>NW_006912906.1:1639269-2142559 GCF_000585565.1 Capronia epimyces CBS 606.96
AAAGCCATGAACCAAAGCCATGAACCAAAGCCATGAACCAAAGCCATGAACCAGAAGCCATGAACCAAAGCCATGAACCAAAGCCATCTTGTGAACAGAGCACAAGAGCATCCCTGCCCTGCCATGCCCTGCTCTGCACTGCACTGTAAAATTGACCTATTGTCCATCTAATAATTACTGGTAGTGGTAGTGGTAGTGGTAGTGGTAGTGGTAGTGGTAGTGGTAGTGGTAGTGGTAGTGGTAGTGGTAGTGGTAGTGGTAGTGGTAGTGGTAGTGGGACTTGTCTTCCTTTTAGTTTACTTCGTGGTAGAGTTAGTGGGACTTGTCTTCCTTTTCATCTTCCTTTTCGTGTCAATTAACTGTAACCCCCCTCATCCCGGGAGAATTAACCCCCCTCGTCTACGGAGGTCCGCCTTGTGTAACCATATCCAGATCCATATCCACCCGTAGGGGTGAGGAGGTACAAGGAGCGACATGGATCTGCCAGTACTTGGAAAAGGTTCTCTTCCAAGCGGGATCGTCGACGTGGGTGTTATTTGCATCGACGACATTATATTCGGGATGCGTGACGCACTGGGACAACAGACCGGTCTTGTGGCCGGTGGTTTGGTAGCGCAGGAACTTTTCCGACATGTGCACGTACTGTCGCACACCTTCGTGTGCGTCGATGGTCGAGCCGGTGGTCCAGCGGAGGAGCCAGGGCTCAATTAGGGGCGCGTCGGTGACTGAGGGATGAGAAGTCCCTACTGTGTGGTGAGAGAAGATTAGTACATAGTACGTGGAGATAGACACAGACATACAGCCATAGACGTAGACACATAGACACATAGTGCATAGACACAGACACATAGACATAGACACACAGGGGTACACGTGGGGCCAGGGGGGGTAGGGAGTATTGATTAGTATGGGCAGAACATTAATTAGCATGGGGAGAGCATAGGCATGTAGGGATGGGAGAGCATCTGATAGGCAGAACACTGTAGAGGAGAGCATGGGCAGAACATTATAGGGAAGAGCATGGGCAGAACATTGTAGGGAAGAGAGAGCATCGGATAGGCATCTGAGGACATCGATGAGTGCAGGCAGAAGTTCCCATCGCACAGAGTAAGGGCAAATCAGTCAGTCGTCAGTAACGATGAGTGATGGTTAGTGATGAGTGATGAGTGATGATTGATGATGGTAGATTGGATTGTGACCAACAGCAGCCCTGGCGATCAATAAAACAAACCGAGTTTCAGGAAAGAAGTAAAGGCAAGTGAAGTGAACTCGGCTCCGTGGTCAATATCTCTCGCCGGAGGGAGGGGGGAGGGAGAAGGGAGGGATGGATGCTAGGTTGCTAGGTTGCTTGGGCGATATCGATGTCAGGGATGCTAGGGCGACGGATGATGCTTGTGACAAGTTTGACAGAAAGGGGGAAGAAAAACCTAAGCCTAAGCCTAAGCCCCAGGAGTCACCAGGACAAGCACTGGCCCTTTAGCCACCTGGTGACCATAGGCCGGCAGGCGCCTTGCAAGTTGTTGGCCAGGCATGTCCATGTACAGACAGTACAGACAGACAGACAGACAGGAATAGTAGTTAGCACGTCAATACTGGGTACTTACACGAAGTCAAAAACCAGGCGTCCTTGCCTCGGTCCAAAATGCCCTGAACCACATCTTTGACCACGTCAAAGTGCGGCCGGCCGAAGAAGATGGAGTGGCGGCGCGACCACGAGTTGGAGTGGATGACCAGGGTCGACACCTGGACGTCGTGGTTCAGAGGTCCGCTCGACTTGCCCCTAGATAGATCGGTACACAACGGTGGTTAGCTGAATAATCCATCTTGTTGCATACCTGCTCAAAACTCAACGTGAGCTCACTATTACAGAGGGTTACTCTGTACGTGTACGGATCCTCCGTCTTCTATTTCACTCCACTGTTCCCAAGTGGTGGACGGAAATGGAAAGGGAAAGAGAAAGGGAAAAGGAAAGGCAGAGGGAAAGCAAAAGGAAAAAGGAAGTCTTACGGATCAAGAACCACGGCGCTTTTGAATGGAAGAAAAGCCGACGGACCGTTCTTCAGTGTTTGGAGCTGCAGGATGGCAAACACCGTTAGAGCCTGTACAGACACGGATATGGGATATGACCACACTGTGCATGTGTATCCGTACTCCGACACGCATAGGCGACGGTAACTTTGCATCTGTCGCACTGCACTATCACATAGCGTACAGTGGCACTGCACGACCGTCGGTAGAGATAGCGGTAGCGGTATGGTAGCGGTAGGGTAGCGGTGCTGGAGTCGGGGTTGGGGTTGGTGGAGGACTTGACTTAGGATAGAACTTACCGCCAACGTGGCACCAAAAGAATGACCTCCAATGGTGGCATTGTTCAAACCAAGCCGGCCCTTCCATTTTGGCAGATGTTGGCCTTCGCGGCGCAGGTTCGTGGAGAAGATGGTGTGGCCGGCACCCTCGTTGATGTGTCTGAGCACGCGCACCGTCTCTTCGACTTCGGCCTGGCGGAAATCAAGCTGGGCCTGTTTGAACGTTTCGGCATCCAGGTCGGCATCGTGGCTGGTGGGCGCATACGGTGTGGTCAGTCATCACCATCACCTTTGGAGCCACGAGCCAAAACACAGTGTACTGTGTACTGCGTACGGTGTACTGTGTACGGTATACGGTGCATGAGCTCCGGGCTGAACTCTGAACTCTGGACTCACCTCAAATCGCCATGTGAGAAATGCAGCAGAATGCGGTCCTTGGTCTTGTTCTTGTTGTGGGTATCCGGATCCGGACTCATGATCACGGTGGCCGGTCCACTGCCATCACGATGCTCGATGGCGGCCACGACCAAGCCGCGGCTGGCCAGTTCGCCGCAATACTGGGTATACTGGGTGCGCGAGCTGGCCATGCCGTGCGAGAATACCAAGACGGGAAAGCCGTCGTCGAAGAGCACGGGATCATTGAGCGGGTCAGGCGACTGCAGCACCACCGAGTCGTCGTGCAGCGGCACGTCGACCTGAGCGGGGATCTTGGTGTTGCCGACCAAGAACCACAGGCTGAAGGTGAGCACGGCGTTACTGAACAGGTTGCTGAAATGCGCAAAGCGCGCGTATCCGGCGCCGGTGATGGCCAGCGGCCGAGGCATCCATAGGTGATGCGGGTGGGGTGAGAGAGAGACCATCCCTCTGGTGGAGGGATAGTAGAGGGTGAACAGGACGGTCTCGAGCTAATGATCATGGCCATGGCCACGGACCGTCAGATAGGGAAAATGGGAAAGGGAAAGGAAATAAAGAATGAGCTCGAGGCTGGCTCAACCGTTGGCAACGCACCTGAAAAGCCGCCTGGCCACTGTCCTTGAACCGGGCAGGATGGATCGTACGAGGCTCCGTCGGGATCTCGACGTCGATCGCCCCCACCGAGTAGGGTCCCGTGTATGGCGGGAGGGTGGACGAGAACAACGGCCGCGAGGCCAACAGCAGACAAGAGACGAGGTAGACGCCGATGGTCCAGCAGAGCAGCCATCTCCATCTCCATCTCCATGTCCAGCGCGGCCGGAGACCCGACAGGAGCCGCAGCGACACCCTCTTCCACTTCCAGATCAGGGACGCCATGACTGCCACGGGACGGGATGGGGATGTGTTTGAAAGAAGATGGATGCTGTACGGAGTCCTCTACGGGGAGGATTTGTTTGTGGTTCATGCCAGTGGTTCATGCCTTATCGGTGGCGGTGGTGCGATGCTCCGGAAGTTAGATGCCGGGGCCGGCCTCTAGTCATAGTAGTATGGTAACCCTAACCCTAACCCTAGTACAGATACTCCGTAACTCTTGCCTTGTTGCTCTGTAGAAAAGCCACTCGCTCACTTCTTTACCTGCCGAAACCTAGATACAGCAGTCTACGGTATACAGTACTCAGTCCTCCGTACGCCGTACTGTATAGGTACTCCGACCTCACCATCGAGCAGTACAGATATTGACAGCTGGAATGTACCTACGGTATTGTTTTATACGGTATCGTGATATACGGTATTGTAAAGAGCCAGGGCATCTTACACGACGAATGTGTGTCCTGTTCTGTACAACTTGGTATGGTATGGTATCTGGTACGCGCATAAAAATTTCCCCGATCCTGGGTGTGCACTGCACTGCACTGCACGTCAATTTGGATTGAATTCGATCCTTCTTAATGATTAAGGCCATTCCGTTCCGTTCCATTTCGTACCAGCATACCCTTCATAAAATCTTTTGGAACAGGTCAATCAGACAGACAGACAGGCAGACAGACCATGCCATACCTTGCGTGACTCGGCGCCTCCCACCTCCCACCTCCCACCTCCCACCTCCTACCTCCCCCCCAGATACCACGCATGGTACCAAGCATGACCCCGTCGAGATTGGCCGCCGACAGTAGTAGTACAACAGGTTTGCGGGTCAGTGCGGCCTGCCACACCTGTCGAGCCAGGAAGCAGAAGGTCAGTCAGTGGTTCACCTGGGAAGAGACCATTCAACCCTGCATGGACGTCTACACAGTATCGATGGCAAGCTGACACGCGCCAATCTAGTGCGATGGTCACAGGTGAGCAGCTCTCATATCGCCACAGTCGGCTCGCCCCCAGCCACTATCACTCCCACTCCCACATCCACTGCTTCTGACTGCAAACACCCCCCAGGCCGTCCTGTGGCCGATGCAGAAGTGTCTCTCAGCCTTGCGTGTGGCCGGAAAGACAGAAACGGTCAGTGCCTCGACCCCGACCAGCGCTGCTCGCCCTCGAGGAGAAGAGCAGCTGGGCCTCCATTTCATTCACCATCTGACATCCAGGGAAATGCTAGTGGACCGGCAAAGGGCTATACTGAAGCCCTCGAAACGCGACTCAAGGAGACCGAGCGAGTTCTCTGGAGTCTGCTCTCAGCCTCGCCGACCGAGACGCTATCTGCAGCATTCGCGGCGGAAATGCAGGATCGAATGCCGTTGAGCCTTGCCATCACCACCCTGTGCACCACCGAGGAAAAGAAAGCCGCCATCGCCCACTGGGAGCGCTTCCCTCTGCAAACTGCCGGCGAGGTGTTGGCTTGGAAGGAAAACGTGCAATCCGGCTCAAGCTCCGGCTCCGGCTCGGCCAATGGGCTCTACAACATCGCTCCGGACGACAGCTCTTACGCACGCGCCGAACCCGAACCACAGGCCCTAACCACTACAAGCGGTCTCGGCTTTGAAGAGCCGCTGCCAGCAGGAGACGAGGACGACACCATGCAGACAAGCTACTCCGCCCACCCGTCTCTGACAAGTGCGTCCTCTCCTCATTCTCACACCAATGTGGGCGAGGGGACAATCCGACCTCGACAATCTGCCACAGGCGGGTCTTCGATGCTGGACACGTCGGCGAATGGACTGGCCACCGATCGTGGCTCGGTCGCCAGCAAGTTCGGGCTCTCCAAGGAGTTCCAAGAGACATTCCTTTGGTGAGGGGACAACCTGCCCACCAGAGGAGTGCAGCGCGAATTCTCAGAGACCAGGTTTCAGGTTTCTAGACCCACTAGATCGAGTCATGGCCTATAGTCCTGCTGCACCCAGGCACCCCAGTCGTCCAGGTTGCCTGCTCCGTTGATCATGGCTTCCCAGCCAATATTCCCGAACGCTCCCGGATTGTTCGAGTAGAGATCTCCAGAGACCGGCAGGCGCAGATATTGGAAGTCGTCCAGATTGGCAAACAGCCCATTGTTGTTGTTGGTGACAAAATCCAGACCGGCGCCTTCGACCGCGGGTAGTATTGACGACGTTTCATGGGCCATCCAATCGGCCGTGGCCCCGACGGACTGAGCAACTGCGGGCGGCTCCTGACTTGATACCGTGCCCGAGTTACCATTGGGGCCATGAGAACTTGTATCAAGCTGCCCATCATGCGGGTCGAGCCGTCTTCTTTTCGGAAGGGATTCGCTGTCTTGGTCTTGGTTGAGGCCATCGCCCTCAAGCAATGGATCGCCGGTTGCAAGTGGCACGTACCTCCGCGTCGCGTCTACGGCGAATGGGGATTGAGGGGACGACAACGAATCTGAAAGCTTACCTCCCACACCTTTTTGATACTGCTGTTTGAGATTCTTCAACAAGCTCCCGAGAGCCTCAGAGCAGTGTCTGGCATTGTTCCAACTCTTACTCATTGCCCTCATCTCTTGGATGCAGACCTCGATCTCCCTGGGAGGGTCTAGGTCAGCATTGCTTCTTTGGGTATCAGGAGGACCGAGTCGAGTGGTGCGGGCTAAACTCACCTCCGTGCTTTGCTGAACGGGTAGAGTTTCAGCGTACATGCAAAGGATAAAATCAAGCCGGCCATCCAGGTCACAGAAAGCATGCCTGGCCAAGAGACCAGCATCTTCCATTGTGATTGCCGTTTCAAGGTGGTGATGATTTGCCGACTCGCTGCCACGCAGGTTTGGAGGCTGGATCTGAACTCCAGGCTCTCCGGTGGAAGCGAGAGGAAAGGACGGTTGATCAGCAGCAGTAATTGATTGTACATGGTAGTGAAGAAGAAGGTGAAAGCCGAAGTCAACTCGACCTGGCCTCCGCTATACTCATCCTGCAAAGTGGAAGGAAGATTATTCCACCAGGCGTGCACACTTGACTGCAATTCCATCACGTTTTCGGCGTTGATCGCTCGGCTCTGGAGAGACTTGTGAAACAGTTCCAGCGCCTGACCTGTCAACCGGCAGTAAAGGACATAGTGGCCCAAGATTTCCGGCCCATTCGGGTGCTGACTGGCGGCATTGACTCCTGGCGGAGCCACGCCATGCCCGACCCGGAAGCCTCTCTCGGCTTGCTGTAGTGAGTTTGGAAATGTACTGTCTTCCGAACCCGCGGCTTGACTAGGATGGTCACTCGGGATGTGTGCTGGTGTCCCAACTTGGTTTTCAGGTCTCGCTCCCGGTCCACGGCTTCGGGTCGGCGTGTGCAGCTCTTGCATCCCAGGGATGCAGACATCAATGTCGGAGTCTTGCAGACCCAACGGATGGCCTAGCGCTTGACTCAGATAGCGATCCAAGACGTAGGAGCTCCAGAAGATTCTTTTCCGTAGATCACCTTCTTGGGAAGGAATCTGTGAATAGCGGGCCGGGCAACGGTGGAACCCTGCGTGGAACATGAGGCGAGATAGCGTGCCGCCCACCGTCGAAGCCGAGCGAAGGGCCATAGTAGACACCAGGTACAGCTGCGCCGCCAGCAAAGTCTGCAGGGAATGTGTGTCGTGGTTACTGGCAATGTAACCGACCAGAGAGAGCAGTTGCGTCGCAGACCCAATGGTAGATTCAGCGGGAAGAGAGCGTCCAGCCCAGTCGAGCGCAGCAATATTGAAGACACATTGACAAACGATGACCTGACACAGGCGACTTCTCAGATTCGTTGTGACCGCAGCCGGTGGCGGCGGGGGTCCATCATCGCCATCGCCATCACCATCTCCATATAGACCGGCTATCGTCTCGAGAAGCGTGGGTCCGTGGAGGAAGGGGAGAAGAGGATGCCAATTGCGCAAGTATAGCACGAGCAGCTCTCTCGCAGCCTGTTGGTCCGGGGCTACCCCCAGCCCATGGCCTTTGACTCCATACGTTCTTGCCGAACTCTCCGAGTCGATGGAAATGTTAATCGCGGCGCCCTCACTTTCAATCTGCTGGTAGTGGGGGGTCTCCGGATCTACGAGACGACTGTCCACCGATCCGGGGTCGTGCTCAAGGGATTGAACGTCGCCGGTCGTCGGGTTGGAATTGGAATTGGAATTGTGATTGGAACCCTGAAGCACTTTGGAGCTGGAGGCCGATTGTGCGAAGGCTCGAAAGACCGTGTTGACAAAGAAGACTCCGCTGGCGCTGCCGATGAACTCGGTTTTCTGGGGCGTCGGAGCTGTAAATGATCCAATCTCAATGGGAGCAATGGGTTTGTCGGAGGCCATGTTTTGGCGCGGCAAAGACCCTCGTTCTTCACATTGTGACACACAGCTGAAATCGACTGAAGGGGTTGAAGATGCGCTGCGTCAGATTCCCCAGGCACAACGGATGAGCTCAGGAGAGAACTTCCTGCTTGGATTGCAGGAGGTGGGAGGTGGGAGGTGGGAGGCACAGAGGTTGAGAGAAAATCTGCGATCAAGAAGAATACTGGTGTAGGGGCACGGGCACAGGCATAGCATGTGGAAGGGCTGAGGCCTAAGGGGGCCTAAGGCTTAGGCACTTGAGGTGCTTGACTGCGGTACTTACAGGCGTCAAAACGCCCCTTAGCCTAAGTATCCCGCCCATACGGGGACCCGAGGAGACTCCTAAGTGCCTAGACTCTAAAGAAGGACTATACCAGACTAGGTGAGTATGATGACTAAAGAGTTGTCTATCTCTTTTACCACAACCACAGCCACAGTGTACTACTACACTCCTTCTTCGTTCTTCACCGATCAAAATGCCATCCGTCAAAGCTTGGGACCCCAATGCACAATATAGTTTAGGAAACATCGTGCTCTACTAAGTCTGCTACATAGTATCCTCCTCAGAGAGTCGAAGCTGGGCTCACTCTGTCTGTCACAGGCCATAACTACAAGTGCATCCAATCCCACCCTGCTCAGGCATGTAAACATCTATCTCAATTGCGCAAGTCCGAGTCTCGAGACCGACACTGTGTACTATGTAGTTTCGAAAAGTGACAGTATGTAGGAGTGTCTGACCCGTACCAACACATTCGTTACTAGACTCCTGACCATGTATACGACTTTCGGAACATGATCTACGGGAGGCCTGAACCCCCCAACTCCGGTAGAGATACCAGCAATCGACCTCAGTCCCTGCATACTTCAAGTACAGAAGTATCCCACTGTAGATAGACATTCGTTCAAATGGCTAAATAAGTACAGTAAGTACTATGTTATGTGGTTCTTTGCGCCCGGTCAAAGAGTCGAGTCGATTAGTAAATATAGTAGTAGGTAGTAGCAGCTGCCATGGGCAATAGGACAAGTTGTATTGGATCGATGAATACTGCGTAGTCATTGACACTTCTTGAGAGAGGATTTCAAGCTACTCCCCCTGCCTTCCGCTCCTCCAGCTGTGCGAATGCGTCGATCAAGGCGGGCGCGAAGAGAGCAGGCTCGGATTCATATCCACCATGGTGGCCAGGGAACTCGAACCTCGGGCACTGGAGGATCTCGGCCTGTGGGAAGGTGGTGCGGGCATAAAAGGCGTCGGCGCTCTTGAGCCCAGCCGCGACGCCGATGGACACGCCGTTGCGCACGATCCTGGTAAGATCCGGACAGTAGATGGTGAACTGCAAGAATTCGTACCTCCAGAACTTCTCCAGGTTGTCGGGATGCGGCAGGGACAGTGGCGGACTGTTTTCGTAGCCCCTCATCTCGGTGCGGAAGGATTGGAAAGCCGCCTGCGCGCCCTGGCGGCGGTACAGGTCGAACAGCATGAACGCCCGGTCGAGATGGTACGTGGCGTCGTCGAGCAAGATCGTCGTAGGTGCTTCGTGCACCACCATGTTCGCGATGTGCTCCGGGTAGCTGACGGCCAACTGCAGCGCGATGACTCCGCCGCCGCTGTTGCTGAAGATGTTGGCTTTTTGCTGGCCCAGGTCTTTGATGATGGCGACAACGTCGCGCGCTTGCTGTGCCGGGTTCAGGGTTTTGTCAACACCATCATCGTGCTCTTGGTCCCCGACAGGTACCGGTAGTAGTTGGCTGGCAGAGTTCTGTCGCCGGTCGTATGCTACTATGGTGAAATGCGAGTCGAGATACTCGAAAATGGCGTTGAATTGGAGTCCGTGGCCGCCGGCGCCCGGGATCATGATCAGTAAAGGCCCCGTGCCTTGGTGCCAGTAGCGAAGGCGACATCCCTCATTCTCTACCCACTTGTAGGAAGGGTTAAACGGCATTTTGGTGAAGGGACTCACTTGCAGTGGCAGGGAAACTGTTTCGTCTAGTTTCCGAGTCAAATTGGACAACTGCTTCCTACTAGTACTATGTATATATATGTAATGTACCAGTACTAAATAGTTAAGCTGGAGCTGTATGTGGGACAGCAGTCAAGCTTACTAATGTGGTATAAAACAGAAGAGCTTATACAGAATACAGTATGTACTCTGTCGACGGTAGAGTGATTTGATCAGTTGATAAAGGTGTCAATTCGGTGGCGTCCTATATGCCAGGGCAGTGGGACGTGGGACGTGGGACATCAGGACGGACCAGATGGTGGGACACTTCTAGCCTTAGATCTGATCTATACTCTGTACGGAGGAACATAGTACCTACTATGTAGCAAGCCCTTCGGGGGCGTTACCTAAGCGCCAAGTATATGCTAGTACTAGTACATTCTAGTCCTAGTATGTATACCCTTTGACGTCATAGTTGGAATAACCTGCTGCGCAGGCACCGAGCAGGTACATGGTAACTCTACCTACATGTATGTAGGTGTCTCGTCTTGACACACCTTTATATCACTGACCCCTCTCTTTCTGCTTCAGAAATCTCATCTTCTGCTGAGCACTTTCATCTGTGTCGCCCGTGCCTCGAACAAAATGCAGAATACTCTCACTACCATTCTCTGGCTCTACGTGGCTAGTCTGTCCTCCGCTGCCCCTCTCGGAGATGGGACTATCACAATCAACAACAATGCTATCGGCTATGGTACTGGGGGAGGCATCGTGGGACTCATTGTCCTGATCCTTGATATTCTCGCCATTGGTAAGTACTACTAGTACTATGCTCCTTCCAAATTCTAGTCGGAGTTCGTGAATGTGATACTGATTCCATCGCTTTCTAGTCGAGCTCATACAATCCAATCGTCCAGTCAGCCATAAGCTTCTCTGGGCCCTCGTGGTCCTCGTCTTCCCCTTTATCGGGATGCTCCTCTACTTTTTCTTTTCCAACCGACAAGCTCATAAGAGCGGTTCATCCTACGAACCTCTTCCTTAGATCTGGGACATGAACAGCTGATTCCGACCTGCCTCGAGAATATGAACCAGGAGATTCTGTGAGCCGTGTTGGAGGAGTGCTGAGGTGCCGATCAGATGATACATACGGAGCACATGAAAGGGCATACAAAGCGTCTTGCGCCTCAGCAGCAAGAGAAGAACTACATAGTGGTTTCGAGAGTCGGTTGAATTATGGCATACTTTGGCGTGCGGAAAGCTCCCAAGTCGAAACCTGTACTACATGTTCTATGAACCCGCAACCACTTTCCTACGCTACATAACTACCTACGTACTAACACAGCTGGGCGGCGGAGGACTACTCGGGCGAAGGAACAAGTATCGGTGGAAAAGGAGTGGTTGTATGTACTTACAAGTACTACTATATAGCCAGGAGCTTGACGAGCATAGCGCCGGCCATCCCTATGGCCGGCATAAAGGATGTCTCCACTATATAGTAGTTAGTAGTATATAAGCCTGCATACTAGTAACTATGTACCTACATGATACTACTACTAAGTATATAGTACCTAGTACTTAAACAGGCGATCTTGCCAAGGGGTTCATAGAACACCAGATCAAACCTAGGTATACCAACTACTATGTAGTACCTATACACCGATCCCGGATTGACACCGGGTTGACACCGGATTGAACCCGGATTGAACCCGGATTAAAAACCGGATTTAACCTAGATCATATTTTTCCCTTCTAATAGTACTATTCTAGTATTAGTAGGTACTTGTTTAATAAGCCTTTATAAGTTCAAGTTCGAACTTCTAGTCTATAATTTGATACTAAGTACTAGGTACCTAATACTACCTACCTATACAGCCCGTTTAAGTGTGTCAATTTTTCTGGGCTGTGAGATACCTATTATGGCTGACAAGGCTAGCTCTTATCATAAGTACTAGTACTTCCCGCAACAGAGAATACTAGATTCATTCCGCGGACTTTTCCAGCCACAGACCAATCGCAAGGAGGTACCTATGGAGCTGGGTGAGATAGGGTTTTTCTTGCGAGAGTCACCCTCTTTCTAGCAGCTTGTGATAGATTCTGACGCAGTGTAGAACTTCGTGGCGCTGGCGCTGAACTCGTACGAGTACTATGTTGGGAATTGGGACGCGTTATATCACGGAGAGGTTGAGATTGGCTGCCTGAGTGATGTAACAAGGGACCGCGCTTTTGTGAACTCGATGGAGCAGTATGTTATGTAGTCTCTCCTAAAGCAGGCTTCTTCAGATACTGCATGTTCGTTCCTCTTGTGGTAGACTACCGTAGTCAATGACGTTCTGGTCGACGGGTTCGTGGTCAATGATGGTTGCGTGCCGGAGTGGGGGCTCGCAAAACGCTCATCAATGATTAGCAATAGTAGTATTCTTGACAAGATAGAGAGAGGTGTCAGGCTCTATACCTAGTATAGGCAGCAGGAGAAAGGCGACCGGAAGGGATGCTTGTGCCTTCATCATCCCAATAGAGATCGCCGTGGATCTCGTTGCGGTGCTTGCTGACATCGGCCCCCCACTTGGCTTCGAGACCGGTGAAAGTCCAAGGGGAGGGCCTCAAAGACGATGCTGAAGCTAAAATCGGTGAGACACATGCAATAATGGAGGTCATTGTCGGCCGGGTCCTGTGCCTCGTGCCCCGGACAGCCCCAGAGCCCACCAAGAGGGTCTCAGTATCGAACATCAATGATGACGGGAATGGAGACTTCTCGATATGACCTTCCTTCAACCACTTTCACGATACCGTACACTTCTTTTGGGGCGATAACGACAACTTTGGGATCTAGCGAACGGATTTTGTGGTTGGACGGGTCCAGGGCCTGCGAGAACTTGACATCGATTGTGGCCTGGCTGTATCGACACAGTTTTCGGCCCAGGAACCGGAATGAGAACATTGAGTGTGTGCCATAGTTAGGAGTATTGGACTCGGCACAGCCGTGCCCAGGGGGCGATTGACCTCGAATTATACAGCTCGCCTCATCGCCAAGGGTGAAATCGGTGGCAAGGCATTCGTGCTCAGTGTCTGCTGCAATCTCGTGATCCGCAACGCCAGTCACCTCGAGGTCTGGGTGTCCATGGCCACTCACTGTGAGTATGTATCAGTAGAGTCCGACTGCCTTCTTCGAAAGGTGTGCTACTACCTTGGGAGGATGACCTTGATCAGGCCTCATGAGGCCTTGACGGGAATGCTGCCTGTTGTGAGAATCCGGCGCTAGCTAGGCGCAGCCTGCGTTTGGTGTGACCACGACCAGGCAAGTGCATCCAAGCACCAAGTCTACCAACCTAGTGCACCACACCAATACGATCCTCCGTAGCGATGTCCAGGATATCCTTTCTCATTACGACCTCAGTCTGGAGCTGGCATGTCTTCCGTTATCGACCAATCTCTGTCCCGATAGAGCAGCAGCTTTGCTTCAGGAACGGCCGTTCTTCGCCCTGCTAAACGGCATCTGCGAGCTGGTCGACGTCGAATTTGACCCCATGGACTTTGATTCTCAAGGCGACCCCCTCCTATTCTACAACTCAGCTTTGGACTGTCCTATTGTACTGTCCAGTACTATGTACCGTCAACACACGGATTGGTCCGTCCTCTTCGTAGATCTTCCGACCAGCCAGCAGATGTTACTATCCGGCTGACTTGGCCATCCAAAAATGGTTGTCGACGACGCCTCTACATTCTGAGATGGAAGCATGAAAAATTAGCGGCAAGTGGCAGTTCAAGTGTGGGAAATTTTAGATCCACGTTACGGACGATAATTTGACTCGGCCCTGGCTGTCACTCGTGACAATTGCTGGGTGCCCGACTTGATTATCTTATGTATAGGAGCTTCATTTCCCCCTTGGTCTCTCTGTCCGGAGATAGTCGATGGGCACATGAGTTCGCAACATGAACAACCTCAACTTCAAGCTGAATTCCGGGTTTTCAATCCCTGCCTTGGGCTTAGGTATGTATGTATGCCTAGCTTTAGGCCCGCATTCCTCTTCTCCAAACCATCCTCCTGACAGATCTCTTCTTAGGCACTTGGCAGAGTCCCGCAGGGCAGGTACGGGCAGCGGTGTCTCATGCGATCAAGTGCGGATACAGACATATCGATTGTGCCTATGTTTATGGCAACGAGCAAGAGGTGGGAGAGGGAATCAAAGATGGCATGGCCGCAGCAGGAATAGCACGAAGCGAACTATTTGTGACGACTAAACTCTGGTGCACATATCACACTCGGGCGGAACAGAACTTAGACCTCAGCCTGAAGCTCCTCGACCTCGAGTATGTCGATCTTTATCTGATGCATTGGCCTGTCGCGATGAATCCAAACGGGAATCACGAAAAATTCCCGCGATTAGCAGATGGCTCGCGGGACATAATGACGGAGAGATCGCATATCAACACCTACAAGGACATGGAAAATCTCTTGAGCACCGGAAAGGTCAAGTCTATTGGGGTTTGCAACTATTCCAAACGATTTCTGAAGGAACTGTTACCCTATGTCGAAGTCGTCCCTGCCGTCAACCAAATCGAGAATCACCCACTTCTTCCCCAGGAAGAGATTATTGAATTTTGCCGATTGAAGGGTATTCATATCACGGCCTATAGCCCGTTAGGCAGCAGCGGAAGCCCCTTGATGAAAGACTCACGTATACTCAAACTTGCCGAGGAAAAACAAACAAATGTCGGAACGATCCTACTTAGCTACCATATTGCGAGAGGCAGCTCAGTCTTGGCCAAGTCCGTCACGCCTTCTCGCATTGAAGAGAATATGCACATCATCACCTTGTCAGATGCCGATCTCACAGTTCTGGCAGAGGTAGCACGAGGGGGGGTGCAGAGGTTTGTCTACCCAGAGTTTGGAGTGGACTTCGGATTCCCAGACAAAAGGCCTGCAGCTCTCTAAGAACGACGGCGGGGTTAATCTAGAATGGCAGCTTATATCTGAGCCACCATTCATCTGAGATTAACGCCGAATGCTTTGCAAAGGATCGGTGTGGTGTTGTGCGCGGCAGCGTCCAACGCCGTATCAGTATATCGTCACAGATATGGTCAACTACGGTAGACCAGCACTAGCTATGGCAGGCCAACATCTCGTGGTTAGTACTAGGTATTGACCATTTTAAGAGATCGAAGCTAAGGAACCAAGGAACCAAGGAAAAGAGTAGATCCAGGGGACTGCGCACACAGGTGCTTGAAGAAAACATTGCAAGTACCACCGAAAATCATTGGGATTTCCAGCTACCATGATCTTCTGCCGGATGATTCCTTTCGGGTTGTATCGGTGCCATTACTGTACTCACAGGAGTGGGTGAGTCCTCGAAACCCGATCTTCATCGCTGACTCGGCCCCAGGACTTGCGTACTGTATGCACGATAAGCTAGTTAGAGTTGTGGCGCGAGCGGAGAGTCTCAACGCTCCACCCAGCACAGCGACGCATCTCCACGAGCGGCAGGGAGAAAAGAGCTACATAACAAGACATGAATGGACTTTACGAAATCTAGCTGATGGCTGTTCTGGACAACACCCATTCAGGTTTCCGTTCGGCAGTGCTCTCTCCCAATCCCAAGCCAAAATGGTCGGCTCCGTGAAGACGTTGGTCGCCCCGCATACAAAGCTGGGCGAGTCTCCCATTGTGCGACAATCCGATGGCACTCTACACTTTATCGACGTCCTGGGCGCAGCGATACATGTGCTGAAACTGCCGGATCTTCAGGTGTTACGATCTATTACTTGCCCGCAACCAATCTCGTTCATTTGCTTCCATGAAGAAGGAGGTTATGTCGCATGCTCCTTCGACTCGGTCGTCCGCATTGGGGAAGATGGGGGTTGGCAGGTCATGAAACAGGTCCTTGCAGACTCCAATTCTGTCCGATTGAACGACGGCGCCGTGGATTCGCAGGGCAGGCTCTGGTTTGGAAGTATTGACCTGGCCACCGAGTCAGTGCGACACCATGGCGTGACGATGCCGCTTGCTCTAAGCATCACTGATGGCTAACAACAGAGGCCAGGGCCGTCCCCATATCCGACTTCGACAGCAGAATTCACTCTCCAAGGGGCTCTTTGTATCGCTATGACCGTGACGGGACATTGACCGTCTTCGAAGACGGTGGCATTGTTTGTGGCAACGGGATTGGGTGGTCCCCCGACGAGGCCACCATGTATTTTACGGATTCCTACATCGGAGTAAGAACCATACCCACAAACAAAAGGTGCATCATGCGCAAGACCATTTTCTGACCTCGAAATCATGTGCTTGCTGCCTGCTATAGGTCATTTGGGCGTACGATTTTGAACCGGGCTCCGGGAGCATCCGTAACAAAAGAATCTTGATCGATCGACGGGGGCTCGTGGGTCAGCCTGACGGTCTTCTCGTTGATTCAGAAGGCAGTATCTACACTTTTCTCTGGGATGGCGCTGCAGTGGTGAAATACGACAGTACGGGCCGAGAGCTAGCGCGATGGCCGGTCAATTCAGCTCGCGTCACTCACGGTGCATGGTTCGGAGATCAGTATAACCATCTTTTCATCACCTCTGCCGAGAGTGATGACGGCTCTGCTGTATGGAAAGGCGAAGAGGCTGGTGCTCTGTTTGAGCTTCGCGACATGGAAGCGGCGGGGTTGGAGAAGCATGTGTTCAAAGGGAAAGCCACAATCTCTTGATGACGATGGTACTGGTATCCTGTTCATTACTAGATAGTAGTGCCTATAGAGGATGCTCGGCCCTGGCTACCTGGGCATTGGCAATAACTCTATAGCCAAACACTGATTTATCTGGGTTCAAGATCTCCATACGGCTAGGCGAAGGAATGAAACATTTGAAGACAGATCTGTCAATTCCGTGGAGGGCGACACTGAACAGGAAATGAAGCCAGGATGCCGAAATGCCAGGAAGAAGACCCATTGGAAGTAACATGCGTATGGAGCGGAACGAATTGCTCGGACTCTGGTGAACTACAGACATTGCGTTTTATGACCCAGTCCCAAAGCCGGTCGATCTCGATGTAATCTTCGACTTATCCAACCCTTCAGCGTGGCCTCCATTTTCCTCCATCAATTCCTCACCTAATGCGACCAGAACAATCTCCGGTGCAGTGTAGGTCTTCCGAGCATGGAGAAACCAATACACTGTGTCAGCAATGTTAGCTAGAGAGCATTGATCGAGAACCAAATCTCAAATTTCATATCGTCGCAAGAGTCCGACGAGCCAGGGATGAGACGAAGGAGCTTACCGGTGGCGAAGACCATGACAGCTGCTATCGCCGCAATAGCATAGTTCATCGAGCTGCCGTCTGGGTGGGCATCGGACGGAAAGAGGAAAAGAACAATCCTGTGCAGCAGTCGTCAGCTCAGCTTTTGCGTCACCAAGCACAGTGTGGAAAGACTCACGTCACGACGAGAAAGAGAAGGGCGGTGATATTGATTGGGTAACCCCAACGACCCAGATTCAAAGGGCCTTTCTCCATGATGTTTCTCCCACGGAACACCAGCAGTGCAATGGGCATGGCGTAACTCAAGTTCAAACCAACAACGCAGGCGCTGACGATGGCATTGAAGGCTCTGGCATTGGATATGTCAGCAGCTGACCGTATGTGACATGCAACTAGTTGCCAGACCATGATACGTACGCAGGTGTTCCCAGGTAGATCAGACCGAAGACGATAACCATTGCGTTGGTGAGCAACATGGCGTTCAGGGGGAGATCGAGCCTTTTGTTATTCCGCATGAATCTGCTCAAGAAATTTAGTGGTTTAGGCCCACGCGTGGAACTTCACATTATGCACGTACACTGAACTGAATGGCAGTCCACCGTGTCGGGCGAATGCTGCAGTCAGCCGCGCCGAGGATGTGACGACTTCAGCAGCCGAGAACCATATGATGAAGATGATGACAATGGAAAATCCGACTGCGCCTCCCTTTGAACCGGATGCCTGATAGAAGATTGTGATGATCGGACTGTGGAGGGATGAATCAGTGAGGTGTATCTGTGTTGCGGAGATGGTCCCACCTACCCAAAGGGCGAACTTATCACCTCATCGACATTCTGGATAGAGAAAAGGATGCATATGACCCAGATGAAGGCGCTTGAAACCGGCCGTGCGTTCAGCATTGGACTGCACAGGTACTAATGTATGCAAGGGCGGAAGAACTCACGTAACAGTCCCCAACCCCACGGCGATGATGATTGTCCTGGGGGCATCCCTTCGTGGCTGAGGCATCTCTTCCACCAAGTGGGCCACTCTGTGGTTCGACCGGTCAGCATGTCGTCTGACAAGAACCAGAACCTCGAGACCGACGAAATCAGGGCGTTGGCAACTCACGCGTCAAAGGCTGTCAACGAGAAACAACTTTGGAGCAAACCCAGCAGCCACGCCAGACAATCACTCCAGCCCGTTTGGTTGATGAAACCGGCGAAAACAAATCTGGGAGATTCAAGTTCAGCAAGATGTGTGTGTGAGTGTGTATGTTGTAGGAGGAGCATCATTTTCACCTACTTTCCCGACTGGTAGGCCCCCTTAGTGACGACGAGCAGGGCAATTGACAGTGCAACGAATCCGCTTATCGAAATGAAGACTGTTCCGTAATCAGTGATGCCGGTCTGGCTTGTGAAGAGTTGTATAGACGTCGAGTGTTTCATGTACATACAGGTGATTGAACTGAGTAGTGGGATGGCTGCCGTGAAAAGTCCATTGATTACCATGGCGCAAGCTTCGACCGAGGTATATAGTAGAAACTGGTGCCATCTCTTGAAAACGTAGGTGTCGTCGAAGAGTTCGATGAACGCGGTCGTCAAATTCGCAAACAGAGAAGGGCCCGATGCCGCCAATGCCCACCAGGATGCCATGACGATCCAGCCGCAGGTGTAGCTAAGAAAATTGCGATGCTGCGGTGGGGACAGGACTGACACCCACTCGTACTGGGCGCCGTTGGTTGGGTAAACGGAGCAGATTTCTGCCAGACTGATGGCGACGGTCATGGTCAGTAAGCCCGATACCAGCAATCCCCAGGTCACGGCCACTGGGCCTCCAGAAGGAAGCGCGATATTCATCGATGCTGCCATGGATGTCCATGTTCTGGAGAGGAGAAAAGTCAGCTAGCTACCCTTGCTGCTGCTGCTGCTGCCGCTGTCAAGGAAGTTGAACATCGTGGCCAAACGTACGTGAGGATGATAAAGGCAAGACCAAGTTGGGACCAGAATCCGAACTTTTTCCTGAGCTCTTGCTTGTTTCCAAAGGGGTTGTCGAGTGACGCCCGGCGCTCCTGAGTCATGCTCCTGCTCCTGCTCATGCTCATTCTCAATTCCGATGAATAAGATCGGCCTTGCTTCTTGCTCCGTGCGTCTTGAGGAGAATTCGGCCAGGCCAACTCAAGTGGCGTTTACCCCGACCATGTTTGGGGCACCACAATCAATATAAATGTAGGGCCGTTAACTGCGTTGTGGCTCTCTTGACCACCAGATCATCAGGCCGAGTACGGACACATTCTGGGTATTTTGCGGGGGCTTAGGCCTGCATTCGACAGAGTTCCAATGACGGAATGGTGCGTGACAGGGCCGAGTCAAAGCGTTGTGGACAAGACCCATACACATACTGTACAGTACGACAGGGTCAAAGATAAGAAGCCACACGGCTCGACTGAGTTTGATTTGAACCGAAACATGGAGTGACCAGATCTTCTGTGCGGTACACGAAAGTTCTTCGAAGACAATCGTCTGCCGGCGGCCGTTAGAATCATCGGCCAAGGAGTCACCCCCTTTTGCCTACACTTCACTAGCGTTCAGTGACCTCACGCTGAAGTCTTGTCAAATGCAGAACATATGGGACTCTGAGTCTATGGCTTGAACTTTCGCCCCCACGCCTGAAATGGGCCGTTCTTTTGGCGCTCGGCTGGCTCTAGACTACCTCATCTTCCTATTGGTATTTAGGACGACCTCAATTGTAAGTCTTCAAGTCAAAGCAAGTCGTCTTTTTGACATGACATGCCTCGCGAAATGTGCCTAAACTACAGTGGTTCAACGTATCGAGAAGAGTCTGACCGACCAAGGACCTTACATTACAAAAGGGTCCGTGTGAGTGTCGGTATGAGTGTCGGTGTGAATGGGAGCATGATAGTGGTGATAATAATGGTGGTGATAGTGGTGGTGAACATATACAGTATTTGACGATTCTGGACGTTCGCGCAGTTCTTGGAAGGGTCGCTGTCCAAGTTCTTCGTACGCGACGACACTCCAAGGGTCGGATGGCTGAGAGTTGTTTTGAGATGGACTGCAGCTGGCCTCGATGTCTGGCAATGGCAAAGGCAAAGGCATGTCTGCAAGAGGTTCGGACGTGGAAGCCATGTACGTATTCATTGGCGTTGGGAGTGTCGTACCAGATCCGGACAGAGCTCCGTCAAAACAGCCACCAGTATGTGCAGAGCTTGGTGCAGAGTCGGTAACCACAGAAAAGTTGTCCGAGCGTTCCGGCCAAGTCATGTCGTCGTCGTACGAAAAATCCACAGGGGTCTCGAAAAGGTCTGGCGGCACATGTTCCAGGCTATAGAGGTACGATTCTGACCCCGGTCCGTACTGCGTCCCGTCTGCCAGGGAATCAAGGCTGGAAGCAGGGACACTGGTCGACAAGGATGGTCTGGGCTTGGCTGCGTCTGCCCGGGCGGGAGAATCGCTGGACAAGTCTTCTGTGTAGGTGTCTTCACTCGGTGGTGAGCCTCTGTTGAGCCGTTGTAACCGACGCCACCGGTTTCGGCAAGTCAACGGAGGCCTGCCAGGAAGGCCGTTGGAAATCGCAGCCCATCGGTGACCATACATGCTGACGTGTCGGACTAGATAGCTGTCCTCTTCTGCGGTCCAGCTGGATAACCTGTCCTTCACACTGGGGGCGAGGACGTCGATGTAGCGCTTCGAGACTTGGTCGTCTTTCCTCCCCTCAAGCAGTGCAGCTGGGAAGATCGTCAGTTGAGGCGCCAGCGTTGGGTGTTGAAGACTCTCACCGATTGCTTTCCAAGAGGGGCCCAATCGCTCATAGGCATCGAGAATGATTTTGTCTTCTTCCTCCGTCCACCCGCCCTTGCGGATGGAAGGATCCAACGAATGGAACCAGCGCTTCCTGCAGTCTTCCCAGCATATAAGCTACTCGACCTTCCTGGAAACAGGTTACAGTGCCTAGATACCTTTGTTTGTGCGACCTGGAAAGTGTTTGGAGATTTCGGCCCATTTGCTGTCCGATGATCGGCCCCTTCGACAACCATAGACCGCGATGAGTCGTTTGAGCTGCTCATCTTCCGCCTTGGTCCACCACCGTCTTTCTTGTTGTGGCAGACTCATGATACATATCTTTGAGACTTGATCAGTCGTGATCTTGGGGGGGGTAATTGGAGGCTGGAAAATGACATCGAGCGCCACAGGAACGGGATGGGATTGGGGTGGAGGTTGGGGTTGGGGTTCGCTTCTCCGTCGCCGACATTTGCCGTTGCGTTCAGCTATGACCATGATCGTTATCATTAATTACCATTAATTATTACCAGGTATCGTTATCGCGCATATCTGGACGGTCTGCCTTGTGATTGGGCTTTGGACGCCGGATGATGGATATGACTCGGCCCAGACTGTGATTGGCCGGGGCGAATTGAACGTCGGTTACACAGATGCTTCCACTTTGGGCTATCTGTACGTCTTTGATAAGATCAAATGCCAGATCATTATGGTGTAACGTACGGAGTACTGGGTATCATGTCTTCAGCCCGGCGACTGTCGGGGCGATCAGGTTGGTGGTAAGCTAGATTTGGAGGCTAAACAGCGTGTGGTCTGTCCCCCTGAACTACTATGTACATAGTCCATGAGGCATTTCGTAGCAGGAAGGAAAGTGATGGTTAAAGAAAGGTTTTCTCATTTCATCGTCTACCGTCTCCTTGACAAAGCTGTTCATAAGTCAACCCTACATCGGGAAACCGCCCATTCCATGCCTCAGGGTACACATTCACGTCCGGCTGCTGTTCTGTCCCAGGTTAGGCGGAGTCTGTTGAGAGTGCTCCGAAATCTCGGAAAGAATGACTGTCAGCTCAGCCCCATAGCCACCTAGCGAAGCGTTCTATTTTCGTCCTGGGTTCAGCCTCCACATAGCCATCATCCATATCAGTATCGGTGCGGCCAGCATGAAGAGGGACGTCGGCAAGGCGAATCATGCCCGGCCTCTTGAACAACTTGTAGCCTAGATAGGTGACCAGGAAGAGACCCAGGGAGAAATAAGCAAAGATGAAGTCTGCGATTGACCAGTTCCCATCCGTAAAGACAGCGAAGCCGTTCGTAATGTAGATGGTCAAATAGCAAATGAGTGACACGATCGAATAGTAGTACTGGTGTCGACGGAACCATGGCCGCTGCTCATCGGGAATTCCCTGAGCCGTTTGAGCACGTCTGAACCGGATGTATGTGACGTGGAAGACGCAATATATCAGAAGATTGCCAGATCCCACAATGTTGGTCAGCCAAGTGAAAACCGTCAGCGAGCTTTTCGACGCCGACATGAAAGAGATCCATGTGACAATCCAGACGGCCACCACACATACTGTCGGGACGCCTCGCCAGGTGAATCGAAAGAATCGGGGAGTTTTGCCGTCCACTGCCAACGCATACAAAGATCGAGTTGCAGCATAGAAGAGCTCGAGCGAGCAGGACCATGCCGATGTGAGGAGCATAGCGTTGATAATATGCGGAAGGACGGGGATTTCGAGGCGCGTGATGCCGATCACGAAGGGTGAAGCCCCGGCGCCGGGCTTGCTGGAGCCGAGACTCGGGTCGTTGGACGGGACCAGGATTCCCACCGCGAGGACACCTAGGATATAGAAAAGGGACAGTCGATAGATGACTCTTTTGAAGACCGACGGCAGCACACGCCGGGGGGCTCGAGCCTCGCCTGCGGTCAAAGCGATGTAGTCCGGCCCACCAAAGGCGAAGGCTGCTTGGACAAAGACCGACCAGAACCCTAGGAAATGACCTTGATACATACATGTCAGTACTATGTAACCCCCGTTCGAGATCCAGGCTTCAATGAATCACACAGAGGTAAGCTTACCCCAATTTCCAGAGGCGATGTACTGGTTGAATGGACCGGGGTCTTTCCAATAACGGAAACCAAACGCATCATGTTGAGGATTGCCTCCAACCATGAGGATGACTAAAAGAAGTGCACAGTGAGCAGACACATCTCACGCGACCGGGGCTGAGCCTTGCACCTACAGGTCATGACGAGTAGACCCATGATGAGGAAAACCTTGAAAATGGAAAAGTAAAACTCTCCCTCTCCATAGATTCGGACACCAAAGACGTTGAGGGCGACCAAAGATGCCGATACGATGGCCACGTAGACGGCTAGTTGAAGCACAATGTCAGCGTAAGCACTTGCACTCCACTCCCCCGGTCCCCAGCCGCGTACGACTGGACCTGGTACGTTAACCGTTAACATAGTAGGTCTCCCCCACGCACCGTTATTGACTGAAAGAGTCCAAAAGTTGAAGATGGCAGCGACTGCGGCCACCTCCCCCGCGGCAGATAACGCACTAGTGATGGTATAGAGCCATCCAAGAGCAAATCCCCAGGCGTCGTCAAGGTATGCATGTACGAACACGACAAATGAGCCATCAATTGGCAGCCAGATGACCATTTCGCCCACAGCATTGAAGGTCGACCACACGAGCATGGCATAGGTGGAATAGCCCAGAAGCAGGCCCAGGGGCCCTGCCCTTGCTAGAGCCGATCCGGACCCGACAAACAATCCAGTCCCGATGGCTCCAGAGAAAGCCATGAGTTGGATATGGCGAGGCTTCAAGTGGCGGAGAGTATGCTTGGTCCCGGCTATTCGCGCCATGTGTGCACCGATTTCGCCGTCGACCGGTGCCATGTCGCCTTGGTCGATTGTCTGGACTCTATCAAAGACATCTTGCTGCTTTTCCGACCCGGAGGGCATGACGCACTCTGTTTTTGTTGTCTCGGCCATCGTAGCGGAGCTAGAATAAACTTCAACTTGGGTTGTTTTTGTCAAGCACTCGAAACCGCGGCATGTCTCCTGGAATTTATAACACTTCCACCATACCCCTATACAAAGGAGGGACCGGCAAGATATCTACGGAGTACTAGCGTCCGGAGCACACAAAGAAGTGCTTATCGCACACAGGCACTAACTTTGACTCGGCTCAAAATGGGGGGCGACTGTCGACCGAGCGGAGCGGAGCGATGATGATGCCCGGCATCGCTGAACTGGTATGTACAACACAGGGTTTCCAAATACTTCTTCACGTCTTCGCGTCGAGTGCTGCGTGTAGTGCACTTCTCTAAGCATTCCCTTCCCTTCCTATACCAACAGCAGCAGAAGAACCGGTCGGCAGGATGGCCGGACGCCCAGAGTCTTTAGACTCCAACGTCTATTGTATAGCTGATCTCATTGAGTTCTGCAACAAGAAAGTGTCTCGAACAACGAGCGAGTACATCGCAGGGGGTGCAATGGACATGATCACGTAAAGGAGCTTTGGGCGCGAAAGTTTTTGGAGGTCGTCAGAGCTGATCGACCTTACAGAGTGGCGGAGAATTGCGCCTCATTCGATCGATATCGGTTGGTTCCTCGAGTTATGAAAGACGTTCGACACGTCGACCCATCATCAAAGTGCTGGGGAGTCGAGGTCGGTGAACTGCCCCTGCCTCTGCCTCTGCTTCGATGAGACGTGACGTTGGATCTTTCTGACCAGAGCCAGACCTCCATGCCTCTTGGTTTCTCCCCCACAGGTCTGCATGGCGTTGCCCACCCTCATCGGGAGCTGGGGGTTTCGAGAGCTGCTGCCAAAGTCGGAGTTCCCATGTGTCTATCCAGCTGGGCAAATTCGTCCATAGAGGACGTCGTCACGCAGGGAGATGGGTCGGGGATACCTTATGCAATGCAACTGAGTGTTGTTGAAGACCCTGATGCCAATCTTTATACTATTCGGAAAGCCGAGGGTATGAGCAAAACAGTCGGTCCATTGTTGACGGTCCGGCAGATGACTGACTGTCACAGCCGCTGGAGCCAAAGCATTATGGATCACATGTGATCTGCCCATCCTGGGAAGAAGACTGAACGAATACAAGAACCAATTCAGCATCCCCGAAGGCCTGACCGTGCCCAATCTGCCTCCGGATGTCGATTTCCGTGCTTCGTCCCAAGATTCTCGAATGGGCTACGGTAAGCAAGACCAGTCGATGTGCTCCACCGCGCTGTAGTCTCCGTGCTGATGTGGTGTACTACGTACACCTACTAGATCGAGGCATGACATGGGAAAAGGTGAACTGGTTCAAGAGCCATACAAGAATGCAAGTCTGGCTCAAAGGAAGTGAGTTGGCTGTGGACCTCCCCACGGTGGTATTGCGCTGATTGTATACTACGTACATAGTCATGCACCCAGAAGACGCACTGTTAGCGATCGACGCCGGTGCCGATGGGATCATCGTATCAAACCATGGCGGTCGTCAGCTCGACGGGATTCCGTCCACGTTGGAAGCTCTGCCTGGAGTGGTGAGAGCGGTCAATGGACGAGTGCCTGTCCATTTCGATGGAGGCATCCGTCGTGGCACTGACATTTTCAAAGCCCTTGCGCTCGGTGCAGACTTCTGCTTTGTTGGCAGGATAGCCCTTTGGGGACTAGGTGTGAGTGCCCCTATTCCCTGTGCCCGTCCCCCTTCCAGTCTCCTGCCAAGTAGGATCTGTAACTTACCATTCCAAGTATAACGGGGAGGACGGGGTCCGGTTGGCGTTACAACTTCTCTACGACGAGTTTCTGGCCACGATGACCATGGTCGGCGTCAATTCAGTCGAGGAGATCGGACCTCAGCATGTGGCTAGGGTCTTGTCGGACGGGTCTTTGATCAGTTTGGCCGACAAGTCACGACCGGTTTCCAAGTTATAGCTAGAGCATTGTACGTTTCAAACTTGGGCACTAACATAAGCATTCCCAGCCTGAGCCTTGCCCTTTAACCAGAAGGCTGGTATAGGTATAGGCACACCTATATATTATAGTCTGGGCTTTTAGCCCCCATACCCCTTTGATAGACAACATGGAACATTTCGACCTTTGACAGCACCATGTAACTGGATCAGTTGTCTAGGCTGGAGCTTCTGAGCGGATTAGACAAGGAACAGGAGAACAGGAACCACAACATGCCATCATTGTTTGCCACTTGACTCTCACAGGATTAAAAAGTGAACGCGATCAACCTGAATACAACCTAACTTTATTGATTCTATTCTATATACCAGCGACACAACACCAAGAAAAACAAACCAATACTACATACATACATAGTAATGTAGTCCGAATATGCCCATTGGAATCGTCGATGAAAGGCCATTTGGACACATTTAGCATAACTAGTAGAAGTCTCCCGAGTCTTCATAGGCGCGTTGCACCTCGAGCCCAATCTGGACTCGAGTCTTGTGCACAAAGCTGAGAAGATCTCACTTCACATGTGCCTGGCCTGATCACCCAGGACTCCCAGGCGTGCTTGTTTTATAATTTCGGACAGCATGACTCTCCCTCGCCACCGCTCGCGGCGTGTTTCGGTCCAGCATCGCGACCAACGCCATCAGCACCGACTTGCAATGTGGGGTCGTATCTACAGGAAACACAGACAAGTCAGCTCAATTCTGCAACCAGATTCCCAGACCCAATCCAGCAGGCGAAACTTACGCAGTACTCTTGTTGAATCCCTGGTTGGAAGGAGGAACGTCCATGGTCGGGTTGTAGTTGAAGAAGCTATAAGGCTTCAGGGCAACGCGGACTGACTCGGCGGCTAAAGACAGTCAGAATGGAACGGAACGGAATGCAAGGCACGGGAATGTCAATTTCCCCAAAGGAAAAAAAGACAGAAAAACAAGTCACAGTCACATACGCATGATGGGGAAGTCTTCCGGGCGTGGATTGTGGGTAAAAGTGTAGGTGTGCCACAGAACAATGTCCTCGTTCTCGACATTATCGTTCCGCGCCACCCAGTTTCGGATCCCGTCACTGCCGTCGCCTTGGTTGGTGTAGTCGCCGGCCGGGAAAAGTTCTCGGTCCTTGTACTTTGTGACCCAGATGGGAGCTTCGGCGAAATGCGATCGACGGTAGTGCCAGGAGTTTCCATCCGCAAGAAGGGCCTAAGATATTCATGAATGTCAGCAATAGTCCGGTTCAAGTTGCTGTCTGTCTCTTGTTGTCTGTCTCTGCCATCAAGGGATTACTCACCTGTGAATTGATGGGGATCAGTTTGTAGCCCACGGGGGACAAAGAGACCGGGTTGATCTTGTTGGGATTGAAGATCTTGAAAATTCGAGCTTTAGAAGGATCTGTCTGCTGTGAACTTGACCGGGTGACCTTGGTCTCTTCCGTTATGTAACCTGTTCCATAAGGGTTGAGAACACGATCCCGGGGCATAGGAACACTGTCAACAAAGGAGACTGTGTTGTTGGTGTAGCTGTCGATTGCAGGATCGATGCGAAGATTGAAGATGTGTTGATGGTATGGAGCCAACACACCGTTGCCGACTCGAGTGGCGAAGGGGACTTTGTCGGTGTTCTCAGGGTCAATCGGGGTGGTCGACAAGATTCCAGTCGCGCCTTGATGGGAAAGTCAGCCATCCATGGTCATCCGCGCTGTGAGTCCTAATATCAAGATGGGAGGGAGCTCACGGGTCTCAAATTCGATCTCTCCCGACTGGTCCAGAATGTAGTAGAAAATGTACTCATAGTTGGCCACTGGGGCAGCATGTCAGTCAGTTTCAGGTCTTCGTCGGTCTTCATCTTATCAGAGGCGAATGCTGCATACCGGTGATGATTGTCTGCAGCTGCAACTGCCTCTTCCTCACCACCGAAGCCTTACCAGTTCGGTGGTTGGTATGTTTCCATTGGATTCCCGCGTCGACTTCGTGTCTGTTGACTGGTCAATCGTCGCTAGGTAAAAGAAGCAAGAGGCGCGAGGGTCACATACATGCAGACACAGTTCTTCTTCTCAACCACCTCGCCCCGGGCATTGATGACGTGGCCTGAGAGGTATGCAATCAATCCCAGACAATCGCAGCCGACTGTAATGACATGTCAACACTTCTTGTATCATATCAGTGGCAGTGGCAGTGGGAGTGGGAGTGGGAGTGGGAGGCGGAGGCGGAGGCGGAGGATCATACGAGAAAGGTCATTCGCTGTCACACCAGCTCCGACATTGCCCAAATCGAAGGCTCCTTTGCGGTGAAGCGGGTCCCGTGGGTCGCCATACGGTACAAACATCTCGGAAAGAGAAATCCTGAAGAGGACCGGTCGGCCGTCAAAGGTGACATCGTGCAGAATCATTCCCTCTCGCCAATTGAACCCTTGAGAGTAGAGTCAGACATCAGACATCAACACTGCAGGCCATGAATGCATCAAGAGGCTTGGAGGTAACTTACCAACTCGGAAGCGCCACTTCTCCCACTCCACCAAGTTTCCCGTCAGTTTGAAACTGGCTCCCTCGGGCTGAGTTACAATGAGTGGGCGTAGGCTTGTCCGGGCAGGTTTGCTCTGCAATGTGTGGTCATATTCGGGTTCTTCGGGACTTCCAATCTATGCGCGCGAAAAAAAAAATCAAAAATCAGCGTCGTCGTTTTCCTCGCCCTCGGCTTCAACATCAAGAGTCCACGCACCTTTCGAGCCCCGGTGTGCTTGGTGGTGATGGCTTCTGCTCCCAGAGGCAAGTGGCAGATTTTGATGACTCTCATCTCGATGAGGTCGACAATAGCCATGAAGTCAAGAGGGAAGGCATAGTGGTTGGAATCGGGGGAATTGTTTTTGGGGCTTTGGAATTGGTCAGTTGGGAACTGGAATGTTTATGGTGACCCCCGAAAACATGAGCAGAGCCGAGTTTCAACCCCAGACGTACTTTCGCTTGTAGAAGAATATCTGCGTCAGTCGACGCTGCTCGTACTCGTCGTCTTTTCCATAGTCCCAAGGGTCAAGGACGACCACATTGTCGCCGATTTGGAGTCTTTCCAGCTCCTTTTTGACCCCTTGGTCGGCCAGTGCCACCTGTGCGGCTTCGTTAAGCTCGATCCGGTCCACAGGGGCGTGTTGAGTCCGCGGCAACTCCGCATGATGGATGATCTCGCCGGCCGTGATGTCCACAATGCACTCAAAAAGCCGGGGGTTCTTCTTGATATAGTACATCCTTAACGGGTCAGCCGAGAAACGATGCCATTGCCGGGGTGGTTCGGGAAAAGACTGACATGAATATCCATCTGTTCGGAGCGCTGACCGGTCGACCAGCATGTTCAGCCTCAAGGAACTTCACCATCTCCTTTTTCGGCGGCTCCTCGAGCCCGGCAACTTTGAAGTGCAGCTCCACGCCGGGCAGACTTTCCCTCACAATATGGACGGCATACTCAAGCTCTTCCGCCGTGGCAGGATCAAGCGGGTGAAGCGGGGTTGACACCATGGTTTCAGATCTGAGATACTCTGAAGAGATGGAATACCGGAAGATGGGTGGTCAGTGACGATGAGACGCTCGACTGCGGCAGCTATATAATCCGGCGAGCTGCTGGGCTGAGTAGAAGCGGATACGACGGGCTGAGTACCGGTGGAGATGGCCACAAGCATGGTCAACGCAATTGAACTGAGCATTTCTGGTTCTGGCAAATCGACACTCTTCGGCATCTGCACAGATATGGATTTTTACCTGACGCTGGCCGAATAATAATCAGCACAGGTATGGCTTCGTACCTGACGCTGGCCGAATAATAATGAATCTTTCCGAATTCGAGGCCGTCATCTTTCGAGACGAAGCCCTGCGACATGTAAACCTGGCGCAGGCACACAATCCGAGGAAAAGTGCCTATGAGATTCTCCATCTGACTTGGTCACCTCGGCAGCAAGCTCGGTAACATACAGTACTATCCTGGCTCGTCCCACTGGCATTCCGGACCACGTCTCGGTGAGTTGGGGGAAATCTTCAGAAGGCTATCTTCCTGCCAATCTCAGGACGCGAATTCTCCCCCACAACTTCTGACTCGGCCC
Source organism: Capronia epimyces CBS 606.96 (assembly GCF_000585565.1). Lineage (NCBI taxonomy): Eukaryota > Fungi > Ascomycota > Eurotiomycetes > Chaetothyriales > Herpotrichiellaceae > Capronia > Capronia epimyces. Next base: position 1,669,203 of record NW_006912906.1, read on the forward strand.
AGATCCTGATAGCCGTTGACTCGGCCCAGGCGGATCCACCGCCACATCAGGCTCCCGCCTCCTGAGCCCCACCAATTGGAGACCCGGTACGAGGGAAGAGATAAGACACAGTAGCAAGGACGAAAATTAGCACAATTGCTTGACAACTCTACAAGAACTACCTGGGGGCTGGCGGCTGGCGGCTAATAGCCTAAAGCCCGATCAACCCGATTCACGACGGATATACCTCGTGTGAGACGGTCCAGGTTGTACGCCAAGATCTTGAGGACTCTCTCGTTATAGTGGTTGGAGTTGCCACTGCAATGTGGTGTGATGAGAACGTTAGGAGCTTTCCACAGTGGATGATCTTCCGGTAACGGCTCCGGGTCGGTCACGTCGAGTGCCGCTCCTCTGATCTTACCCTGTTTCAGAGCTTCGATCAAGCTGTTCGTATCGATAATACCGCCTCTTCCTGCATTGCTGATAAAAGCCTTCCTTTTGCTAAGGATGTTGAATTGCTCACTCGACAGCATACCGGATGTGCTAGACGTCAGGGGCAAGGTAATCACCAAGAGATCAAGATCTGATCCCAGGAACTCGTTGAGCTGTTCGATGCCATGGTACCATTTGGACGGGAAAACTCCGTCGGGATCTCCCAGTCCAGGTTCGGTGAATGAATCGTCCTTCCTGGAGTCTGGCGTGGGACGCTCATGCAGCGTGAACGCGTGAATGGACATGCCGAGAGCCTTGCCCACTCGAGCCACTTGACGGCCAATGCAGCCGTATCCCAGAATCCCTCTGGTATGACGCGCATGATTAGGTTCAAAATCCAGAGACGGGGAGTTGTGGTGGCGGCGGAAGGTCAAGCTTACATCCGCAGACCGACTGCATCCTCGGTGTCCTCGTCTGACTCCGGGTCGACCCAATTGCCCAATTTCTGGTTATCGTAGTGCTCCGGAACTGTGATCTAGACATGAGAGTTGTTCATGACCAAGACTGCGGCTGGGGTGTGCCTGGCTTACGATGGTGTTGGAAACCAAGGAAGGTGGCAAAGACCCATTCAGCGATTTGAGGTCTGTCAACTGTCCATGAGCAAACACAAACACTTCACAAAGAAAGGGTGTATCCCTACGGGTGGACACCATTGGCGGTGCAGAAAGCTATATCTGTTTGCTCAAAGATCGGTTGTCCGAACAGCTGATTGCAGCCAGCACTGATAAGTTGGACGTAGCGAAGATTGGGTGCTTGCTCCTTGGCTGGAACGAGTTTCCATGTCAACAGGATGGTGACCGACGCCCAGGTTTCGTCGGTTATTTCCTTGGGCACTTCCGTATCGTACATCGCAGTCTGGTGTACAATCACACGTATCCCAGGGCTGATTCGCGACAAACTGCTGATATACTCTTCGGATGGTGCCCAATGAAGCAGCACCAAAAGCACATTCTCGCTGTTACCGCTGTTTCCGCACATCTTCAATCGTCCGAAAATTGAGTATGAGGTCAAGGGGCTAGTGAAAGGTACCAAGTAACGCAAGGAAAATTGATCAGTATTCTGGAGAGGAGAAGGCAGAATTGGGGGTACTTTTATGAATGACTTTGCCAGCCTCGAAGAATCGAACAGAGGCCGGCGAAAACACTCGCCGAGTAGCTGGGCCGAGTCTTGAATTAAATCGCCGGCGCGATAAACGTCATGCGCGGTGACATGGTAGATTATGTGACTCGGGTCCAGATCACCGGTCGTCAGAGAGCGGGTGGGACTGGTGGGACCGGCAGGTTCGAAGACACAACGGGCAAGGTGCGCCGCCGAGGGTATTCAAATGTGATAATGTTAGACATAGAGTCCCAGACCAGCATGGCCCTGGATGGCTGCCAGGTGGGCTACGACAAGCTTGAGCCGTAGAGAATGAGCAGTGAGTTGGCTTTGCCCTAGATCTGTCAAAGGTTCAAAGGTTCCATGTTCGCTATCAAAGGGGTATGGGGGGAGCCCAGACTACATAGGGATGCCTATACCAGCCTTTTGGTTAAAGGGCAAGGCTGGGAATGCCTAATATTAGTGACTGAGTTTGACAAGATCTTCATTCCGGTTCTCTTCATTGCCTCAAGTATGAACATAAATATCAGGAGAATCGGTGGTTCCAGGTGAAAGTCTACATTTACCTGCACCCAACTACCACGTATGAGCAGACAAGGCGGCTAGATCAGATGTCCGTTGGCAACCGCTTTTCTATGCGTTGTCAGCTAAGCCGTTTTGGAGCACCCGTGGTGGCTGTGCTGAGGCAAAGGTGCCACGGTCAGCCTTAATCCAACACCACCACGACCACCACGACCACGACCACCACGACCACGACCACGACCACCACGACCACGACCACCACGACCACCACGACCACCACGACCACCACCACGACCACCACCACGACCGTCGTCGTCCGACATATGCCGCAAAACAGGACACGAATGCTAATTCAACTTTGATACACCACTGCAGCGTTGATCCTGTGCATGGGCCACACTCTACGGGTCGAATACTCGTCGCAATGGGCCAATCCGACAGCACAAAGGACCCCCTGTTGCACTTCCTCCAAGTGCCGCTGGTGTGCAAGTACAATGCCTCCAAGAAGACGACTAGATTCCAGGATATCCCTTCTTATTACGACCTCAATCTGGAGCTGGCATGTCATCCGTTATCGACCAATCTCTGTCCCGATGGAGCAGCAGCTTTTCTTCAAGAGTGGTTGTTCTTCGCCGTGCTGAATGGCATCTGCGAGGTTGTCGACGTCGAATTCGACCCCATGGACTTTGTTGTATCATCTGCAGCGGGACAGGCCGAGAGACTGATTACGGGAAGACACTTCCGAAAGTACGTCTGGTTCTGGGTTGGCGGGCTGGAGCTCGGAACATGCACCATCGAAGGCCGACATCAAGAGCAGCGGGAGGGCGCCACTTTCATCCTCCAGACTCTCGAGCGAGCCTTAGATGCATGGATACAGCTGTGCGATCATGATCATTTATACAACTCATCAACGGTGCTGAACATGGTGTTGCTGTCCATCGTCCAACTTGGGGCCCATCTCAGGACTGTTCTCGGGTCCATTCTCCATGAACCAGGGCTCACGAGCAACGAGTCTTTTCTAAAGGGCTACCCGATTCAGGGACGTGAGGTACTGTTCAAGCCGTTGCTGTTGAAGGCCGGATGGTGTGTAGGTGAGGTGCCGACCCTGCTATCTCGATACCGACCGTATACGCTTCTCTATCTGAGTACGATCAACCGACGACGTGGCCACAAAGACCATTCTCGTTGCTCTACGAAGGGGTGCATCGTCAATCAGCTGGATGGCGACACCTACAACACCGCCCATGCACCCGCCTGCCCAGGGTTGGACTCGTGCAACATGGTTCATGCGCCGATCGAAGAGGTCTGTAGGATTCTCGAAGCCGGAGACATTCCATTGTTGAGCATCTCCGCCGAGCCTCCTTCTTCTCCAGCCCCTCTTCTGGAGGTCAAGCCTTTTGTACTTGGTGGTGACAGTGACACGACTCCCGCCCGCTATGTGGCCATCTCTCATGTCTGGTCCCACGGGATGGGGAATCCAAGGGCGAATGCCTCGTACGCCTGCCAGATACGCCGCATACAGCGAGCAGCCAATGACCTCTATCGCTCTGACAATGGCCCGGTTCCTGGCAATGTACTGTTCTGGATGGATACTCTGTGCGTTCCGTTGGATCCTAAACTGCGCACCCTTGCAATCGTCCGGATGTCGAGGACATATATGCACGCCGACAAGGTGCTGGTGATTGACAACTGGTTGGCGGAAAGCTCCTTCTCTAGCGATGAGCCAAACAGCTTACTCTTCAAAATCGTCCATTCGGATTGGAGCACTCGTCTTTGGACATTTCAAGAGGCCGTGCTGGCCAGGGAACTCACTTTTCAGTTTGCAGACGGCGCATTCACGACCTATCAAATCGAGGATGCTGGTGCTGGACCGTCAAGCTTAGAGGAGCTTTCCGAAGTGCTCGAGGGCATCCCAGAAGACAAGCTGCTCAGTACGAAGTGCACCTTGAACCTGCTCTGCGCATTGGGACAGGTCGACCCGGCCAGTGTGGATCGAAGCGCAGCTGTGAGACGAACAGCGGCATTGCCTCCTCAGAGCGATCCAATCCGGGAGCTAGATCGTCTAACAGCCATCAACACTGAAACAGTACATACTTCGCTATGCAACGTTACTGAGAGATGGTTTCCCGTCCTTGCCAGGGCGGACTGCTTCCCGGGGAACCCTCGGGATCACCTGGTCCGTTTGAACTCTCTCGTTCGTCCGCTCCACTCGGACCCGGTCGGACTTCATGCTTCTGGCGCAGCAGAGCTAATCCGCGGCATGGGGTACGACACCATAGTGAATCGCTCAAAGGATCTTTCAGGGGGCGGCACCGGCACCGGACGGAAGCTCCAGGGTATCGAGAACACACCCAGTGGACTACTCTCGTCAATCGTCAACGGGGCCCGTCATCGTACGACCAGCTGGAAGGAGGATGAGACGATATGTCTGGGAGGAATTACGGGTCTTGATCTAACCCCTATCGCGCAAATTCGAGTTGACTGGGACCGACGGGAAGAACAAGTCCAGCCAGTCTCTGAAGAGCGCATGAAGATGTTCTTATCTGCAATCGGAAACCTCCCGGAGTCTCTTCTTTTCCTACCGTCTCATCGGATGGCCGCATATCCCTGGAGATGGGCCCCCCCGTCTTTCTTGGGGACAGATTACGCCCTTCCCTTTGCCGACCATTACCGGGCTCAGTGCACGAACCAAGGGCTGCTGGTCAATTGTGACACGATCCAGATCGCCTGCACCTCTGACCAGAAACAGCTGGTCCTCGAGGGCACAAAAACGATGGACCTCCGACAACGAATACCAAGAGGATACACGCTTCGCGGACCTGTGGCCCCGAATACCGGGCCTTGGAAGGACGTTCTTTTTCGGTGCCACATCATCGGTCAAGATGAGTCCTGGTCAAAGTTCTTCTCGCAATATGAGGGTGAGCTATATCTCCTCAAACGATCCTACCCACTCCGACGAGCAAAAGACGCGGACGCAGTCCTGGTCAGATTTCTCGCAGTCAAGGAAGATACGCGCTTTGCCCACTTCTTGGCCAAAGTCCAGCTCACTCATCTCACAACACTGGGGCCGGGGCCGGGGCTGCAGTCATGTGTCGATGGCGAGCTGGAACCAACCAAGGTCAAGTGGTGTGTGGGATGACGAGCCCCAGTCGCTCGGAGACCCGACCGAATGCAGCGACAGTGATAGCGACAGCGACAATGGCTGTTCTGAGTCTGAATTCGAGGTACTTCAACATCAGAGCCCCCTACCAAGCTGCGTAAGGTGGAGGAGTTATGATTGTTGCGAACCCCTGGAACCCTGATTGTTTCGATTGCGGGAGTGGGATGGATATTCACCATACCAGTAGCTCGGGAAACAGTGGTTGCTGGAGGCAAACCGTGTCTCTTGTCGCCCTGGAAGCCAAATGCGTTGACCCCTTTTCCCGTGTCCGCGACTCCCCCCGTTCGGCACAGGCCTTGGGCCCGGAGGACGGTGTTCGAGGACAGGACCGACATCTTTCATCCCGGCCACCTGAAGGGAATTTGCGAGTAGTCCGATATCGGACATTCCGGCCCGTTCAGTTCACATATCGGGGACGGGGTCTAGAACCGAGATGTTGTGAGCGCATTTCCTGAATTCTAAATCCTAAATCCTTAACCCCGCCGTTTGTGACGGCCCAGGACCCTTTCTCCCCCGCAGCTCGTCGGACTCGAGGGATGAAGATGATCCGACTACTGTATGAAAGCGACGAGCCCGGAACCCAGGTTCGTCTCGAACACAATATCCGGGGCGAACCCACTCTGACACCAGAAACAGATTCCCACCTCCTTCCACACCGTGGAGTCAGCCACTCAGAAACAGAACCCACGCCCATTGAACGCTGCACAGCGGTTTCGAGAGTTGCTTGCGGACCCCAAGCGAGTCATTGTCGCACCGGGAGTGTACGATGGCATTTCAGCACGGGTTGCGTTGTCTCTGGGATTTGAAGTACAATGTAATGCCACGTCGCCCTCGATGCCGATGCGGGAACATCTCTGTCGGAGTCGGGTTGGGTTGGGTTGGGTCGGGTTTAACTGAGCTGCCTTAGCCGATAGTATCACCCAGGTGGGATAACTTATAAAAAGATTCGAGGCTGAGGCTTGACTGATCGAGCTCAGGAGTGCCACCGAGAGTGCCACTGAGCTTCAGGTCTCGGGTGGACAGCCTGAGGACATCGGACACGCCGACCGCCGAAAGAAGGCTTAGGCCCCAGCCTTCAGCCTGGGGTACGGCTTTCCTCTAGGCTGTCCTGTGTAAGTTAAAGATACGACCACGTCCTACTCTAAGAGTATTTCCTAGTATATCCTACTACATACTCTGAAGTCTGTGTACTGCTGTGTATGTAGTGGCCGTAGCCAACGACATAGAGCCCATTTATATATACAGTATAAGTATAATACTGCCAACTACATAGAACCTATTAATATATACAGTACAAGTATAATACTGAGGCTTAAGGCCCGGCCTTTTTGGCTTCTTCCAATGCGAATGTAGCAATATCGCTATCCGTACCTCTGCGAATACACCGGAGCATGGATACTTGTATTGTACTTGTACCCACAGTATCTTTGTCACCGGAGCATGGATACCTATACTGTACTTGTATCTACAGTATCTTTGACTAGGACCTCTCGAGGGGAGAGGGGACTAAGCTACTATTATAAATGACAACCATCAACATCAACATCAACACTGAACCCTTGGAACGACACGGCCAGATTCCCCGTCGCTTCATTGTCAGGATCCGGCCTTGCGGCATAGATGCCTACCATAACTTCGGCTTCGGCTTCAGCTTCATGTGTCGACGTCGACTCATGCTGGCGGTGATGATGATTGTGATTGTCGAGTTCGAGGTCGAGGAAGACCCATGGCACTTTACGAATCAGGGTGGCCTCGTCGTTGTCATTGATCATCCAGATCATCAATGCGTTCTTCGATCGGGTCATGCGGAGAGTGATTTGAGAAGAAGAAGACGACGACGACGACATCCCGCCGGCGGTACTCGACACCGATATCGGCATCGGCACAAGACTCCAATCGCACCAGCCGTCGCGCGACTTGGTCACGACGCTCACATACGGCTTGCCATCATTGACCTCGATTCCAGCCTTGACCCAGCTGGAAGCCGGGGACGAATATGGATCTAGATCTTGAGTCTGCGCGGTGCCGGTGTTGGTGCATGTGCTGGCATTGGCATTGGCATTCAACGTCGAGACTATATTCGTGGCCGGGTCAGGCACGATGAAAACCAGCCCGCCCTGGTCGAATTGCAGCGACCATCGGGCCCGCACGCCAACTTTGGCAGAGCGGAAGGCCGCCTTAAGGATACGGCGCGAGACGATCGGGGCCGAGAAGACATACCGCACAGGCGGGAGGGGCGATGCGTAGATATCGGTGCCGGGGGCGGCGTCGAGAGTGTAAGTGCCGGGCGCCGAGATGTCTTTTTCATTGGGGACGGCGGAGACGGAGGAGGTGGACGGGGCGATGTTGATGGTGTGCAGGTCCAGGTCCAGGTTCATGTTCGAGTCGTGCATTATAGAAAACCGCAGGTACTACTTGGTATGTATCCGTACAGTAGTGGTATCCAGGACGTAACAACAAGGTTCGAAATTCGAAATATTGAATCGGCGCACAAGTCCAGTCAAGCGAAGCGCGTTGAATACTAATGCCGTGCAGTCGGATCAGGCGATAACAGTCGTTGTCATGACCATTACACACATAAACGCAAACACAAACACTCACTCTTGCTGGATCATGATATACTACTTGGTAGTATTCAAAAAGGCTTAGTCAAGGACTAGGACTTACTTTGAGAGGTCGATGATAGATGATTGATAGAAGATAGATAGACCAGGTCCAGTCCGGTCGGGCTGCACCGCCAATGCGTGCAGTGCAGGCCGCCGCCTCCCATCTACCTCCAACGGCGGCGCCGGCGCCGACGGAGATGGAGATGGAGACCAAGATCAAGGTCAAGCTTGGTCACATTCAGATTCAGATTCAGATTAAAGCATCGCCGTCGAACTTCGGCTTCGGCTTCGGCTTCGGGCGCAACAAGGCGGTTCAGGTTCAGGTTCAGGCAGAATGATATGATCCTGAGGTCCTGATAATTGCGCCCGCGTGCAGTCTAGGGTTTCTACTGTATGTGACATGTTGATAAACAGAGGGAGAGGAGGAGGAGTCGGCGCCGCGGACCAATCAGGACATATCGGCGCGATTGGCCAATCAGCAGAGGCCCGTCTCCTGTCTCCACCAACTGATAGCCTTGTCTGTCCGCCCCGCCGGAGATCTGAGGGCGGAGGGACGGAAGAGGGAAGAGGGAAGAGGGAAGAGAAGAAAGCGTATTATAGATTGCAGACCAAGACTAAGACTACTTAGCTATGCGGCTGTATATGTAGTTGATAGTTGATGTGCAATTCGGGTGCAGTCCAAGAAGCCTAACCCATTTTATTTCCTGCAGGGATTTGGTCAGTGTAATAGTATCTTCAACCAGGCATTACAACATACGGTGGTCAGTACAGTACTGATTGGGGCCACTGGTTCTCTGGATTTCCTTTCAGCCTTCAGCTATCGCACGCATCGCACAGCCATTGCAGTCTCACGATGGTCATCAGCAGCGACGCTGGGGCAAGGGCGACGCCAACCAACATCAACGGCAACGGCAACAGCAACAGCAACAGCAACAGCAACAGCAACAGCAACAGCAACAGCAATGGCTACACGGTCCCCGAGCAGCCTCTATACACACCACGACAGATCCGCATCATCACGATCGGGGCCGGGGCTTCAGGGCTGAACGTAGCGCGCAACGTGAGCAAGCACCTGCAGAACGTCTCGCTGGCCATATACGAGAAGAACGGCGACGTGGGCGGCACGTGGCTGGAAAACCGATATCCCGGATGCGGATGCGACATCCCATCGCACAACTACCAGTACTCGTGGGCGGAGAACCCAGGCTGGACGTCGTACTACTCGGGACAGGGCGAGATCGAGGCGTACCTACAACAAACGGCGACCAAGCACGACCTGAGGCGCTTCATCCGCTTCCGACACCAGGTGGTCGAGGCGCGGTGGGAAGACGCGGCCGGCCTGTGGCGCGTGGTGGTGCAGGACCTGGACACGGGCGCGACGGTGCATGACGCCGCTCATTTCCTCATCAATGCGTCCGGCTACCTCAACAACTGGAAGTGGCCGGCCATCGAGGGCCTGCACAGCTTCCAGGGCGAGCTGATGCATAGTGCGGCGTGGACGTTGGACGACACCGCCGCCCTCCGTGGCAAGCGCGTCGCCGTGATCGGCTGTGGCTCCAGCGGGATCCAGCTGGTGGCTACGATCCAGCCGCTCGTGAGCCATCTGACCACCTTCATCCGCTCGCCGACCTGGGTCACGGCCGGCTTTGGCTCCAAGTACGCCGGGCCGGGCGGCTCCAACTTTGAGTTCTCGGACGAGCAGAAACGCCGCTTCGAGCAAGACCCCCAGGAATACCTGCAGTACCGCAAGGCCGTCGAGCACGAGCTCAATAGCCGGTTTCGCATGCTGCATCGTGACAGCCCGGAGCAGGCGGCGGCGGTTGAGTTTGCCACGCGGGACATGACTGCCAAGTTGAACGGGTGGACAGACACAAACACAGAGACAGAGACAGACACGACGGCCAAGTTGAACGGGGTGAAGACAAAGACAGACACAGACACAAACACAGACACAGACAGAAACACAGACACCAACCCCAACGATACCAATCCCAACCCTAACCCTAACCCTAACCCCAGCAGCAAACACAATCCTACCGCTGAACACAACCACAATCCCCTCGTCGACTTCATCATCCCCAAATTCGCCGTCGGCTGCCGCCGCCCCACCCCCGGCACAGGATACCTGGAAGCGCTGACCCAATCCAACGTACGAGTCGTGACCGGCCCTTCAGCCGAGATCGCCTCCGTCGACGCCACAGGCCTTCGCCTCTCCAGCGGCGAGCACACCCCCGTCGACATGATCATCTGCGCGACGGGCTTCGACCTCTCATTCCGGCCGCGCTTCCCTATCGTCGGCCGTGACTTCCACGACCTGCGCGACCTGTGGGCCGACCGACCGACGGCCTACCTGTCCCTGACGCCCGCCCACATGCCCAACTACTTCACGTTCCTGGGCCCCAACTCGCCCGTCGGCCACGGCAGCGCGATCCCCATCATCGAGCATCTGACCAAATACATGCTGCGCATGATTCACAAGTGTCAGGTCGAGGGGTATAAGTCGTTCACGCCCTCGCCGGCCGCCATCACCGACTTTGTCCGCCACGCCGACGCGTTCATGCCGCGCATGGCTTGGGCCGCTGAATGTCGGAGCTGGTTTAAGAACGGCCGCCAGTCTGGCCCGGTCACTGCCCTGTGGCCTGGTAGTCGGATCCATTGGTTCAAGGCGGTCGATTCTCGCAATATCCGCTTCGAGGACTGGGAGTGGACTAGGCTGGATGATCCAGACCCGGCATCGCCTAGCGGCAAGGAAGTCAACCGCTGGGCTTTCATGGGGAACGGCTTCAGTCGCTTGGAGTGCGAGGGGGGCGATTTGACTTGGTACTTTGATCGTCCGGAGGAGGGCTACGAGTTGCTGGATTATTAGTACTAGTACTAGTCTGACTAGAATATGTAGTCAATAGTCAACAGTCGAAAGTCAACCATACCCTGAAACCAACGTCCTATCATCATGGCTCAATTAGTCGACTAACATGATTGGACCACGACAGTGAATGGAAGTGGCCCTCCATCCCCGGCCTGCACAGCTTTAAAGGACAAATTGTCCATCATGGAACTGACAGTCTAGAATATTCAATACCAGTAGCGAGTGTATGCGAGAAACTGTGGGACCTACGGTCCTTGAATTACTTTAAGTTAAAATAATCCGTAGGGCGTAATTCCTCCCCAAGTCCGCCTACTGAGCAAATTAGGTCTAGTCTTGCTACTCGTACTAAGAGCAATATAGACACTCGATAGAGCAACGCACTCGACAGCGTCAAGGAAAGCATTCAACAGAGTAACACTCCCGGTAGAGCAACGCACTCGACGAGTAACGCACTCTGCAGAGAAACGCCTCGACAGACAGTATATATATATACTACTTCCCTTCGCCCAATAGGATCAAGTATGCCCTATCAGTGTCAGTGTCATGACCATGACCATGACCATGACCATGACATCGGAGGGGAGGAGCAGGAGTGATGATATCCGTACATAGTACTCCATATAAAAAGTATTGACCAAACCAGTTCGCCTTGGTCCAATACGGGATTGACTAGTCTGGGAGACAACAAAACAACGGACCCATCAATCCGTCAATCCGTAAATACTAAATACTGTATACTACATGTATAGTGTATACCAAGGCCAAGGCCAAGGGCTTGAACAACATCCTGTCAAAGGTTGAAGGGTAAAATGTTTCCTTCAAGTTGTTCTCTATCAAAGGGTCGCAGGGGGATCGATCGCATGCTATATAGTAGTATACTTGTAGTATAGTATAACCAGCCTCTCTGTAGTGGTTAAAGGGCAAGGCTCCCATGGGAATGCCTGAGTTTGACACATCCAGGTGCGAAACCGACGCACAGCGAAGTAGAAGTAGAAGTAGAAGGAGAAGGAGATCGTCACGGCCTACAGTAAGGCTGCTTTCGAGGACCCTTAGACCTCCTTACCCTCAGCATGGCCATGGCCCTTCTAGCTGAACACAACACCAATATCCCGGTCAAGCGTCAGTCTGACTTCTAGTACTACAAGAGTCAAGGATTCCTTCTGACAAGAGTCAAGGCTTCCTTCTAACAAGAGCCAAGGCTTCCTTCTAACAAGAGCCAAGGCTTCCTTCTAACAAGAGCCAAGGCTTCCTTCTATACATATCGAGATCTATCTCACAAACATCCCAAATATGTCTTGATGATTGCTTTTGATCCTTCCCCTCCCCGTCAGCCCACTGGTACTCGCAGTGTCTAACCCTAACCCTAACCCTAACCCTACCCTGAGTCAACTCAACTCCGTAGAAACTCCTTGACCGTCTCCCCCCACACAGGCACGCGCTTGTACCGACTAAACCCCGCCGCATTGCCTGAGCCATAGCCGTCGATCGCTCGACACATTTCCTCGGCCAATCCAACCTCCTTGATCTCCCGGATCGGGTAGAGATAGAGATGCACGCTCAGGATCCGGCCTTGGCTCTTGGGCAGGGCAAATAGCGTCTGCAGTTCACACCGCACCCACGTGTCGTCCAGGTCAATCTCCTTCGTCGTCGTCACCTGATCATCCGAGTACAGATGGTACTCACCTCTCTCGCAGAGGCCGGAGTTGGTGGCCACCGCCCAGTTGACTCGATCCACCACTTTCCCGGGCTGCAGGCGCGCAAAGTACCGATCCATCGAATTCTCCAGAACCTGCTTGTAGGACGGCACCGGCGCATGCGCCTCGCGGAGCTTCAGGCCTTTCTTGTCTTGCGGGTCGAACCCAACCGGGTAGCACCACGTGAAAGCCTGGAGAGAGTAGCCGTCTCCGTCAGGGGCCGGGAGCAGCATCAAGAAATCCTCGTCGACGTTGAGCGTAATCAGTCGCAGCGTTTCTTGCACGTCGGAAGGGGCGTCCAGGGGGAGATGCTCGTCCTTGACCAGATTGTGCAACGTGTGCGTCGACCGCGATATCCGGAACATGGTCGGGAATCGGGCGGGCAAGTATTCCGTCACCAAGTAGGTGTACAGTTCGTCCACCATGGCCTGGGCCGAAGGGAGACAGTCCAGCGCTCCGGGATATTTGGTGATGATCTTTTCCCGCTCGGCCATGCGTTCGAGATATTGTTGGTCCATGCGGATAATGGTGTTGATCGTAGTGTTCCTCAAGCCTGTCCAGTCAGTGACTCACACTCACCAGGGGAAACGTCAATCCGCCATCACACATACCCATGGTTAGGTGATACGTGTCGTTAAACTTGTAGATTCGTTCGGGCTTGGTGTTCATCAAGTCCAAGTCGGTGAGCGGTTCTATCACCCCCATACCCCAAGGGCCAGACTGCTGGTGCTTGTTCTCGTCGGCGTCCGTTCGAGTCTTGACCGCACCGGCCTTCTACGTGAGCCGTCAGAAAACTCAAGAGGGACGTGTTCAGCCTCAGTCCTACCTTGCTAGCAAAAGGGCCAAATGATCTCCACACCGATGACAACAAGGCAACAGTAATAACCAACAAGACAAGGAAGGGGCTTTTCTGTTCGTGGATGCCTTCAAGTTGCTGTTGCAGCCAGCTGGCGGCGTTATCCATGGTCGACGTGACAACAAGGCTGTCTTGCATGGTGTCAGTTCAAGGTCGACAACTGGGTTTCTGCGCAACACGAGGCTGTGAGAGGTGAGAGGTGAGAGCCACCTACCTTTCAACTTCTCCAACCCCCTTTGTGGCAAGGCTAGACAAGCCTATCGTCATTCTGCCCGGTGTCGCACGAGTGCTGACCAGCTTGGAAGACATGGGCCCCATGCCTTGATGGATCATAGTCGTCCGGCGCCGAGCTGATAAGTCAAAGACCCACTCACCGAACACTCTCAGGCGGCCGATCGGCGCCAAAGCAGATTCGGCGCCTTGACGACCGTAATCGCTCGGCTCCTTGGTTTGTTGGCTTGAGGAGACTATCTTATGACCGGACGGGAGCTGATATCGGCCCCGCGTACCAAGGATGGTCGCGGCCAAAGAATTAGACGGTTGAATACGCCGTCGATCAAGAGCTACTGGGATATTTCACTTGCACGAGGACCTGTAATGAGCGGATCGCTTGAAACCGCTTCCATCTATCACTGATTGTCTTGACATCCAGGGCATCATGGCACCCATTGCGTTGGCAGATACTCTACCCAAAACACCGGCCGACGTGAAGGCCAAAGCCGCGACTACAGGGTCAGAGAGCGCTCTTAAGGCTGCTCTGTCTGCAGCGCAAGCCCGGTTCGAGGCGGCCAATCCGAAATCCCAGAAACAGCATGAAGTCGCGGTCAAGAGCCTGCCGGGAGGAAACACGCGGTCACTCCTTCACACCTCGCCGTTTCCGCTGAGCATGAAATGCGGCAAAGGGCCATATGTGTTTGACGAAGATGGCCACAAGTGAGCGTCGCAAGACTGATCCCGAAGCCATCATCTGACCGAGATCCAGATATCTTGACTTTGTCGGCGAGTTGACCGCCGGCATCTATGGACATTCGCATCCGGTCATCAGAGAAGCAATCGTGTCTACCTTTGACCACGTCGGCTTGAATCTGGGATCAACTATCGTCCAAGAGGAGCGCCATGCCGCCCTGATCCGCCAACGCTTCAACCTCGAATCGATCCGGTTCACAAACTCCGGCACCGAAGCTACCATGCACGCTCTGGCTGCTGCCCGCAGATTTACCAGTCACCGAAAAGTCGTCGTCTTCAATGGTGGCTATCATGGAGCCGTCTTTTCCTTCGGCTCGGGGGTGGCTCCCAATAACGTCGACCTGGACGATTGGGTCTTGGGAAAGTACAACGACATTACATCTGCGAGAAATGCCATCGAGGGGACCCGGGGGCTGGCTGCCGTCCTCGTCGAAGGGATGCAAGGCGCTGGAGGCTGCATTCCCGCGACCCAAGAGTTCATGCTTGCCGTTCAGGAGTCGGCCAAGAAGGTATAACCGCAATGCAGTGCTGTTTTGATTGTCGCGACGCCCACTGACCACGTCCAGGTCGGAGCAGTGTTCATTCTCGACGAAGTCATGACTTCCCGGCTCGCCCCAGGAGGACTCCAGAGCATTCTAGGCCTAAAGCCCGACATGACCACTTTTGGCAAGTACTTGGGCGGCGGCTTCGCGTTTGGCGCGTTTGGCGGCCGGGCGGACATCATGTCCGTCTACGACCCTCGCAACAAGGATGCCCTGGCGCATTCCGGGACATTCAACAACAACACAATGACCATGCATGCTGGATATGCAGGACTGTCCAAGGTTCTCACCCCGGAGGTCAACGTCGAGTTCAATGCCATGGGAGACGTGTTCCTCGAGAAACTCAAGCGCATCACCAAAGGAACCAAATGCTGTTTCACCGGCCGTGGAGCCGTGTTGGCCGTTCATTTCACACATCAAGGAGCCCAAGACATCCGCTGTGTCGAGGAGGTCGACGAGGACTGGGATTTGAAGGATCTCTTCTGGTTCGAGATGCTGGAAGAGGGATATTGGATCACGAGGAGGGGCTCTATCGCCCTGATCCTGGAGACGCCTCAAGAAGAGCTGGATAGGTTCGTCGATTGTGTTGGAGCATTCTTGGAAAAGCACCGGTCAATCGTAGCGACCTCGGCTTAAGCTTGTGTAGGCATCATCAGGGGGAAAGGTATCCCAATTATCGGGGAAAATTAGTCCAGTGTTGTCCCAATACTGTAGGCCCCAGTCGGTATCGTCCTGCTGGGCTCCTGCCAGTTGAAGAGCGTCCTGGTTGTACGAGTACAAGTCCCGCCAACCGATGTCTGAGAATTCACCGCATTCTTCTTGGTGCTCTTCAGGGGTAGCAGCGCTACCATAGTGACCATGACCGCGTTCCCTTTCCCTCCTTGACGGAGGATGGGTGACTTTGCGTGCCTTGCCGATCCTGAGCTCCTGCTGCAGTCTCTCTGAGCTCTCCTCGAACAAGCGAAGGATGATTTCGGCGTTGAGCCAGTACCCGGCCAGGATGGCGAGGCAATCCAGCGCGACATCAAACCTCCGCAGAGCATCGACGGCAAGAATAGGGTTGGCCGTTCGCATTTCCGCGCTCAATTGGATTAAAGTGGTGAAGAGGACGTTCACGGACGAGATCCAAAGAAAGCGGATCTCATTATTCTCCCGCAGCTGGTCAAACAAATCCGTAATTGTATTGGCCGCAGAGCTGCAGATATCTACGGGTCCTTGGTCAACGATCGATGATTCGCAATCTGTTGCGGAGATGTCAACTTACCGGCATCATTCGACCTCGACACGCTGACGCTGGCAGTCTTGCCCGGGGGCGGACGGTGCAAGAGGATCAGAAAGTTGTTATACGTCAAGAGCAACACCTTGGACCAGATGGTCGAGTCGGCGGACCGAGGCCGCAGATGTGAGGGCAAGCAGCTCCACCAATCCGCGATGATCTCGTCGGCGATGGTGGAGGAGTTGCGATGGACTTCCTCACTCCTCTTGAGGGGGAAGTGGTCGCGCAGGATTCTTGATATCCGAGAGCATAAATCGGTATGTTGGATAACGAAATCAACTTGAGCGAGTCGACCGACCCCTTCGAAGTCTCCTGGGGTCAAAGGAGGCACATCGCACTCGTCGAGATGGATGGCCTGCGGCCGTCCATAGGACAAAGACACCATCACGTCGAACTGGACCAGGATCCAAAAGACCCGTCTCCAGATTCGCCTGTCATGGGCCACCAGGGTGCTGGACCCGCAGTCACGATGCATCCCCAGCCCCAATGCTGTTCGTGCTGCGATACCAATCCAGTGATAGGAGTTGGCACCGACATCTTCCACGCCCTCAGAGTGCCATGTTAAAAGCAGCGCGGCTTGCACGACAACGTCTCGGTTCCATTCGAAGCGAGCATCGAAGAGCATCTTGGCGCGACGGAAGAACATGGTTTTCAGCGAATCCCGATCCGGCCGGTCGCGTGCAACATGAGCGCCTACCATGAGCACGGCCTGGAGGACAAGGAGAGAAGGAGGATTCCGAGGGTCCCGGGCTCTATACTGGGCCATGAATATCTCCTCGTCCAGGATTGGGAATCCCGGGTTGACGTGGATGAAATACTGCTCCAGCAACTCGTCCACCAAGGTTCTCGAAGGAAGCACGAATGCCTCTCTCGGGATCCGTTCCAGTTCATGGCTGGTATAGTGACGGGAGATTTGATCGGCCGGGAAGTGGTGCACGGAAGGATTCTTGGTCCTGTGGCGGATCAGGTAATTAATGTTCGAATACTCCTGTCCGACATATGCAATGCGAACACCGCTCTGCATCACGCGGCTGTCGACGTCGTCTTGAGACAGCATCTCCACCAAGTGTCGTTTGACTGTCGAGTCGTCGATGTGGATCAATGATGTCGGCGATGCGGTGCTGTGCTCAACAACCTTGCCCTGAGGAGATGGTTGGGGAGAGGTGTTGGCCAATTGTGAGAGGGGAGGTTGCAGTGGTGAACATAGCACCCTTTGCGCCTCTGCGGGCGCACTGTGAGGACTCCGGGGTTGGTTGTGCCTTGCTTTGGTTGGTAACGGGGCTAGAGGCTTGATGGCTGGACGCCTTTGAGGACGATGCTTCTCGTACGGGACGCAGGGAGCGCCGACCATGTGGCACTTCGAACAAGGCAAGCCTTCCACCCTGTCGCATCTGACCTTTCGGCCATGACAGCGCCGACAGGCACCGCTCGAGTGCTTGGACACGACTCCGCGGTTCATGGCAGTACGGTGAGACAAATAGGTCAAGGAACGGAATTCGCACGAGTCAGAAGGAAGAAGACTCATTCCCGACACGTTGACATAGACTCCGTGAACGGGGTGGTGCCTGGCATGAGATTGCTCCCGCATAGGAGGTTCAGGGCGGAGCATATTGCAGGCGGAAGCGGGCTTCATCGCCCTCTGTCTGCTTCACTCTGTGTTCACGCAGTGGGAAGCTCCGTCTTCACGGCCATTGATAGGCCGTCGATAAAACTCGTGGGACGGAGAAGGGGCCGGTTAGATATCTGTGCTCGACTGTGGCATTGTGGGTTCGGCGCCGACAGCCAATCGATTAGAGCGAAAGGGGTGGAGCCTTGCGCCGCCATTATCGACCGTAATCAAGAAGATCCTGGTGTCGCACACTCAGCTAGGCCAACCCTTTGATACCGGCTGCTGGTAGTTGGAATCCTATCAAAACATCGCCGTCGGTTTGGGAATATTGAGTCGACGGTTGATATGGCCCTGGATCGATATATGGATGGGGTTGTACCCATCAACCATTTCGGTTTTGCCAATATCAGTGTTGTGACACCGTCAGGCCATTTCGTCCACCTGCACGATGCAAGATCCGATCGAGAAGACCGCTGCTCCGACAGTGCAGAGCGCCGACTCCGAGCTTGGCCAGTTGAAGGCAATCCCGCTGGAAGACGGCAATGAGTATGCAGGCACGTCAGGCAGCGCCCCCAAGGGTCAACTGAGGCGCAAGTTCAAAACCCGCCACGTTCAGATGATCGCTCTCGGGGCCAATATCGGCAGCGGTGTATATGTCAGCTCAGGCAAGGTCCGCACACACTCTCTCCCTCCCTCTGTCGTTGCCAGCGAGCCCCCCAGCTGGCGCTCTACGTTGCCATCTCACGACTGACATTGCACCGTGAGGCAGGCACTTCGCTATGGCTCGGCTCCTGGTATGATCATCGGCTATGGCCTGATCTGCACCATGGCGATGATGATGTTGAACATCTTGTCGGAGGCACAATGTCTGTTCCCAACGAGTGGCAGCTTCATCGACCACGCGTCCCGGTTCGTCGACCCGGCCTTGGGGTTCGCCATCGGCTTCGCTGAATGGTTTGGCGCTCTCACCGTCGTAGCAGCCGAGGGGGCCGTCGTCCCTGTCGTGATCAGCTACTGGACCACTTCTGTCCCTGCCGCAGCCTGGTATACCATTTACCTGGTGATTGTGCTTGGTCAGGTATGCCTGCAGTGATCTCCGCGTCCTGTCCTCATGCTGCGAACCGAAATTCTGACCATGCTTGCAACAGCACGTCCTCCCAAACCGCGTATTTGCAGAATTCGAGTTCGTCACCGGCGCCTTGAAAGTCTCCATCACCTTCATCGTCCTCTTCGTCATGTTGATCATCTGCTGCGGATATGGTGGCAGTGCCATCGATCGAGGCTACAATTACGAACATCTGTCCGCCTTCCCCAACGGCTTCAAGGGCGTGGCTATCGTGTTTCTGCTGGCGGCCTGGGCCACGGGCGGGCAGGAAATCATTGCAATTGCTTCGGGAGAATCTGCATTTCCGCGATGGGACCTGCCTCGGGCATCCAAAAATCTCCTGGTTCGCATCTTTTTGATATACATGTCTGCCTGTGTTTACATTGTAAGTCTGGGCCTGTACTTGGTATGTTTCGGTGTTCAGTGATGCTAACAAGCCCCCCCAGACTGTCCTGGTTCCGTACACAGAGCCAGGTCTGCTCGGCAGCAGCAACGTGGCGGCGTCGCCGTTCATCATTGCAATGGGCAAAGTGGGCATCAAGGTCCTTCCCGACATTGTCAACGTGGTGCTTCTGATCGGCCTGGCAGGCATCGGATCGGAGTCCATGTTTATCGCGTCCCGAATCCAGACTGCCATGGCACGCATGGGCATGTTTCCAGCCATCTTCGGCAAGGTTGACTCCCTCGGACGACCGCTCTACTCGAACCTCACCTGTGCCGCCATCAGCATCGTCATGACCTACATCAATTGTTCCACCGGCGGCGCCATTGCCTTTGCATGGTTCAGCTCCGTGTCGGCCACGACCACCTTCTTTGCATGGCTGACCATTCCGATCACCAATTTCTGCATGCACCGTGCTCTGAAGGCGCAGAGCGACCCGGCGCTTGAGATGAAGCACGCGTTCAAAGTGCCGTACTTTCCACTCGTGCCAGCACTGCTCTTCGGCTGTACCCTCTTCACTCTGGCTTGCACCATCTACACGTCGGCCAGCCCGATCAGCGATGCACCATCCGCGAGTATCTTTTTCCAGAACATGCTCTGCATGCCTTTGTTTTTCTTTGCCTACTTCGCTTGGAAATTGTGGTTTAGGACCAAGTTGCAGGACCCGGCCACTGCCGACCTAAAAAGCGGTCGACGACACCTCTCGGAGGAGGACCTGGCAACTCTGGACGCGTACTATGCGCAGCCATGGTGGAAGAGACTGTTGAGCTATGTCACTTTCTAAGCAGCCAGAGTGACGGGTGATGGGTGATGGATTATCTGCGGAGGTATGTCCGGAGCTAGACTCATGACAAGCAAGCTTTCGAGTCCTGGGGGCTGCAATCGAGATGGAGCCCGGCACGCTTGAACCATTTGGCCTGTACCCTGGTCACCGCCGGAAGCGACGATAAGGAGAGAGGCGGTGGTAGGACGGAATGCAATGCAATACAATGCGCCCTTCAAGGATTGTTAATAAAGGCAGCGGCAGTAGCGGCAGAATGATAAATCGACTCTGTAGTAAGCTGCGGACTGGCATGACACCAGCGGCCGCTTCGTACAACAACCCCAAGGAGAAAAGCGCAGGCTCCTCATAAAGCCGATGCACTGACATCATCTTCTCATTCTCATTGGTGGCATCTTCCCCAGCAGGCGCATCTCGCTGACTAACACTCAACATGACATCACCGGCCATCTCTAATTGGGTCTGGCCTGTTAGTAATGTACGACAGTACGACAGCAACACACACCACCTCTCCCACTCTCCCATTCGAGAATCCCATTCTCCCATCCCGCGCGCTCCCTGCGGCAATTAGAATTTGAGACCACCGTTACAGCCGGGGCTCGAGCTCGGGCTTTGTGACAAGGGAAAAGATAAATATGGCGATGGCGGGCTGTGGTGGCTCATATCGGCCTCAAGCCATCAACCACAACCACACAAACACAAGCGGTGTTGAACACCACCCATTTTCCCAGCACTCCGCCCCTGTGCTCTACATTGGGATACACCCCAAGTGCCAGTATGTCCAACATTGATATCGATATCGAAAAGGCCTCGGGTCCGACCAGGAAATCCAGCAACAACGACAGCGACAACGACTCATTGTCGTCGGCCTCCGATAGCACAGATCTCGAGAAGGCTGAGACGGTGCCTGATCGTGCCCTCGTCCCCCCCACAACCCCTACTACCACCGCTCACAAGGCTGAGCTATGGAGGTCCCGCTCAGTAGCGACCGATGGATACTCCACCCACAACCTCCAAGAAGACGAAGATGACGGTATAGACAGTTATCTGGCCGTGCAGCGGACTCCGACAGATGCGTATGAGGTCCGCTGGGACGGGAAGGATGACAAGCTGTCGCCCCGGAACCTCAGCCTTCCCCGGAAGTGGCTCATCGTGTGCATTGTGTCTTTCTGCTCTTTTCTCGTGTGAGTATTCTGGCCTCATCCTTGTGCTAGTGCCATGAAACCCCTTCGGAAGTCCTGACCGACCAGATAGAACCTGCACGTCTTCTCTCTATGCTGTCACGTACGGACAGATCATGGAAGAATTCCATGTTTCCCGAGAGGTCGCTACGCTAGGGCTGTCAACCTTCGTAGTAGGCTTAGCCGTGGGACCCATGATGCTGGCTCCGCTGAGTGAGGTAGGTACCTTCTTCTCTCGCTCGCCCACCTTGAACCTTTGTCCTGTTAACATTGGCCCCCAGTTCTACGGCCGGAGACCCATCTATCTCGCCTCGATGGGCTTCTTTGTGATATGGCTCATTCCGGAAGCGGTCGCCCATAACATCGCTACTATGCTGGTAGGTCGATTTTTCGACGGACTGGCCGGTAGTGCATTTCTCGCCGTTGCCGCCGGCTCGGTGGTGGATATGTTCGAGCCCAAACAGATTGCTTTCCCCATGATGATCTATACCGCCACTCCCTTCCTCGGTCCTGCTGCTGGCCCAATTCTGGGAGGATTCATCAATCAGTTTACCTCATGGTATGGCTACCCTTGCTCAAGCTTCATCTTGTTTTTTCAAGAGTGCTAATCAGATTCCCTTCTCAGGCGATGGTCATTCTACTTCCTCCTCATCTGGAGTGGGGCTCTATTCGTCGCCGTCGTCCTTCTTGTGCCAGAGACCTTCCCCAAGATTCTGCTAAAGAACAAGGCGCAACGAAAGCGAAAGGAGACGGGCAATGACAGATGGTGGGCCCCCGCCGAAAGGAATGACGCCTCCGTCCTCCACACCATTATTCATGCTTGCTACACGCCCTTTCAGCTGCTCATCTTGGAGCCGATGTGCCTGCTGCTCTGCCTCTACTCGGCCATTCTTCTCGGCATTGTCTATCTGTTCTTTGGCGCGATTCCTCTGGTCTTTCGCGTCAATCACGGCTTTGAGCTTTATCAGGGTGGTTTGGCATTTTTGGGCCTGGGAATTGGCATGATTGTCGGCGTCATGACCAATCCCTACTGGCATAAGAACTACGAACGTTTGGTGCGAGGCTACGAAGAAAAGACTGGGCAGAAAGGGATCAAGCCCGAGCCAGAGTTCCGACTACCTCCCGCCATGGCTGGCGCCGTCCTTGTTCCAGTCGGCCTCTTCTGGTTCGGATGGACGACTTATTCAAGTGTGCACTGGATCGTTCCGATCATCGGAAGTGGTGTTTTTGGTACTGGGTGAGTTTTGCATCCCGTCCTGTCCGTGCACACAAATCTGTCTTTCTAACCGTCAGGGTTAATAGTGTCTTCCTGGCCTTCACTGGGATCTTGACATTCCTTGTCGATGCATATGCCGACTATGCTGCAAGTGCCGTCGCAGCCAACGTGCTCGTGCGACTAGCCTTCGCTGCAGCATTTCCCCTGTTTGGCGTCCAGAGTAAGTGAAGGCGTTTGGCGACCCGCATGAGAGAAGAGACCGGCTCTAACCATAGCTACAGTGTATGAAGTACTCGGTTATCAATGGGCTTCTTCCCTATTGGCATTTCTTGGGCTTGCTTGCTTGCCGCTTCCATTTCTGTTTTTCAGGTACGGACGACAGCTTCGTGCCAGAAGCAGATTCCAGGTCAAGACCGAGCTATGAGTTTGGTATATTATATACTACCTAATGAAGCGAGAATCCATGTCCGTGTTAGATACTTGATAGATGTTTGGCAACTCGGCTATTGCTATTAAAAGAATCTAATCCATCTGTACCAATTTGACCGCTAAGAGCAGAAAAGGCTATCGTCATCGTCGTGCTTCGGCCATGCCTTTCATCGGTTTTCATCGGTTTTCATGTCCTTCATTAGGTACCGAAGAGTACTAAATTCAATGGGATAGTCACCTAACAGTACATCTTCAATCATAGGTATCTTCAATCATAGGTATCGTGAATCATAGGTATCGTGAATCATAGGTATCGTGAATCATAGGTATCGTGAATCATAGGTATCGTGAATCATAGGTATCGTCAATCATAGGTATCTCCAAGACGATCTAGCTCATTCAAGTCGCTCTTGAAAGAAATGTTTCCGTCCCGTAACTTTCTACCGAGCAGCGTGAGCAGTAGAAACCACTGCCATGGATGAACCCACGTGGTACATGTTGATGAAACCTGTTTCTTGGCCTACTCAGGTGGAGAATCTTCTCTGAGGTCTGCTAAGCGTAATCTCGTTCCAGATGGTCGATGGCGTTCAAACAGGGCCGCGGCTGCTGATCTGACTCTAGAGTCTTGGTCCTGTAGTCGCGCTTCTACCTGGTTGAGGATCTCGTCTGAGAGGAGGGAGGAGTGAACTTGAAGCACATATAAGGCCGTGCATCTGACTGCCCGGTTTTCGTCCTGTAGTCGTGCTACCACCTGGTTGAGGATCTCGTCAGAGAGGGAGGATTGATGTCGAAGCACATGTAAGGCCTCGCATCTGACATCCCGGTCTTGGTCCTGCAGTCGTGCTACCACCTGGTTGAGGATCTCGTCTGAGAGGAGGGAGGAGTGAACTTGAAGCACATGTAAGGCCTTGTATCTGACTTCCCAGTATTCGTCCTGCAGTTGTGCTACCACCTGGTTGAGGATCTCGTCTGAGAGGGAGGATTGATCTCGAAGCACACGTAAGGCCGTGTATCTGACTGCCCAGTATTCGTCCTGCAGTTGTGCTACCACCTGGTTGAGGATCTCGTCAGAGAGGGAGGATTGACCTTGAAGTACTCCTAAGGCGTCGCATCTGACATCCCGGTCTTGGTCCTGTAGTCGTGCTACCACCTGGTTGAGGATCTCGTCTGAGAGGGAGGATTGACCTCGGAGTACTTCTACGGCCGCGGATCTGACGCCGTTGTTTTTTTCGTCAAGTAAAGACCCCATAGAGTTGATAATGTACGGCTGGAGTCTTGGCCAGCTTTGTAGCGCATTGAGAACCGATATCTTCGCCTGATCAGGGCCTTCCCGTAATATAGAGTCCAGCATCTGCCTGGGAAATTCCATTCCAGAGGCTAGATATCGGGCAAATTTGAAATTATCTCTTAAACGCAGCCACTCGGAAGTTTTATCTTCTAACTCCCTCCGAAGCAAAACGAGATCATTGCTGCTATTCGAATGACTTACTTCGCTTAAGCATTGCATAATCAGTCGCTGGTGGCGGATATGGGAATGCTCCCCAATTGTCTTGAAGAATCGTCTCGTATCGTCTTCTCCAGGCTGAAGCAACCCAACGACAAACCGCCACATGATGTTGTAGTTTTGTTGGTGTTTATGCTTTTGAAGAAAACTGGCGGGAGAAATTTCCTCAACGCTTCTGTTGTCGGGTTGCAGACATTCAAGCGGGCTTTGACTTCTCCAGCGGCGTACGAAGTACCGAGCAGCAAAGTATTCTTGAAAGGTCAAGTGTAAGAAATGAAAACTCTGGCCATGATTCTCTGGTGCAGATTCCGACGTCCGTAGAAAAGAGATATTGTGCAAGACTCGATAGAGCAAGGGAAACGACTGCGGTTCTTCGAAGTGTTCGCACATCGTGTCCAGAAAGTGTGGAGTAAAGTTGATAACGTTGGCATGTAGTCCAGTAAATGCTAGAGTTTCAAGCAGGCGCATCTCATTTTGGACGATTCCCCTGATCTCTGACGGTAGGGCGAGCCGGAGAGTAGTGCCACCCAAGAGTCTTCCACCAACAATTTTATTTAACCGCACGATATCCTTCCTCCACAGCTTGTGCTCAATTGCTCCGTACACGGCGGTCATGGTATCTGGTACACTTCTGAAGCTGTCACCATATTCCCAGGTGAGGCAGAGCGCGTCCAGTAGAATAGGGACGCGAACGAGACCCTGGATGAGCTCATGATCTTTGAGAAATGTGTCGATTTGCTCAGCTTGCTGTGAACCAGAAAACGTTTTTTTGAGGTAGGCTGTCACCTGGTCAGGGTAGAAACCGACGGTTTCCAACTCAAGGTCTGGAGAATATAGGCGATTTGGGAGTACGGCATCTGGTCGAGTTGTGATGATAACGTTAGGCTGATTTAGAAGATAGAGCAGCAACTGAAAGACACCTCCATCCTCTGGAATGTCCTCAGATACTTCATCCAGACCATCGAGGACAAACAGTGTTCTGCCGTTTTTCGAATCGACGACTCTCTCGTGCAGTCTGCGTGCGATGGATGCCCCATCAATGTGGGCAAGGAAGAATACATCACGGAATAGATCCTGGATACTGGATCCCTCAACCTGTACCTTCAACTTGCGTAGCGGGATCCAGAGCAAGCGGCGGAATGAATCAGCCCACATAGCATTATGGGTAAAGTCATAGACAACCTTCTTACACAAAGTGGTCTTTCCCATTCCTGCCTGTCCTCGAATCAAAATGCGTCGAGGTCGTTTTGCACCACCGCTCGGTCCTGTACACGGGCCGAAAAGTGTCGACAATGGCACCTGTGTCTGTTCACCCCGTTCCGTGATGTGTAGTCGAGAGAGTAGTGAAAAGGGAGAGGATTTAGACGCAATTTTGGAGGAAGATGCTGGTGCATCTTGACGGTGTCGCCGTACAATAGCAAGATTGATGTAGCACTGGTCCATCGGTAGCTCCTGGCCAGACAGTCGTACAATCTTGAGATTGTCTGGACAGTAACACTCTTCGCGAATCCAGGAATCCATTCCCTCGAGTGACTTGCTCCTTGGAAGCTTATCGATCTCTTCTTGAAGTCGGAGGAAGGCGTTCTCTTCTCCTTCACCATAGATCAACGGCATAAAGACTCCGAAAATTCCGAGCAGACAGTATGCCTTGTCTTCCCTTTTTTTGGTGTTACGGTTCCTGACCCATTGCATCCGCTCCTCGATGGTGAACTGATCTACAGGTGACTCACCGCGGAGAAGGCTAATCGGTAGACCAGTGACCTCGTGTATCTGCTGTTCAAGCGTTGCCTTGTTACCCAATCGCTCTTCTTCTCTCGAGAAGAACTCGACGGAGGCTGGCGCAATAAGTTCCTGGAGCGTCCATCCCCTTGTAAACCATTTGCTTCCTCGAAAGGCTTGTTTCCATGTCCGCCTCGAGTAGTCATCATCTTGATCGCGTGATACATCTGAGAGATAGACGTAGCATTTGACGGCGTCACGATACCAGCGGAACATCGAGGTAATAGCCTCATGCAGCTCGTTGAAATCAGCTTTATTGATGCAGCACGTGTCCACCCAGAAGTATTCCAGCTGATCCTTTCTAGCTTGTTCGCCGCAGAACCGAATCTTCGCGTAGCCAGCCTTATTCTTGAAACTTCCACGTTGGAGGTCGTCGAAATCAACCTCATCTTGATCAGGCCCCCAAGTATGCGAGAGGATCGCGTACGGAGGAATGGCATCGTGAAATTCGGTCAGAGTTGGTTCGCCTTGACCGTCGAACTTCAAAAGGCGCATTGTATCGGTCTGGCTCTTGCGAGCCGGGTCGGGCGGTGTTCGACAGTCGTTGCGTCAATAAGTAGGACGGGATGGCAATCGAATGTATCTGCCGACGCAGAGTTTGGAGCTATAGCCAGGACTGAGGCAACGATTGCATAAAGGCATGATCAAGAAAGTTTAATCAGGCTGAAAGCGCTTCCTCAAACGACGCGGCTAACGCTAGCCAGCAAGACAACCTAATGATTTCAGGGAAGGAACACATCACATGCTCTCTCGGCAGGCAGCACGCAGCACGCAGCAGTCATGCGATATCTGTACTCTATGCGGAGTACAAATGCACAGCCTCGATGGATGGAATCAGCCTCGAGTCTGCCCTGGCTGTGCTTGTTAGTTCATAGATGCTATCCCCCGCAGCGGCAGCGGGGTGCCGGTGAAACTAGACTGCGCAACGGGCCGGGTTGGATCGCATTTCGACCTCTTCCCTCTTCCTACCCCGTCCGCTAAACTCGTAAAGCCTAGCAAAAAGCTTTCCGGGATTGCTACCCGCGAAAACCCACGAGTACTCGCAAATTTAGGTATCTACTTGGATAAGATAGATAAATATACCTACTAATATGTCTAACCTAAAGAGTAAGTGGTAAGATATCTAGTCTGACATAGTACTTGAAAAGTCGCCCTTGTTATATCAGCCATAGTTCTTTCCATTGTCGGTGCGAAGAAGAAGAAGAAGAGGAAGAATGCGAGACGTCATGGCTTTGGCCGTCTCGGGGTCTGGCCTTGGTGGAGTTTCTGCTGGCAGATGACCTTTTCTTTTTATAGTAGCCGGTCACTCCCCAGCGACTATATTGACCATCGCCGTCGTCCTTCAACAGTAGCATCAGAGGACCAAGGGAGAGGAAATCAGCAGCAATAGTAGTGGCAGTGGCAGTGGCAGTGGCAGTGTCGGGGGAGGGCAGTAGGTTTGCCATCACGTCGTCGTTGCCGTCATCTTCACCCTCTTCTTCCTCGTCTCTTCTTTTTGGGTCTCCTGGCACCGAAAGGTACAACTGCTGCGATCTGCGCCAGCGGCCCGCCTTGCGTTTCACATAGTACCCGGTCTTATAGCCTAGAGACATTATATCAGCCTGCTCCAGCCATCCTTTCACACGCAGTCGGCCGCTTAGGCGGTCTTGGTCCTTCAGAGCCAGGATTTGCATCACGTCGAGCCATGTGGTCCACGGCCAGAGCCGGCCGTCTTTGTCTTCCACGTCGACCTCGACATCCTCTAGCTCGTCGATGGGCATGCCCAGGAATTTGGTGTAGGAGAGTCTCCCCGTCCAACCCAACCACGTCCACGACGGAAAGGTTGGTCGCCGTCTGATTGTCATCTTCTCCCCCACTGAGCCGGGTATGTGGTACCAACATAGCGCCTCCATGAGGGATTTCACAGGCTTGAGGTCGCCCTCTTTCTCTGGTTCCGCTTGGTCGGAGGAGGAGCTGGCTTCATTACCCTCGCTGTAGTCTTCGTCGTCGTCAGAGGCGGCTTCGTCGTCATCAGAACCGGTTTCATCGTCTCCGGGGCGTCTCTTAATGATAGGCACTCCATAAAAGTGGTAGATTGGCCTTTTGAGTCTCCTCAAGCGGGTAAAAACCGACAGAAATGCATTGAGGGCGTCCAAGTCATATGTCACGTTCCGGCCACTGTATGCCTCGATCTGCAAGCACAGAACCATCTGCTGCATCGTCGGAGGGCCATCACCCACATCTGCCAAACCAAAGACAATGCTATCGTCGTGTTGAAATTGCCAAACTTGGATGTGGGCAGGATGATCAAAAACCTCGCTGTACATGGTGCTGCGGCATTCAAACACCACTTGATGCTCGGTGAAGAAGAGCCGTCTCGCGGAGAAGATGCCTTCCTGGTAAGTCCATCCGCGCGTCATCCAACCGGAGCGGCGGACAGTGTAGACAGGGTTCGGGAGTGTCGAACGCAACGTGAGGCCTTGGACGCGCACGGTGGGCTGTGGAAGCCTCGACCGGGTCGTCACCCCAGGCAGGCCGAAAGAAGAGTCCTTGCCACCGGCTGCGACAATGGTGGCGACGCTGCACTCGTAAATTTGGTCCATACAGGAGATCTGCGACGCTTTTTCGCGCGCATCTTCCTGGTCGATGCAGTATTTGTCGATCCAAAGGTATCGGTAGCCTAGTCGACGCGTCACCTCGATCGAGTCGGTGACCACCAAGGCCATCTTGACGGGCATCACCAGTACCGGGACATTCTCCGAGTCCAACTTCTTGACTGGTCCATCACCGCGTTCTTGGGTGCTGCCCCAGACGTAGCTCAAGGCCAGATACTGGCAGCTCTGCGGGGCCTTGACGATCTCTAGTGTGTTGCAGTCGATCACCTTGACGCATGGTGGATCTTTGAACCGGACCGGTTGACATTCTTCTTCATGATGATTCCGACACTGGTCCAGCCATCCATTAAGGACATGGTAGGGGATTTGGTCAGCCACGATCCGTCTTGTTTGTAAACTCCACGGCTTCGTCTCGGCCTTAGCTTTCGCCTTGGCCTTCTCCTTCCTCGTCCCTTTGCTGGTAGAAGGTGAGGCTGTGGTGGAAGGAGGAGGAGGATACTCTGAGCTGTCACCATCTGGCTGCACTGGGGCAATCATCCCCATCCTATACCAGCAGTGATGCCCAGGATAAGAGCCGCTCGCTCCCACAGGCGCAAGACCGAGCATGACCTGGGGCTGCAGACCAGACACGTCTGGTCTGGCCTGCTCACCTCTCTCCTGACCCAGATAGGCGTGTCCCACTGTGATTGCTCGGAGTTCAAAGTGACCCGATGGATCAATGTCCGGAAAGGTGTGAGACTCCTCATCTAGAATGCACTCACACGTCTTGTCTGTCTGGCGACCTAGAGCCATGCTGGCGAAGAAATGGCAGAGGGGACACGAAGATTGCTTCATGTCTTCCACCTTGCCCAGCTCTGCCACAACGTAGTCATTCCCTCTTCTGACCGCTTTCTCGTATTTTTGAAACACGCGCTTGATATTGAGATCACGACAGCGTCCGCAGAGACTTGCTGGGCCTTGGTGAGTTGAGGCGGTGTCGACAGCCTGGTCGACATTAGGCGAGATAGAGAGCTTCTCCATGGCTGGAAGGTACGTAGCACTAGGTAACGAGATCATCTACCGGGCGGCGGCTCCAGCAAGTTTGCTTTTTAGAATGATTTCATCGGCTACTAGTAAATGCCTGGTTCTTTGTCACTGTTACTTGGTATCTTCAGTATAAGTCCTCCTCTTTCCTTCTCGTTACTAGTCGTACTTAGTAGGTACATGAGTACGGAGTAGTGCGAGGAGAGGAGAAGACGAAAGTCTCGAGTTCTGCAAGTGACATGCTATGTCCTGTACGGATACGTGGTTTCAGCTGAAGGGTACCTATACACAAGTACCGGTGTTACTGCAGTACGTAAGGGTACCTGAGGTATCTTAGGTAGGTAGGTAACTGTTCACTAGGACTCGACACACCGGTTCTGGGCGGCTTAGAATCACCAATGAGAGCCCGACACGTCTAAGCACAACTTCGACTGCCAGTACACTAAAGCATGGTACGAAGTAACCTTCTCTTGCGTGATTTTCCGTAGTGTACAAGTTGTGGGCGAGTCTGAGTCCTGTCACCAGAGGGCCGGATTTCCTCTGGACCCAGCATAGAGCCCGAGGCCCTCCATCATGCCCTGTCCAGTGCCACTCTCTTCGACTAACCTTCGTGTACGAGAGGATCCTTTGGCAGCTGCACCTTCCAGTCCTTGCCCACCTCGTTCTCTCCCCAAGCATAAGGGCCATTGTCGAAGGTGTTGGTGCGGCGCATGTCCCGTGGGTACTTGAAGATGTACTCCGACGCGTCGAGAGCTCGATGCCAGACAGCGGTATTGTCCCACATGACGGCATCGCCAGGCTGCTCCCAGGTGAGCCGGTAGACATATTTCGGCTGGGAGCCGTGCTCAATCAGCTCCCGTATCATCCTTTGACTCTCCTCGACAGAATACCCTTGGAATCTGTAGGTGTAGCTGGTGACATAGAGATTCTTGCGCCCGCTTCCCTCGTGTGGGTAGACAGCCTTGAAGTGAGAGATGGACCAGTCGTACGGATCCACGTCTCGATACAGATCCGGGGCGGCCGAACGGCGATTGTGAAGTAGGGAACAGTCGCACACCACGTTTTCTAGCCTGTCCTTCCAGTCTTCGCTGAGGTCGTCGTAGGCTGTCCTGGAGTCGGCAAATTCAGTCTCGCCACCAGATCCCTTGGGCGGAAGTTCCACCGCCCGGAGCATAGAATACTTGTCTCTTCGCGGGTGGTACTGCATGTCGGCGTGCCAGAGCTCGTTGCCCTTCTTCAGCAGCGTGATGGCGCGGTCGCTGGTTTTGACAATCTCGCCAGAGTCGTCCAAGTTGGACACGTCGAAAAGGTGTGGCTGGTCTGGGAAGCGGCCTCGACGACGGATAAAGGGCATCGAGTCCAGTTCTCCGAACCGTCGCGTGAACGAAACATGGGTGTCGTTGTCCATGTTCGCCTGGCGGAAAACGAGAACGCCATATCGGTCGATCCCTTCTTGCACTTCTGCGATGACCGAGTCAGGGATGGGCTTGGAAAAGTCCAGTCCCTCCACTTCAGCTGCGAAGGTTGGGTGAAGAGGCTTGAACTGGAGTGTTTTCGGGGCGGACATATCGCATGGATGTGGGTTCTAGTGGCTTGCCGTCAGGTCAGTGCAGTCCAAAAGTCAAGTGGGCCATGGCTAGATATCAAGGGAGCTTAGGTGAGTCTAGGACGATCCAATATCGTGAGAATGAGAATGTTTAGACTTTATAGAACTTGACATCAGACATCAGACATCAGGCTTCATCGTGATCACTTAAGGGAGCGAAGATGGGGGCGGATCTTGGTTCTGGGTGCAGCAAGCGAGGCGGAATAGGAATACTTCATGTTCACGTGAGGAGACTGTAGGTAAGGTACCTACTCCTACCGCACTTTCCACCTACCCAGAGTCGATTTCGATTCCGATTCCGCAGCCAGCCGTGGTGAATCGCCTTGCACCAAGCAGCGGAACTACCATACAAATGCACTGCGTCCCACAGCCACCGGTCCGAGTCACATCTCAGAACGCAGAACGGCTCCCCGCCCAAATCCTCCAGAATTCTTCCTCCACCTTCCTTCCGCTACAAGTCCCATGGCGGAAAAAGAGCTAGCAGACCCTGTCCAAGCGGGCGGAGGTGGAAGATTGGCGCAGCACAATGGACAATGGTGGTGTACATCATCTGGCATCTGACCTCTGACCTACCCTGTCAACAGAGTACAGAGTACATGGTATTTTTCTGGTTGTGATAGACTTCAATTATCAGCCCCCAAGCTTTCTTCTTTTTCGTTTTGGACCGCAGCTCAGGCTCGACACAGACACAATGGCGACGTGGGACCCAGATTCCGACTGTCTCCCAAAGTTGAACGAGCTACCAAAGATACCGGGTGCGCCCGAGCATGCGGCTTGGTTCTGGGGACCGAACGATGAGGTGAAGTCGCGGGCCTTCACCTTCATTATGCAACTTTCAGAGTCATTCTCATCACATCGCAATCCCGTCCGGCCCCAGAGATCAGAGATACCATGTACTAATGACCTTGCACCACAGTTAGGACGGTTGAATCTCCTCACACCACGAAGGGTCACTGAGGCTGCGAAGTTGATTCAGACGGGCGAGAGGGCGGGTTTGAAGTAAGACAGATCAACTGCACCACCCCCATCCCATCTTTTGGATGTCACATCAAGTCCCTACAAACGCACTACCCGCCAGATCCAAGACAGAGGGCTGACCACTGGCTCCCGACGGAAAGTCTCCCTGCCGAGTGGCCGGAGCCTCCGTTCTTCGGCCGACAGGCTTTCAAGCACACGGTTGTGAAGGTCCGGCCGCATGCATTCGACGATCTGTACGAGTTGAACACGCAAAGCGGCTCTCAGTGGGATGGATTCCGACATGTGCGTTGCCTTTGTATCCGACGACTGCGTCTGCGTCTGCGTCTGCTTCTTTCTCCTTCTCCTTGCAGACGCGCTGCGCTCGAGTCATCTTATGGTGGACGACTAGAGAAAATGGGGAAAGACTGACTGGACCGAGTCGAGTAGGCTGGCATCAAGCACAACGATGGCTTTATCTGGTATAACAATGTACTACCACTGTTCTCCGAAGCCTAAGCCCGCAGTACGACACCATTTGAAGCGAACATTGATGCTAACCCCAGCTTCTCTTCTGTAGACGACGGTCAAACAAATCGAAGACAAGTCTGGCAAGATCGGGACCAGTGCTTGGGCTCATCGCGGCATTGGTATGCATCATATCTGTCTCTCTGTCTCCCCGTGTGTGACAAATCTCGCAGCAAGGAAAAGCTGACCCGACCCTTCGAAATGTCATCTCTAGTTGGTCGAGGCGTCCTCATCGACTTCTACGACCACTGCGGAAAGTCATACGATCCATTCACACCGCGTAAGATCACGGCCAACGAGATCAAGGCCTGCGCCAAGGCACAGGGGGTGGAATTCCATTACGGTGACATTTTCATCGTGAGAACCGGCTTTTCAGACGCCTACAGGAAGCTCGACGAGAGACAGCGCGAGAAGCTGGGGACAAAGGCCTACCTGGATCTGCAATTTGCAGGCCTCTCGCGTGCCCACGAGACGGTGGAGCTCCTGCACGACAACTATTTCAGCGCCGTGGCCAGCGACGCTCCGGCCTTCGAGACGTGGCCGATGGACGAGCCCGAACACCTCCATCACTGGCTGCTTCCCCTCTGGGGCTGTCCGATCGGTGAGCTATGGGATCTCGAGGAGCTGGCTGCTTTGTGCAAGAAGCATCAACGGTACACATTCTTCCTCTCCAGTAGCCCGGCGAACGTGAAAGGCAAGTCAAGCCGGGTTATTGCCCGGTTGTCCCCCGGAGTAGTGAGACGAAACATTGTTGCTAACGACGGAACGTAGGCGGAGTCGGTAGTCACTCTAACGTTGTGGCCATCTTTTGAGAAGCGTAGGGCGTATGTGTACGTGTAGGACTCGCTGAGATCCTATGAAGCTGTGGTGGTATTCTTAGATAGGTCTTTAAGCAATACATGTATGTACCAGTCCAAAGAATCTCGAGATATCGGATCCAATCCACACTGTGGTACTGTGTACCTAGAATACTCGTACTAGTAGTAGTCAAGCTGAAGAGACTCTTAAGCGAGTCCTTGTCCTTGGTCTTTCCATGCGGTACGTAACCCTCTGTCGAATACATACCATGTGGTAGATAGTAGATCACAGATTGCTGGTCCTGGCAGAACTCACGCCTCGCTGGCATTGTTGAAAGGCTGATCTGGCACCGGCGGCGAGGAAATTCGGCTCCTGGCCGGTGAGCAAGAACCTGAAGCCCATCTCTACCTTGCGTCTGGAGGAGGCTTCGGTGCCAGCCACAGTGCCAATGACGACGTGGTGTTTCTTGCCAGCCTCGAGAATCGTCTGCAACGCCTCGATGTAGGCAGGCTCTTCGCCATCGCCGCCGGGCAGTCCCATGGATTGGCGGAGGTCGTAGGGCCCGACGAAACAAGCCGTCACGCCGGGGACTTTCAAGATGGCCTCGGCGTTCTGCACGCCCTGAAGGGACTCGATCATGGGAACGATGGCCAGGTCCTTCGCCCGCTCTCTCAGATACTTGGGCACGTCGGACGCCGGGTCGATGTCTGCGTAGGGTGCCAGGAAGGGCCCGAAGCTGCGCTGGCCTCGCGGCGGATAGACGGCTCGCTGGATGATGTCCTCGCATTCTCGCGCGCTCGTCACCATGGGAATGATGACCCCGGCGGCCCCCGAGTCCAACGCCCACTTGATCCATTCGACCCCGTGCGATGGAGCGCGGATGATGGGCACACATTGTCCAGCCGATGCCGCCACCACCGCCTGCACCAGGCTCGACGCTTCCCGCGCAGAGACCGGCGCATGTTCCATGTCGATGAGCACCCAGTCAAAGCCCGCCCGCGCCGTGATCTGCGCGCAGAGCGTGTTTCCAATCGTCACGGCCGCTCCGATCACCGTCTCTTTCTCCTGCAGGAGACCTGAGAATGATCGCAGCCCAAGTCCAGCTGCTGCCGGTCTGCTGGCCGTCTGCCTTTTCTCCGATTAGCATTAGCATACTAAAACCCTCCAGAGAGGCAAGGTAATGTACGATACCGATAACCGCGCAGGATCGGGAGAAGTAGAAGTCTGATCAAAGGCCAAGAAGCGACTTACCCTTCAGTAGAGTACATGGGTGATGGCGCCTAGTAGATGGTCGACAGTGAGTGTGGACGTTCATGCACGCAAGAAGGCAGTCCGGGCAATCGCGAGAAGTTGAGGCTCGATACGACAGTGCTAAATTCTCTCTGTTTTGGCCTACTGTATCTGTATCTTTCCCATTCCGCTCATCTATTGGACGCATTCGATTCTGAAATGTGAAAGGACGTACCAAGCGATTGTCACCATCTGGACTCCTCCTCCTCCTACGGACGTACCTGGTAGATGCTGCACACTATCCACCAGCGAGCGGTATTGTCGCACAAAAGGCATAAAGATATTGGACGGCCCGGATGAGGGGAGGAGCAGGAGGCGGAACGGGCGAGAGTAGCTGCACAATGGACAATGGACAATTCCGACAATTCCTGGTCCAGCCTGAAGAGTTCCGCTCCACCACTCAGAGATGCCTGCTCACTTCTCACTTTGCTCCCTGCGGAACCTGTACGAGGACGAGCAACAGGGATCGGACCCTACAGTATGTACTGTACTGTACCAACATCCACCATCCCCCGCCACTCCACGGCCATCCAAGTTGTCTGCGGGGTCCCCAACATTCAGTACAGCAGGCGTTGGCAAGCTTGCACCACGTCATCCAGTGTGGCCAACTCAAGTCGAGTTGATCATTATGGAATCTGGAGCCTTGTCCCTACAGTGATCCTCCGAATAGCTTGAGACAGAGAAAGAGAAAGAAGGAGGAATCTACCAGATATCATGGTGTCGGGCTCGAACGCAGTCAGGGCCCGCGACAAGTATACTTCCCGGGCATGTAACGAATGCCAGCGCCGAAAGAGAAGATGCAGTGGCGACCCCTCCAAGGTCTGCCGGAATTGTCGCCAATGGGCCACTGAATGTGTCTTCTCAGAAACACGACCACGACGGGGGCCCAACAACTTGAACCTGCATCTCAACGCCGCAGCTGCAAGAGACAAAGCGACTCCCGAAAGGCTCAGGCCTGGCAACACCGCAAGGCGGGAAGAAAGTACCAACCATATTGGCCACCACCGTCATGAGCTAGAAAGAACGACGACGCAGGCTCAAGACGAGTCGCCCAAGGCTCAGGAGGCATTCCCATCCCCATCCCCATCGCCGTGCTCCCCCGGGGGAAATCATCGTGGTCAAAGTCAAACCCCTCTCAGCACCATCGACATCGACACCAACGAGCTGTCGTCTCGGCGGGAAAGCGTGTTTGAGCGCAACACCAACTTCATGACCGGGACCGCCTTCTTCCAGCAGATCGACCTCCTCGATCTGTCGGTGACACGCACACAAGGAACCAGACCCGGAACCACACCCACAAAGGTCGGGGGCGGGCTCGGTGTCGCTTCCAATGCCAATTCCCATTCCCTTTCCATCTTGGGCCAGACCAGCACCATGGTGTCCGACATCTATCGGGACATCGACCAGACCGTCGAGCAGGCGCGAGGCGAAGATGCCAGCAAGATCCAGCAAGCTCTGGACATCTTCTTCGCCAACGTGCAGCCGCATTATCCGTGCATGAACGAAGCCCATCTGCGGGGGCAGTTTTCGGCCTTCATGGCGCACGACTCGAACCAGCTGAGCAAGAACGGCGCAGTGCAAGTGGCGGCGTTCCTCAGCTTCATCATGGCAGTGGTCAGCATCCTGTCCGACGCCTCGACCCCGACCCCGAACCCGACCTCGACCTCGACTTCCATCTCGACCCTCAGCCAGGACGAACAGCTGCCCGGCTGGAGGGAATTTTGCCGCGGCGAGAAGCTCCTGAGTCACGCCAGCTGGCTGGAGAAGGCCAACATGGTGACGGTGCAGACGCTGGTGGTCAAGACGCTGTACTTCATGTACGTGGGCCTGCTCAGCTCGGCCTACGACACCATGGGCACGACGGTGCGCGTGTGCTTCCAGCTGGGCCTGCACAACGAGCCTTCGTGGGGCGAAGACTGCTCGTTCTACGACCGGACATACCGGCAGCGACTGTTCTGGTCGGTCTTCTGCCTTAACCACAATGCCGCGCAGACCCGCGGCATCCCCGACCTTCTTCGCCCGTCGGACTTCAACGTCGGACTGCCCAAGTGCGTCAACGACCGGATGTTATACCCACACTGTCCGGCTTCCTTACCGGAGATGCCTGCCCTATCCCCGGTGCCCTACCTGCTAGAGACGATCAAGTTGACCAGTCTGTCGTCGCAGGTGTGGGAGGCCATGTTCGGTGCGCGCGCCCAGAAGCCCGTCAGCCAGGACTTTATTGCTGCCATGGACGACAAGATCCTTGCATTGGCGCGAGACATCCCGTCGTCGCTGCGTTGGCCGCCGCCAAACCCGACATCGTCGTCGCCGTCGCCGTCGTCAGCCCAACAGAGCTACTATGGGCCAACGGCGCCGCTCCCGTTCATCCTCCAACAAGGCTTCATCCTCCATTTACGCATCCTGTACCTGCGAATGCTGCTGCGGCGGGAGGAGATGATCAATCTCACGTACGGAGAACAGGCGGCACGACTGTGCATAGATGTCACCGCCGAAGTCGTGGCGGCCGTCGAGGCCTCGTACCCGTCTCAACGCTCCAATCGCTGCACACGTCACGCGTATCTGCACCACCTCACCGGCGCCATCGTGCCTATGATCTGCATCGTCATCAGACAAACCAACGGAGAAGACCTGACTCGGCCGGCCACCAATCTCCTGACCAAGTGCTTGAAGATCCTCGAGTCGTTCTCTCAGAGGTCATTCCTGGCCCGGCGGGTTTTACAGCAGCTGCGACGACCTATCCAAGTGGCGCGAGATATCATCGACTCTCGGGGGCTTATGAGTACGTGTACGTGGTCTGGTGCAGCGGCGGCGTCAGCGTCAGAGTCAGCATCAGCGGTAGTGGCAGCGGCAGCGGCAAACACTGCAACTACAACTACAACTACAACATCATCGGCTGGTCCAGCCCCCTGCGCGCCCTGGAATGGTGGCAGCATAAGCAACGGTAACGGTAACAGTAACAATCATGTTGAGTGGGATCTTTCTCTGCCCAGTATCTATCAAGATCCGTTTCAAGATGTCTTGTCGAAGCCTCCAGTCTCGGAACCCACTAGCACTGCCACATGTGGTATGGCATTCCTGTTGGATGATGCCAGCCTAGATCTTTGGAATAGTTTCAACTGGTCGGCATGATGGACTGTAAGTATGTCCATGCAGCGGGTGCTGGTGCTGGTGCAGGTTACCAATAGATAGTAGTATGTTATAGTTACGTACATGCTATCATACATACTCAACCTGTCATTGCAGATTCAGTTCTGCTCTTGCTTCTGCTTCTGCTTCTGCTTTGGATTTATTGGCATCCTCCTTCTCAATTCAGTCATCTCATTTATGTTATGAGGGCTAAACGTTCAGAACTAGCAGTCAACTACTATACTATATGTCAAACTTAGGCACTAACTACCTATAGGCATTCCCAGCCTTGCCCCTTGCCCTTTGACCAGAAGGCTGGTATAGGCATCTCTACGTATATAGTCTGGGCTTCCCCCATACCCCTTTGATAGCCAACATAGTATATTTTAACCTTTGATACTGTAGTGGTACTATAATGGTGCTGGTAGTGGTAGTATACTGGTACTTGTTCCGACTGCAAGATCCGACTTTGTCCTTTCGGCATCCTTTATCCTTCTGCTCCACTTCATGGCGTCAGCCTCTGGTCGCCGGGGACCTTCTGGTCCTGTGGGCTTCACTTCATGGCGACAGCCTCAGATCACCAGGGACCTTTCGGTTCGTGAAAGCCCACGGCACTCCGATGGTATGCTTCACTTCAAGGCGACAGTCTCAGGTCGCCGGGGACCTTTCTGTCCGTGAACCCCCACGGCACTCCAATAGTATGCTTTGGATCCGTGACGAGGGTATGTTCGTCCTGCATCAACAACGGAATGTTCTTGGCCTCGAGGTGGCGACGGACCTTTGACAGGTCGGCGACTTTCCACGTGAGAGCATGGTAGGTGTCGAAGGCGAAGGGGGCATTGAACCTCAAATCCCTGGCGGCGAACGAGCCCGCCCTCGTCGGCACGGCGACCTCGTAGACGCCGTCGCCAAGGGCGATATAAGTGCTATCCGTCTCGAGAAGCTCATTGCACCCCTGGTGGATGACGCGGCCGTGCAGGATCCCGACGAGGAAATTAAGCGCCTTGGCCGGGTTCGA
This sequence comes from Capronia epimyces CBS 606.96, assembly GCF_000585565.1. NCBI lineage: Eukaryota > Fungi > Ascomycota > Eurotiomycetes > Chaetothyriales > Herpotrichiellaceae > Capronia > Capronia epimyces. Next base: position 1,708,246 of record NW_006912906.1, read on the forward strand.
CGAGAGGATGGTGTGATGCGAGCAGAACTCCAGCGAGAGCGGGTCGTCCGCCGACACGGGCGGCAGCGTCCATTCCGGATCGACGCGCGGGTGAGGAGGGCCGGTCGCGGCTCGCGCATAGATCTGGTACCGCAGCCCCGTGGTCTCGGGCAGGGTGAAGAACAGCGTGGCGGGCTTGAACCCCGTCACAGGCGGCCGGTTGGGACTCCCCAGCCGGTTCGCCTGGTCGGTGCTGCGGATCCCGTTGGCCACGCACGCCTTGTACAGCTCGTCGGCGCCGTCGACTGCCAGCCCGAAGCCGGATAGGTGGCCGTGGCCCGGCGCGTCCACGGATTCAAATGTCTGCCGTCCTTCCACTACGTACTTGAGAGGGTCGATGCAGTCGAACATGACCTCGCGGATCATGGTCAGGATCGAATAGTCGCGCGGGTATGTTGGACACTCCTCGCGAGGCGGGAGGTTGGCCTCCACTGGCACGCTCGTCACGTTGAAGACTTCTCGGAAGAATTTGGAGCATGCTTCAAGATCGGAAACTAGGTGCGTCGGATGCCACATGTATCGCACTTTGTATGCCATGACGGTAGGTTGGGTTAGGTCGGTTAGGTAAGGTGAGGTCGGGTTAGGTTAGGTTGGTGAGGTGAGGCTATGCTTCGATGCTGTGGTTTTTTCTTCTTCTTTTCTTTTATAACACCAGTACTTAATGTATATAGTCTGTTAGGTAAGGCTACCCTTCGATGCTGTAGGGGGGTTTTTAGAACACACCAGTACTTAATGTATATATAGTGTACTGGAAGGATGGCGTGGACACAAAGCGTGCTTGTCGGCTTTCAGGACGAAGGCTGGGATGAGGAGGACGACGAGGATGACGAAGAACGTCTTTCAGGACTGTACTGTATATTGTTTTTCTTCTTCTTCGGGTGGAAATGGGAATGGGAATAGAAATAGAATTTACTATATCTAAGGTACATAGGTAGTAGGTTCTGGGACATCGGGGCCCTGGTGTGTTACTGTACTATGTATACTGTACAAGCCTGAGCCGGAGATGCTCCTGGCCTAAGCCTTAAGCCCACGCAAGTCAAGACATCCGCCGGGGTGTGATACAGTACAGTACCATGTCTGTACATACCTACCTTGGGTACACTATATTCCGCCGCCTCTACGAAGCCGAAGCCGCCTCAGTTCCACTTCCACTTCCATCTCCACTTCATTTCCACCTCTATTTCCACCTCTATTTTCCACTTCCACTTCCGCTTTCCACCGACTGCATCCCCATGGGCAATACATCAAACTTGTCATCCAGTCAACGGGCGGTACTATAGTAATAGTAGTATATCAATTGGCGGAAAGAGGGTTGTGACTTGAACCCACCCTTTCTTACTTATCGTTGTGACTTATAGTGACCATCAAGTCAGACAGTGGTTGGATGAGCTGCTGGCGGACGTTGATGTGGATGTGGATATCTGGACCACGGCATCCCATCCTATGGTGATAGTGACGGCGATCAACATACAACATATATATCATATCATATATCATATATCATACGACTAGAAGAGGCTACGACGGAGGTTTATGTTCAAGGACATACACATACAGCCCTACCAAGTACAGTACATATAAGCAGACAGTACAGTCTACCTCTACGTCTACGTCTATGTCTACCTCTCCCTCTTTCTCTCCCTCTCCCTCTCCCCTATGTTTGAGATGAATTCGTGCAAACCCTTCAGCTGGGAAGAGGTGCAAACCCACAACCATCGGGAATCATGTTGGGTCGTCATCCACGGGGTCGTCTATGACCTGTCGGACTTTCTGGACAAGCATCCAGGTGGCGCGACATCGATATTACGATATGCAGGCCAGGTAAGGAACTTATCTCCCCCCCTACCGCCCCTCCCCGCCGGAGACACCTATGTAGGTCTCAGATATCCCAGAAGGCCGTCTGTCTATGTTTGAGGTGCCAGATATCTCAGAATGCTCTCTGTCTATGTTTAAAGTGCCAGATATCCCAAAAGGCTGTCTGTATGTTTCCAAGCATCATGAACACTGACTGAACTGCCTGAGCAGGATGCCACACAAGAGTATGACGCCATTCATCCACCTCACACAATTGAAAAGGGGCTGTCTCGAGGTACAGTGACTACGATGTCCTGCAGAAGTAGATATCTGCTCAACCCATTCCAGTCCCCTGGTTAATGATAGCTATGTGCTTTAGACAAACACCTTGGGCGAATTGATGTCGAGCAGGGCAATTCGGATTCCGTCGTAGCCGTGGCTACCGATGAGCGCAGAAAGGAAAAGGGCATCGTAAGCGGTACACCTACACCGACACCGACATTTACACCCACATCTCCAGGTTCTATTACTATGCCTATGCCTACGCCTATGCCCACGCCTATGTCCACGCCTACATCTACGCCTATTGAAGCCTGTCTGAACTTGAATGACCTGGCATCGGCGGCAAAAGAGGTCCTCTCGGAGCGCGCATGGGTGTATTACTCGTCGGCGGCGCAAGATAGCCTTACACTGTCACACAACCTGGACGACTGGAAGCGCGTGCGGTTTCGGCCGCGGATCATGAGGAACGTACAGAAGGTCAGCACGGCGCGGACTATCCTGGGCTTTCAGAGTAATCTCCCGTTTTTCATGGCGCCGTGTGCCCTCGCCAGGCTGGGACATCCGGATGGAGAACTGTGTCTTGCTCGAGGGGCGGCTCGAGCCAACATCCCATACTGTGTGAGCAACTCGTCGTCCGTCTCGCACGAGGGCCTTGCTGCATGTCTCGGGACGGCAACCACCACCACCACCACCACCGGAGCAGGAGGGGGTAGTGGTGTTGGTAGTGATGGTGGTAGTGGTGGTGGTTATGGTGGTGATGGTAGTGGTGGTGGTGGCTGTCTCTTTTTCCAACTGTACGTAAAGAGATCAAAGAAGGAGACCATCCAGAATATCCGCCGCGCTCGAGACCTGGGGTACAAGGCACTCGTCGTCACCGTGGACACGAACGTGGTTGGCATCCGAGAGGACGACGAGCGACTCAAAATCCGGGAGGCGGAGGCGCTGAAGTTGAAGCGTGGCCAACCTGGACAGTTACACCACACTACTACTGACATGTCCGTTGCCGGTTCCGCTTCCGTTTCCAAGGGAAGGCTGGTCCGGGCACCTCATTCATCCACCCTGAACTGGGAAGACTTGCACTGGATCAAGGCAGCGTGGCAGAACGCCGGCCCCATCTGTCTCAAAGGAATCTTGACCGCCGAAGACGTCAAAATCGCCTGCGACCTGGGCATCGACGCCGTGTACCTGAGCAACCATGGCGGGAGGCAACTGGACTCGGCGCCGTCGGCATTGGTGGCGCTGATGGAGATCCGACGATTCTGTCCCGAAGTGCTCACCAAGTGTCACATCCTGCTTGACGGCGGCGTGCGTCGCGGCTCCGATATTCTTAAGGCTCTGTGTCTCGGCGCGGCGGGTGTAGGCTTGGGCCGTCCTTTTATGTATGCTCTTAGTGCATACGGTACTCAAGGGGTACATAAGGCAATTGAAAGTAAGTCAGTCCATCAGATACAGGTCAGGAACTTTACTGCCCTTCCCTTCTCGTCTCTTCCCTACCCTTTCTATTCTCTTCCCGTCTCTTCCCTCCCCTTCCCTCCCCTTCCCTCCCCTTCCCTCCCCTTCCCTACCCTTTCCATTCTCTTTCTATTCTATTCCCTTCCATTCCTTGGGGAATTTAGGATCCTGGACCCTAAACCCTAGACCCTAAACCTTGCTAACTTAAAGTACGCCTTTAAAGTGCTGACTGACGAAATCGAGACGACGATGCGGCTCTTGGGCGTCACGAGTCTGGATGAACTAGGTCCGCACTTGGTCAACACCGGTGAACTGGAGATGCTGATGGGTCGAAATGTGCATGTCTCAGAGCCTCGTGAGACCGGGACCAGCACCAGATCGAGGCTGTAGATAGATCCAGGATACTTTTTATCTATATGTCCTAAATGTCGTACATTATACATTATACCCTAATGTCGTACGTTATACGTACCTATGTATGGACGTCTCTATACATCTATGAGACAGGAGGGTGAAGTCACTTTGCCCTAGGTTGGTCTTCTGTTCTGCTCCGTCTCTCGCCTTCCTCTTCCTCCAATTCGACAGCTGAATTAGCGTACACTGTATCGAATCATTGCGAAAAGTACATAACGTGTATATACTGTAGGTATATGGCACGGTGCAAATGATTGCATGCAGTGCTGGTTGACTCTCGCTTTAGTATGTACTATGTACCGTGCCTGTGAGAGACGTGTCAAAGGTTGAAATGTTCCATGTTCTCTATCAAAGGGATATGCGGGAGTCCAGGCTATATAGGTGTGCCTATACCAGCCTTCTGGTTAAAGAACAAGGCTGGGAATGCCTGAGTTAGTGCCCAAGTTTGACATATCTGACCTGACCTGACCTGATCTTAAGGGGCGAGGGCAGCTGAACCTGAATTGAACCTGAAGCTGACGCTCTCATTCATTGTCATTTGCAGGATGATTGGGATGTTGGTACCGATCTACCCTCAGGCCTGCTTGCTTCCTTCTTCCATTTCAAGTTCCTGCACAATGCCCTCTTTGGACATGTCCCCTTCCTCGTCCGTGGCGTCTTCCAAGTGCAGCACGACCTCGTCGCCGAAAAGAGCGTTGATGTCTTCAATCGACTTACCCCGGGTCTCAGGGTAGAAGAAGTAGAGGCAAAAGACAAAGACGAAGGTGCAGCAGATGTTGATCAAGGTAAACTTCCAGCCGATGTGGTCCATTGCAATGGGAGCGGCGACAAGAAGGATGATCCCCGACAACATCCAACCGGCCATGCCCAAAGTTTGACCCTGGGCGCGCAGGTGACTGGGCCAGATCTCGGACAGATAGACAAACTGGGTGGCATCGACGCAGCCGGCCCAAAAGACGATCATGAGGAAGATGAAGAAGATGGATGCCCGTTGGCCGGCTCGGTTACTGGTGCCCAGGTACTCGGCCTGCAATGCCGTGTTGAAACAGAGACACACCAGGATGGCGATGGCCCCGATCAGGAGCAGGGTCCGTCTTCCGACTCGGTCGACATACAGCGCGGTGAAGGAGTTGCCCGGCAGGGAGATGGTGACCCAGAGGGCTTGGAGCAGCAACGGGAGAGATCCGGTCATGCCGAGCGACGAGTAGACCAACACCCCGTAGGTGCCCACCACGGTCAGTCCCATCCACTGACAACCCCACAGGAGGCCGAATGCGAGGTAGCACCGCTTTCGATTCGACGCGGTTCGGAAGATGTAGAAGGATCCGATCTGCTGCTGGACTCGCGTGTCGTGTAACATCTGCTTGGACATTTGGATGTACTCGCGTCTCGCGAAGGAGTCATTTATGTCGGTCTTGCTGTGATGCAGCCGGCGGGTGATTGCGAGGGCTTCGCCGTGCCGGTCTTTTTGAAGCAGCCAGCGAGGCGACTCCGGCAGGAGCGGCGAGAAGAGCAGCATGACCAAGGCCGGCGCGGCTTGAAACGCGAGCGGGAAGCGCCATGGAAACGTGGACGAGGGGTCCTTCTGGCCCGCATAGTATGTGGCGAAATTGATCCAGCCGGACAGCATGTAGCCCAGGGCAAACATGACGCCGGTCATGGAGACCATGAAGCCTCGAGATTGCGGCGTCGAGATCTCCGCCTGGTACATGGGGATCGTGGTCCAGAGCGCTCCCATGCCGAGACCGGCGACAAACCGGCCGCCCAGGAGCATGCTTCGGTTGGTGGCGCCGCCTTGCAGCGCTCCGCCCAGCGTCAACACCACCGCGCCAACCTGACACGCCAGTCGTCTCCCGAGAATGTCGGCCGCCCAGGCGTTGAAGAGCACTCCGGCAAATCCGCCCGCGAGCAAGCAGCCCGTGCATGCGGCAATGTAGTTGGACGTCTGCGCATACCCTGGAGCGGTCGCATCGCCCACCAGATCCATCGAGACGTAGAAACTCGCCTGGCCCAGAGCACCACTGATGGACGACAGCGCGTACGAGACCGACGTGGTGCCCAGGGCCATTAGCATGACAATGGCCCAATTATAAAGCGAGATGGAGGGGAGAATCTTGCCCATGTTGAAGCTGGATGAGATGGGAATGGGATCAGGAAATGCAGCTGAAGTCGATAGAGAGTACTACAGTATGGATGTATGTATACACATCACTCTCGGAGAGGGAGGCCGGGGGATTGTACCAACCAACCTACGAGCTGGCAGTACCTGTTGATATCTGGGTCTGGGTCCGAAGCTGGTAGTACTTGTTGATATCTGGGTCTGGGTCCGAGGCTTGCTTATAAGTAACAGTAGGATGTATGTACAGTGTACAGTGTACAGGTATGTACGGAGTACAGCCTCATTTAAAAGTCCTCCCTCCCCCCCTCCTCCTCTTCCTCGTACCCCAACTTAAAGTGCAGCTCACTGCCACTCATTTGGCTTTTTTATTTCCTATTTCCTAAAGCTTGTGAATTCCGTCGCGAACTGACCCCAACCCCGACTTTTATTCCGCCTTGTTTCCACTATTCCGCCCATAGCCTCGGGCTCGCTTAGCCGTCGCTCGTCAACGATTGGACTTTCCCCGCCAATATAATTCCGGGCGGGGCCTGGGGTACTTCTATACGGAGGACATGATGATTGAATGATACGTAGTACCTATATACTGACCAGGCACTTATATAGAGCGTACAGGTATTATTGCGAACTTGGAAACTTTGAATTAAGTTATTGAATAATCTAGAGTCACTCAGGGGTCTATCTAGGGTTCTGGGGTTCTGATTTTTATTTGGTCAGGGTAGACTCCGCTGATGTATCTGTAGCTTACCATATATGCATTACGGAGTAGAGAGCAGAGAGCAGAGAGCAGACATAGAGAACCCTTATAAGCACTGAGACAAACCCAACCCTGCTGGAAAAATCAAAATCATAGTACAGATATCCCACCGCAGGTGGACCAGTGCATAGTGGACTAGGCATAGCCATGCTGTCTAAACTCCTCCTCCTGCCAATCCCAAAGTTTCTTGGCCATCTCTACCTCCTGACTTCTTTTTTCCCCCGCATCCAATTTTCCAATGGGAGTATAGAAGCCGCCGTTTTGCACGTCCTCTCTCTTCCATGTCGAACACCAAAGTGTGTTGCATGCACCCATCTCCGGGGTCAATTTCCCGGCAAGAGCGTCGAAGAACTTTTGAAAGTAGGTGGTGAAGGAGTGGTTGGTCATCATGTGGTCGAGTAGGGGCGTCGCCACTCGTCCTGGGTGCACTGATGTCGACAGTATTTGAGGATATCGTCGGGCTAGTTCGCGGCCGTGAAGGACGTTTGCCATTTTCGATTGACCGTAGCGAACGTATGTGTGGAAGTCACTCATTGAAGTTCGCACTTGGTCGGGGAGAAACGTGCCTTTGGGCGCAAGCATGTAACCAGTGGAGGTGACATTGACTATTCTCACGTCCGAGAGTTCGGCAGTCTTGAGAAGCAGGGGAAGGAGAAGCTTCGTCAATAAAGCATGGCCCATGTGATTCGTGCCAAACTGGATTTCGTAGCCTTCCACGGTCTGCGCCGGAGGCAGGGCCATGACCCCAGCGTTGTTGATCAAAATGTCCAGCCGGTCGTTGGAAGCAATGACTTGATCGGCAGCTCGCTTGATGGAGGCAAACGAGGCGAGGTCGAGCTCCAAGAATTCGACCTTTGCCCCAGGCGCGGCCTCACGCACCGACGCCATTGCGTCGTCGTACTTGGCCTTTGAACGCGCCGCGAGGTAGATGCGACCGGCATTGTGTTTTGCCAGTGCCACAACAGTGGCCTTGCCGATTCCATTGTTTCCGCCGGTCACAATAATGACTTTGCCTGATAGGTCTGGAATGTCCTTGTCTGGCTGGAAGTTGTATTTGTTGTCTACGGGGTTTAGTATGCCCATGGTGAACTCGATGCCTTTCGAACCAGGAATTTGTTGTATGGCACGACATTGTGGTGGAATCCCTTCTTATATAGACTACCCGCACGAACCTCTCTCGTGACAGGAACGGAGGCTCTGTTGCCTGTGCCAGTCTCGAAAAGTATACAATTATCTTCCCAGGCCTGGCGGCGATTGGCTGGTTGAGCCCGAAGGCTAGATGGAGCCTTTCAGTCGGGCAATCATTGCTCCTGCTCATACGTTCGACCGAGCTGGTCCGGTCTGCACAGACAGTCTGGCTCACGATGATTGGCTGGATAATTGACGGGCCGCAGACTCGACCGTGCAGATTCACGGAAAGGGAGATCACCACCTAAGTGTATCCGTGCTCTGTAGTGTCTGATCGCAAGGCTGAAGCCGAGACTCCAGGTGGGCAGTTGCAAATTCACCTAGACACATGTACGGACAGAGCGCTCACCTTGTCTCTAAAATGGTCAGATTGCGGATCGATACGGCTTTCACCAACAGGCCATCTGGGAGACTTGCACACATCGACCACATTCTGACACTCTATTAGATAATTTGTTTCTACGCGTCGCTGGTTTACACCTGGTACTCTATGTCGAGCGAAGGAGAGTAACAAGAGGCATGTACAGAGTAGTTTCAGAGAATGAGAAGGTGCATACCTACGTTATCTGGCTTGCGAGGGGAGATACCAAAGATAGGGATAGATAGTTATAACTCCCTGGGAGTGCCAACTCGAGTTAGTCACTGAGCAGAACTACTACTAGTCGCAATTTAGGCGGCTTTTCCCACTCATCACTGGAGCTTTTCCTTGGCTAACTGGTCGAGTTTGTACCTAAATCCACACCTACTTAGCGTACTAACTGTTAGTGGTGCTAGTGCTTAAAACATGCCTCCTCTATTTGTCGCGTCGCGTCACGTCACACTGCATCTCCAACCTGTGAACAGTCAGTTGACTCGACGAACTCAGTTGACTGCTGGTCTCTCCACCGCTGGCATCCAACCCTATGCGATATCGGAGCCACTATGATTGCCCAAGCTCGGCGAGGATTATATGCAGAGACCTAACGCAAGCTACTCGAGAACATATCTGACCCGAGGCAATTATCGCGGCCAACCTCTGTTGCGCACGGTTGGAGGGACCAAGACTGGACCCTGGACCACAGCTCCCGCTTTCTTGGAAAAAGATATTAATAGGATCAGCCAAACCATGGCACCTCGAAGGCAGGCGCACGACGAGCTGGCCATCTACGCCCAGCCCTTAAGCAGCGATGATGAGGAATACAATACCTCGACAAAGCCCCCCGCAAGCCCTCCGAAAGAGCCTCAAGGCAAAATAACGAAGTCCTCTCGTCTCTCTCCCAAACGTCCGTTGACATCGGCTACTGCAGCCACCACGAGATCCAAGAGGAGGAAGATCAGAGACGAGCCCAACAGTCTTGATACCCTGATCGCACGACAAGACCCCGCCGTGCCAGATACGTTTTCCGAGTGGAACTCCTCGGGCTCTCAAAAAAGAAGGCTACAAAGAAGTTATGCAAATCGGAAGTTCTACCAGAAACCCGAGTCGCTGGAAAACGAGGCTGGACCGTCCATAGCTCAAGACGAGTTTGTCTCATACGAGGAGGTGACCAAACGTCGGGGTGGGCCCAAGCTAGAGCTCGATTTCATTCCGGTGGCTACACTGCCTGGCAAGGTAATGCCCAGGAAACCTGCCCCTTTGGAAACCAGACTCGACATTGTGGACATGCCCCGGAAAGAATCACCAAAGGAACGTGGATTTCAGCTACCCGACCTGCCCGATTTCAACTCTTCTGCGACCACGGCCAGCACCACCACCGGGCTTGAAGCTCCATCCATATTCGGAGATAGGCCTCCTAGCGACAGGCTGCATGATCGCAGGAGATCTGGCTCGACGTCGTCTTTGTCATCCGTGGATTCTATGTTTATCTTGGAGCATCAGGGCGAGCTACTGGATCAAGCCGGAGATTTAGCAGCGGCCGAACCTTCTGACCTCCGGTGTCCGGTGTGCCAGCAGAAGGTTTCAGATTCTGCATCTTTATACGTACCTGCCAAACTTCGCACACTGCCTTTCAAGAGGCAGCAGGACTTTTGTGCGCAGCATCAAGTTGTCGAAGCAAAAGAGCAGTGGCAGGACCGTGGTTATCCAGATATCAACTGGAAGGAATTCGAAGAGATCCGAATTCCGCGCAAGCTGCCCATCTTACAGGAAATCATCAATCGAAAGACAGCAAGCTTTTATCTGGAGCAGTTGGACAAGAAGATCAAAGCTGCCCGAGGGAACCGCAAAGCCGTGAAACTCTACCTCAACCAGGGCATTGTTGACGTTGCCAAACAAGGCTACTATGGCCCGAAAGGAGCACGGGTCATGGTCGGCGCCATCACGGCCGAACTCACAAGAAGCCTCAACATGGCTCTACGGTCTGACTCTGCCCTTCGAGCGGCCGGGGTGGGCGGCTACGTCAGTGCCGTACTGGTCCCGGAGTTGACGTCGCTGTTGGTCATGGAAGACATGGGACTGCAGAACAGTGAGGAAGCCAGGCGTGTTTTGGACAAGAGCAGCCGGATTGGCGCTCTGCTGAATCCCGACGATGACCACATTGAACGGGAGGATGATGAATGAACAAATTATGGGAATATCGTGCTGGTGCTGGATCAAGCGCTCCGATGTCCCTGTTGTTGTTGCCCCATTTGCTATTGCGGGAGAAGGACATGAATTGTCTCATGGGAAAAGCATCGAATCGTCTCATATGGGAAGCTCATGAATCGTCATATGGGAAAAGCATCGAAGGCGTCTCTGCTATGTTCGCCATAGGCCGAGGATGGCAATCTATCGATAGATACTATAATCAGATAATCGTCGTTGTGCGGACGAAGTGCTCTATAGATGTGTGTGTGTGTGTGTGTACTCCGTCCGTAGGTGTGTCCGCGTCGACCAGAAATGTCAGATACTAGTACTATAGGGACAGACCCGACACTATATACATAGGTTTACTACCTTAGGTGCTTGGTAATCACACAGTTCTTATAGAATCAATTACGAACTACTCCATACCTCGTACCATAACCTGAAGATACAGGCTTAGTGACACCCAGAACCCTCCCCATGTGTAAGACGACCAAGGGTGAAGGGACTAGTATTAGCATTACTAGCATTACTAGTATTACTCCATACTACATAGTCGTAGTCTTCGTCGTAGTCGTAGTCTTCGTCGTAGTCGTAGTCGTCGTCTAGTCGTAGTCGTAGTCGTCGTCTAGTCGTAGTCGTAGTCGTAGTCGTAGTCGTGGTTGTAGTCGTAGTCGTGGTTGTAGTCGTGTCGTCGTCTCCCGAATCCCAATCCCAATCCCAATCCGGACAATGGCCGGGGAACGACGTGGCTGGCCATACGGAGTACATAGCGATCCAGACGATGCGATGAAGTGGGTGTTAGGTGGGTGTCGTGCTTATTCAGGAAAACGGCCAACCTATCATATACGACGACGGAGTAAGAAAGGACTGTAAGGACTCCACATCCACAATCCTCTTCTCTCCGCTACATATTCTCATCTACTCTACTCGCTTTACTGTGCTCTGTACTCTCTTCTCTTCTCCTCTGCTCTGCTATGCTGTGTGCTTGCGCTGTGCTCTGCGCTGCTATGCCCTGTGCTCGCTCTGCACTCTTCCGTACTGCCAGTGCCAGTGGAGCTACCATCATATCTCCTACATCTACAGGTAATACCAATATTACCTAGGTATGGCACAACCGGCGGGCTCAAGCAGAAGCGAAAACGTGTCTCGGCCTCAGCAACCGACCACGAGTCCGCACCAGATCGGCCAGTCGCAGTCGCTCTCGCACTCGCTCTCGCACAGGGACATGCAGCAATGGCGCCCCACCGAGTCCGACGTGACCCCGTTCGCCGGTCGGCTGGGTGGGAACCAGGTGTTTGTGGTCGACCGCTCCAACCCGGCGAATGCCCAACTCCTGTTGAAGCTGCCGGACGCGGCGCCGAATCTGAACTTCAGCGAAGCGTTCGACCCCTCGGGCTTCTGGGAGATCGATCTCTACAAGGCTGCCATGATTGAGTGTTTCGGTGAGTACAGTATATCCTGATTCTTGCTACTGCACCCTATCCCCTACCTGGGATCGAGTCGACTGCTCTCGAGGTGCGTCGAGTCCCCCCAAAAACAAAAATCCATTGGTCATAGGTCTCAGATCACAGGTCTCAGGTCATAGGTCATAGGTCATAGGTCTCGTCTCAGGTCCACGTCGGTCTCATGAGCCTAAAGGCTAACTCGAGGTCTTGCAGGCACTTTGATCCTCGTCTATGCCACCAGCTGGAATAGCCTGTCACCACCCACCGCCCCGCCCGCTCCATCGCCGACTTCTGGAGTGTTCAGCACCACCGCCTTCCTCGGCCCCCTGGTAGCCGCGTGCATCAATGCTATCCTGATCGCTCTGCTGATCTACTGCTTCGGAGCCATCTCTGGCGCGCACCTCAATCCGCTCATCACCATCGGCACCTTCTTTGCACGACTCACCAGTTTCCCGCGCTTGGTTTTGTATTTGGCCGCTCAAACCTCGGGGGCCTCACTGGCGGGATTGATGCTGCGCGCGAGTGCAGGCACCAGAGACTTCAAGGTCGGCGGTTGTTTTCTGTCCGAGAACATGGTGCCGATTTCGTCAGCGTTTACTATTGAGTTCATGGCCAGTCTCTTGCTTTTGGTGCTGGCCTTCGGTGTGGGCTTGGACCCGCGACAGCGTGAGATCTTTGGTCCTGCCCTGGCCCCAATCCTGGTCGGTCTCGCCGCTGGCGCTTGTGCCCTCTGCTTTTCATTCAGCCGGCCAGGCTATGGCGGTGCAAGCTTGAATCCTGCCAGATGTTTTGGAGTCTTTGTCGGAAGCCATTTCCCGGCATGGCATTGGCTCCATTGGGTTGGCCCAACAGCCGCCAGTATGTTGCATGGGGTGGTCTATTTCCTCGTTCCGCCAATCTCTCCAAAGGGCCCTGGCCCTGCTGCAACTGCAATCGAGCGAGAGACTGTGGGACTGGAGAAAAGTAATGTCGGCGGGGAAAGTGTATAGTGTGCCCTGTCCTGGACCCGGCCAAAAGTATACTCTTGCATAGAGCAGACTACATGTGTAGCCCCGATTTTCAGGCCCCAGCCCCCATCATGACCCTTCTCTTGGGGGGTTTCCTTTTCCCGCCCCCCTTCACAAACTGCACTGCTTTGTGGCCTCGCTCCTCAAGTCCAGCATCCTCGCCTCTGTGCCCTTCCATCCAGCAGTTCGTGCAGTAGAGATCTCCGTCACACCCAATACACCGTAGCGTGGCGTCGTCGTTGCATATGATGCACCAAGTCTCGATTTCTTCATCAGCATAACCTACACCCGTCTTTGTGCTCGTCTTTGTGGACTTGGAAGATTGTATAGTAGTTGGGACAGAGGGCAGGGCAAGTCCGGCGAAGCGAGTGGCCAAGTCGTCGTCTACGTTCAACTTGCTCTCGGGGTCAACAGTTTCCGGCAATTTAGTTGGTGTAGCAGGGAGATCCAGAGCAGAAGATGATGGCTCCGCGGTAGACCTCGACAGATCGGGACCTGACGGGAGAACGTCATCGCCAGACCCTGACTGATCCTTATCTTCATCGAGAACCTCCGGGGGCTCAAGCTTCACTTCATCGAGGATTCTCTGCAGTAGTTCGTCGGCTTCCTGGTCAAGTGTGTCTTTCGACTTCCAGCCGATTTCTCTTGGAGCGTCATCCCCATCCGATGCCACCTCATGCTCCGGTTGGAAGACCGATACATCAATGGTAGGGAGCCTGGCTTCAGGAGTATGGTCTGCCGCATGTCCGTCTGCGGTGTCTCCTCTCAATTCCTGCTCCTGCGACGTATCGGCAAGCACCGACTGTGCCGACCGCAATAGCTCCGCGACCTGATCTTCTTCACTTTTTCCGACCTCCCAAGTCTCCGACGGCCCTAAATCTTCCAGCAACTCGTCGAGCGTCTTTTCTTCCTCGGCCTTGGTTGGGAGTGTCTCAGATTCGTGGCCTTCGCTCGCAGAGGGAGTGCCTCCTAGGGATTTCCATCGTGCCAGTAGGTCGGAGTGGAGAGCGCGGGCTGGAGCGGCGTCGAGTGATGCGGGAATACGACGCGGCAGGGGTGCCTGATAGCTAGGATGGTCAGCTCGATTTCATATCCAATGTGTAGCAAACTCCCACTTCGTCTGGTCGAGAGTAACGGTCGACTTTCTCAGCGCATTGAGGCGCGAGAGCAGATCCCGATCGGTGGATGAGCTCGAGTCATCAGGCATCACGGTCACAAAAGTGCCTCATACGCCTGTAATCTGCAGACATAGATAGCCTAAAGATATTGAATAGAGCCCCAAACTACAAGACGACTGATCGACTGGCAGTATTATTATTATTGACTCCGTCTAGAGGTATGGACTCTGTAGGTGTGCGGTCTACGTCATATCGCATTAGGTAATCGGGAGCCTAAGCCTTCTTGATTAGTGCCATCTCAGGTACCTATATCTGATGTTGAGAAGGCTGTCACTTACTACAGAACATCGATGCTTGCCTTCACGGGGCTAATTGCCATGTATAAAGACAGCGGTAATCCTTGTGTTATTGGATAATATCTGGGATAAGATCTGGTGTTCTAGAGGAGTAGGGCAAGATACAAGGGGCCCAGGAGTTATGACAAGAGTGCATCCAGAACCCGCAGTAACGTTTGGTACCTATAGTACAGTGGCCGGATAAGGTGGCGATCGTGAAACTTCAGATCCGCGACTTGCTAGATCTTGGCCAATGCTCTAGAGATCTTCTGGTCATCCAGAGCGCTTCTTGCGAGGGAGATGGTTAGCTAGTACACTGCCTAGCCTTGAATACCACCACTTCTTTCTTCTGACGAGCTTTAGCGAATGGCAAAGCAGTATCCTTCTATATTAGACCTGAATCTGACAAGCCCATGCCCTCTATTCAGCGGTCAGCTTGCAGCTCTGGAGAAGGCTGCCCGGCATCCGGGGGCGATAAGGTGATGCACGAAGAAACTCACCGCGGCCCTAAGTACCCGAGACTGCTCGTTTAGCTAGCAGGATCCATCGAAGCTCAACCTCAACGGATCCGCCGATTCAGACCAGGCGGGCTTCGGCTCTGGGGTCACGGGCATTGATAAGAAATCAGGAAAAGCAGTGTCTCCCTCATCCTCCAGCCAAGAGTCCTTCTCCAGAGGCGGACGGCTTTTTCCCATTGTGAAAAACCGAATAGTGTCTGTGTGTAGGGTCAACGGCCTTTCATCGTCTCTTAAAAAGCTTGTCAGAGCCTCTTTGCCAGCTGCTTAACCTAAAGGAGTGCCGTTTTGTTGCGCCATGGCCGCTGTCACCTGCATGACCAACGTAGCGAGGCAGTAGTAAAATTCATGCTAGCCCCAGCCCGTTTTGATCCACTGCATCAAGCGTTGAGGAGACTCATTGCACTCTGGAATGCCTCGAGCACCTTTGCATCTAAGTAACCATGTTAACAAAGCGTCTACAAACAGGCAGACTGAACCCACGATGAGCTTTCTTCTGGGCCAATGAGGCCTCGGAAATCTGAGCGATGGCGGTTCTAGTTCGCAACCTACACAGTCAGCTAATGAAGCACCGGCCAGTGGGTTTGGTACCTCTTGATGGCCCGTTCAGCCTCGTGATCAGCTGAGACATGCATGTAGAGCATAAATTGCTATCATGGGATGGGGTCAGCAATGGACGATGGACGATGGACGTACAGCAGCACTGCACAGGAGAGTTTACCTCAAAGCGAGCACTGAACTCATTCATGATCTCTTGCTCAGCGGCAATCTTTGGCTGGATCTCTTCGTCGTAGCGGGCTTCCAGACCATCCCAGTCCATAACTTCCAGGTCTTCAGCTGGGTCCCTCTCATTGAGTGATCGTTCAAATTCTTGAAATTCAAGTTCTAGTTGCTGTTGGTAGTTTTCGATCTCATGGACCAAAGTGTGGCTTGAAGAGGGTGAGATGGACAAGAGAAATTTGTCCGCTCCAGATCTTTCTGGGCCTGCACGGCCCGTCGTAGTGAGTTGGGCCAGTCTCACGTCCTGTTGAGGAAGCGGCCCATGGCTTTCCGGAGAGCTCGTAGACCGTTTCAGTTGATCACCTGGCTGTGAAGCAGCAGGGACTGATTTCCGGAACCTGGAAGCGGTAGGCGTCGTGCTGAGGGACTTCGTAGACTCATAGATCTCTTCGTTGGTGCGTTTTCTCGTGCTGCTGGGAGAATGGTGGTGTCCAGGCCTGATAGGCACTGGTGAAGATTCTATGGCAGTCGCTGAATCGACACTTGCGTGCTCGTGCTCCGATGCCTGACCCTCGTGTGTGGTGATCGGAGATTCAACAAGGTGACCTGCTGTTTCCATTGTCGCTCTTTGACTCCCTCAACCACAACTTGGTACGGACGTGAACGTTGGATACCGTCCCCTTCGGCAAATCTTCGGCTCGTCCTACGTGTCGAGCACGCTATCCTTCTTTCTATCTTAGCGTCATACTAGCGCTACACGCTCTCACGTGATCGAAAGCTTAGCCACCGTCCAGCCCACTCACAGGCAGACGTCATGGACCGTCCCACTCACAGTCCAAGTTGTTCGCCCAGCATCCAGTCGCTAAGAGATCTGAGAGATCGGTAAGTACATTTGTGCCTATTTGCATGCCTGTCATCCTCCTCACTGAGACCAAAGCAATGTCAATGCCGTCCTCATGACTGTGCTTTGATGCACAATCTCTCCGGATCTTGATTTCATTCTAACATCATGGTTTCAGATTCCTGCCCAGCAGATCCTCGCCAAACCCGCAGGCGTCACTGGATGCGGAGGTTGAAGACCACGAGATCACTGAACATGAGATCAACGATCCCTTGAATCCTGACCAACCTTCCTACGTCGTTGTCGATAAAACCTCCAAAATGGAATGTGTCGTCTGTCACAGCCGCCTCACTCAAGACAGAGGGGTTCATTGTCCTGCCTGCGCTCGTGCGCTCCTCTACAATGTCCGTACAGAACTCGCCAAGGTCTTACTCGAGAAGGAGGACCTTGGTCGCAAGGTGGAAGCCATTGTTGGCCCTGAGCCAGATCCCTCCAAACCACTCGACGAGGAGACCGCGGCAATGAGAAGAGCATGGCAAGCCCAGTGTATCCGCAACGACACACAGCAGATCCGGGAACAGACTGCAGAAGTGGAGCGCGTCCTGGCAGAAAAGCAAAAGGAACTTGAGGAGAAGAAAGCAAGAGCGCAAGCCATGAGAGAAAATATAGCTCGGAAACGAGCCAATATTGCTGCTGCTGAAGAGGCCCTAGCCAGAGGCGATATCAAGAAGTACGAAGAACTCCGAGAAGCCTTCTACAAACAGAAAGCCCAGCACGACGCCGTTCACAACAAGGTTGTCGAATCTAAAGCAGTCCTGTGTCGAAAGGCTGCCGATCTGTTGAAATTGCAACACACCAAGAAGAAGGCCAAAGACGGTACGATTAAGGATCGATACACCATTGCAGGTCTTCTGCTGCCGGATTTGAGAGAAATCAACAGTGAGTCCATGCATCGCAACCTCAGCTTGAGCTTTGCTAACGTGCACATCAGACATGCGATGTACTGAATTGACTGCGGCCATTGGAAACGCCACCCGACTCATCATGCTTTGTGCCTTCTATCTTGGTATCCGACTCCCGGCCGAAATCACTCTTCCTCATCCAGACTATCCACTACCCACGATCAATACACCGCCCACTTCTTACCACGGCCAGCGCACCGCATTCCCCGGTAGTGGCTCTAGCCTCTCGGCACCCGGCAGTCCGACTGCGTCTCGAATGGACCTCAGCTCATTCCCGCGCCCGCGCCCGCTCTTCATCGGCTCGGACAATCACGACGAAATCGTTGCACAATTTGCCAAAAAAGAACCACTTGCATTCAGCTTCTTCTTGGAAGGCATCTCACTTCTCGCTTGGAACATTGCTTGGCTTTCCCGCTCCCAGGGCTTTCTTACAGGCACCGAGAGGTGGGAAGATGTCTGTGCCATCGGTCGCAACCTGTACCAGATGATCCTCGGTCCTCCACAGTCCGCGGCCACGTTCCGTGTCCTCACCCAGCGAGATATCCAAACCCGTCAACGCCGCTCTCAGAGCACGTCGTCGCCTACCCGAGATGCCACCATCATCACTGGCCGTCTTGGTTCACAATCCCATACATCCGCTCACACCCACCTCGGCCGAGCCTCTGACAACCAGATTCCTGCCTGGCGTCTGGACAAATACACTACGATCGTCGACCCCCTGAAGAAATATCTACTGACGGAGATGAACAATGCGGAGTGGGAACTTCTGGATGAACAGGAGTGGGATGACGGCGGAGAGAAGATGGACGAGGCGGTGTTCATCAAGACCCGGGCATTGGACGGGAAGGAGTACGATGATGCTAGAAGCATCATGACCACCACGACGACCACCAAAATGGCTGGCACGGGTGGAGATGAGGAAGGTGCCCGGGGCAAGGGCAAGAGTGGCTGGACCAAGGTTAAGAGCCGCGACAAGGCCTGAGCTCTTGTCCCCGGGGAGAGCGGGCGGCCGCCTGTACGTTTTGTTTAGATGTTAGTTTAGATACCCCTTCCGAGGCGCGTGCCTCGCCTGCATGGCCATTGGCCAGCCACCTGGCGACCGCCGGTGGCACTGGCGGCAATGACAGCTGTCAGTGTATTCTTTTCCTTCGGATTTTCTTTCTTGACATAGAGGTGGTGAGATCCTCAAGTCGACGACATGACGGAGCCATGTTGGGAGCGAAGGACTCTGTTGACGTAATCGGCCTTATCCAACGTCGCCGCCTTGTTACGTACCTAGCACATACCTTCCCTACCTACCTAGGTAGTATACCCAAAGACGGAGCGTCACAATGTATCCCAGAAGCACTCTCCGGGAACTCCAAGCTACTAACCTACAGAGTACATTCGTACCAGTGATACACACAAGGGGACGACAGAGGCCCTAAGGGCCGAGTCAGGCACCCTAACCACACAGTACGGAGTATACCGCAGCGTGCTGACCTACCGTACCTATGTACCGCGGACTAGTTCAGTCCTACAGAAGCTCGTACAAGTAGATGTAGATGTAGCCACATGGCGGACTGTAGGTATAGACCTATGATCTATTATAGAGTATGTGCACTGCCTAAGTAAGAGCTATGTCTATATGTATGTATGTGTATGTGGGTAGACAAGACTGTCCGTATATAGGTTGTAGGTTGTAGGTGTTGACGCACTGCCGAGATACTGAGCCGGCAAGACCAGCCACTGACCTGGCAACTCTGTAACTCTAGTACTGTAACTGTAACTGTAGAGTGGAGGCTCCTAAGGAGGCTCCTAAGGAAGGCTTAAGGCTTAGAAGGCCTAGGGCATCGAAGTACGCCCATCACCAATCCGACAGAGTATCCATCACCAATCCGTATACGGAGTACAGTGTACGGAGGACATGCGCATGAGAAACCTCCAGCTAAAGAAGGTGGTCGCGACCCACTGCAGTTAAAAAAAGGGGGCCGGGAGCCTCGTCCGACGTCTGTGCCTTGCCTGGGTTCTAGGTTCTGGACCCTGTATCCAAGCCACGCACGTAATCTGTGTGTGTACCTATGTGTGTATCCAAGCCACGCACGCAAGCTGTGTGTCTGTGTGTATGTATCACTATCAAGCCACGCACGTAATCTGTGTGTCTCTGTATGTGTATCACTGTATCTACGTACCTACTATCCGCACCCGCACAATAGTAGTCTGCGGTCGCGGTCACGGTCACGGTCGACCGAATCTCGCGTAACGAGCTCTTCCTTCCATGAGGATTGTCCAGACGCACTAGCCTAGAAATCCAGAGAGGAAGTATACACAGTACGGAGCACAGAGCACTACTGCAGTATGTGTATGTGACGGAACGGTCGAGACATCCGACTACCTAATTAACGAGGGAGGCGGAGGCGGATGGTAAGTGAGGTGGGGGATTCCATTAGATTAGAGGGTCTCGTCACAAGCATACGAAGTACTATAAGTGTATATGTTAGTATATACAGCAGACAAGGAAAGCATGCTTGCTGTACGGATACTCCGTCCATAAGGTACCTACCCACCTCCATTTGAGGTACCTACCTACCTACCTATCTTTGAGATAATTTCAACTTCAACTTGATCTCACGTCACTGACTTTTACTTTTCATGGGAGGTAAGGTACCTACCTAAGGTAAGGTACAGCATCATTTACCTCAGTATGACGACGGTGGTTGGGCGTGGGTATAGACAAGGCTGGGAGCATCCAAGCTCAACGCCTAAGGTGCCTAAGGCCGCAAACACCGCTGCGCCTGGAACGGCGGCCAACGTGGGAAACTAGGGGCGGTGCGTAGGGAGGTCCGGGCAGCTGGGCACGTGCCTCAAGTATTTACGACTGGAACGACATCTCGGTGCCTAAGGCTCCTCTGACAGCACTCCAGACCCAGTCCCAACTTGTTGGTGAGCTGACTGGTCCAGTACCTTATTATGCTAGTACAGCATCACCTTTAGGTAAGTATGTCACTGTATACTCCGTACTCCGTATTCACTTCGCCTCGGAGCCAATCACATGTGATTCGGACAAAGCCTCGTGGCCTGTGAGGCTGCACACCACCCGCTTGGATCAGGCGCAGCTCGGGCCAGTGTTGGTGCCAAAGTTCTTTATCACGGACGCGGTCACTGGTTCTCCCTTCGAGCCTCGTCAAGCCATTCTTTGTCCGTCACTTCGGGTCAAAGAAGGCTGCTTCACCCTCACCCCCAGCCATTTATTTCCACTTCGTTTCTTGCATTCACTTTTGTCATGCTCGTATTCGCTCGTTCTCAAGTCTGTCTGTGCGCGTGCCACGCAATCTGCCAGCCATTTCTCACTCCCTGCAAACGGAACACAGGCCGATTGAGCGTCACTGCCTTGCATAAACTCGGTGGAAGCGCCTCTCTCTGCCCGTTCGCTCGTTCAAACAACCCAACAATAGAAAACCATACGCCATCTGACAGGAGCCATCGTTCGACCCTTCGTATCCCACATAACCGTCGACAGCTAATATACCACAGATTCTTGCAAAGCCACAACACCAGCAAAGAAACTGACCTTAACCTCTTTATAATATCAAATCACCACTTCGGCTGGTCGGAAGATGATGTTCACCCGCAGCGCAGGCGCTGGCGCACTGCTGGCGCTGGCCGCCAGTACGGTGGTCGCCGCAGACTCTAACTGTTACGAAGAGAAGGGCAACTGGTATTGCTCTCAAGTCGATGCCATCTCGTACTCGAATTTTGGGACTGCTGGCCAGTATCAGAATGTAATCGAGATGGGGTCAGCAGGACAGTGCAACTTTGCAGCCCAGGCTTATCAAGGAGGTATGGCTCCTATGGACGAAGAGGTGAGTCGGCATCAAAGTCAAGTTGGCTTTTGCCCGATCGGCTTACATGGTATTGTGACAGGTTTCCTGGCACTTTCGCGGTCCCATCCGCCTCAAGCAGTTTGCATTCTATACGCTTGGATCAAGTGAGACTAAGCGGTCGATACATCCATCCCCACATCAGCGCCGCCACGCCCACAATCATCTGCATCATCGTGATGACCGTGAAACCAGAGCTGTGAAGGACGAGCATGTCGAAGACCATGTCGAAGACAAGCGTGGAGTCGGAGATTGGGTTACGGCAGTCATCAATGGACAGACAGTCTCCTGGGTTAATAAATGGTCAGGCGTCGCCGCGACTTCTTCGCCCACAGCTGCTTCTCCGGTTGCCAGCTCAGTTGCTGAGGAATGGGTTACGGCAGTCATCAATGGGAAGACAGTGTCCTGGGTCAATAAATGGTCAGGAGTCGCCGCGACATCTGCATCTGCTGCTGCTGCCCCGGCTGCTAGTTCGTCAGAAGCGAGCTCTTCTATTGCCAGCTATTCGATTGCCAGCTCTTCAGATGCGAGCTCTTCGGCTGCCGCGTCTAGTGCCGCTGCTCCGGTAGCGAGTATGAATGCTGGCGCTGGAGAGTGGGGCAGACAGGCCTACTACAACGCTGAGCAGGGTGTGGCAGATGGTCTCGTCTTCCTCAACTACCATGGAGGACAAGGCTCTGGAGTGTTTGACACGTAAGTTTCGTGGTAACGTCCAACGGTGACGCAGCGTGCTGACCAGTCCAGTGTCTGGGGCATGTCCCTATCATACGCCTCTGCCGACAATAGCGCAGGCTCTGCATCGCCAGTTCCATTAGCAGACACTCTGATCGGTGACAATAGTGAGTTTTTGATCATGACCGACAAGTCATGCTCGGACGGTGCATGTGGCACAGTCAGGGATGGCACCGTGGCCTACCGTGAGTGACGGCTTTCTTTGCATCATCTGAACACTCTCGCTAATACATAGCAGACGGCTTCGACGGCGCCTCGAAGCTTTTCCTCCTCGAATTCAGCATGCCACTTTCTGGGGCGACTGGATGGAATGAAGATATGCCGGCAGCCTGGATCCTCAATGCACAGATACCCCGGACAGAACAGTATGGCAGTTGCTCATGCTGGCAGTCTGGCTGTGGGGAGTTTGACATTTTCGAGGTTCTGGATTCCGGCAATCTGAAATGCAAGTCAACCTGGCATGGTGCTCACTCCATCGGTGATTCAAACTGGTTCCAACGCCCGAGCAATGAGACCAAGAAAGCCGCGGTCATCTTTGACGGAAGCGCCAGTACAGCTCATATCTTGTGGCTGCCGGACGACACCAACTTCGACACCAGTATCTCTCAGTCGACGGTTGCGGGGTTCTTGGATTCAATCTCAAATCCGAACCTGAACATCAAGGTCGCCTTGGGGAGCTGAGCGTAGACATGGGCCAAGTCGGGCGTTTTGCGGCAATAGGCGTTGTTCTTTGCGGAGTCGAGGAGTCGACTATCTCCCTAAGCGGCTGAGCGCTTTGTTTGCATTCTAGCATTTTTTCTGCTGCCCTTTCAATACCCATCCTGTTTTATAATGGCATGCGGGGTTCCGGGGGTGTTCATGACGGTTCGAGGGGTAGATGCGTCTGGGTCTAGCCAGCTAACGAACTTGCTCGGCTCATCCTAGGGCTGAGACTGCGAAGGGCAAAGGTTATATCAAAGATGGGCAGGAAAGATTCGAGGAAGCTATACAGGAAGATGTGTACAGCCAGCTGCGGCCAAAGAGCACAAAGCACCATAAACTGCGCAGTAGGAGCTTTG
This sequence comes from Capronia epimyces CBS 606.96, assembly GCF_000585565.1. Classification (NCBI taxonomy): domain Eukaryota; kingdom Fungi; phylum Ascomycota; class Eurotiomycetes; order Chaetothyriales; family Herpotrichiellaceae; genus Capronia; species Capronia epimyces. The sequence goes on from NW_006912906.1 coordinate 1,731,426, forward strand.
TACTGCCGAGTATTCGACTCGTGGTAGGCAGCCTTGTTCATTTCTTCAAGGTGCGCAGCGCAGTCTGATTGTTGATCTGGTCCCAAAGACATCTTGTCTGCCCGAACAATTACAGAGGCCACAGTCCAGCGTTCTTCGTGAGAGAGACTGTAAGAGGTCCTCCCTTACTTCTTACGCCTGATGTCCTTGGTCTCAGCGATCGAGTATCGACCTCCGAAGTCACCCGCTCACCAGACTTTGAAAGATCCGTCAAGGCTCAAAGAGTGTGCTAGCTGTTGGTAGACTCTATCTTCTCAAGGATGTTGACCCAGGCACCTACAGGGACCAGGTTAATGAAGCCTCGAACTACCTCCCGACCACCCCGCATTTCACCCACCACCCTGCGGGCTCGAAACGAGGATGGGTTCTAAAGCAAGACAGCAGGCTCATCTCAATTGCCGACAGTGAGTGTCTCCTCGTGTTCATTCAGACTTGCGCAATACCGGACTCTCTAGCCGTGTCGGTCCGGTCGGCCATTCGCAACCATCTTCAGGTATGCCGCCGGTATACATCTAAGGTTCTCTAACCCCAATACGAACAACCGGTGGAAATGTTACCCCCAGACATTCTCACTGTACCCCGTACTATTGCTTCTCCGCGTGGGGCGCATTGGTTCAGTGTCCCCTTCAATTGCCGAAGCATCGTCACCTTTGGCAGGCAAGGCACAGTAAAACTCCTTCGACTGGCTAGGGTCTCGTGGGTCTCTAGAGGAGTAGTTTATTGTTGGTCTCTACTGACGCAAGGACATTATGCTCTGGTTTCAGCTATGTGAGTCAATTTAATAGTCAGTCATCAGGCTCATCCAGACAGGATGAGATATCTGACCCCCGCTCCCCCGGTAAACTGTGACCGTCTCGGTGAAGCACTGGCCGAACGACAAGGGTGGTGATACCGGCAAAGACAGACGACGTCTAGAGAACCAGTCCGCATCACCTTCCCCCGCAGAGTTCTATGGTCAAAAAGGCTTGGCCGCAGATCCTTATCCAAGGGTTTTGGATGGTGCTTTATTGCTGATTTCGTAGAAACACGAGCACGCCAAGTACTACATCTCAATAAGCGATGCAAAGACCGACGACACAGCGGCACGAGGGCTTGAGCGGCATGCTCCTCGGCTTGACTCAATGTCCAACCCCCATGCAACCACCAGAAGCCCTTTTCCACAGCGGAATTCAAAAAGTCAGTCTTCCTCGTGGCTGCTATAGAGTTTGAACCCTTATCTTCTTGCGCCTATTTGCACTTCATCACTCCTTGTAACAGTATCTACTGCTCCTTGATTACCGCAGGAAGACGTCAAACAAGCAATCCCTCAGCGGCGTATAGCCACTGGTCTTATACTCTCTTAGAGAGTAGTCGCTGCGAGGATGAACGACGAGATTGATGACAAAGGGGTTTCAGCCCACGAGGAAATCAATCGTCTGAATCTTCCACCCACGCCGCACAAATTCAAGTTTTCGGCGAAGTCCAAGTCCCAAGATGGTGACATTGCCTTGCGGCTCTTTGCCAACGTCGACGACCTCCACGAGCCAATCGAGCCTGAAGAAGAGAAGAAGCTCATCCGGAAGATCGACCTTCTCATTTTGCCCCTGATCGCTGTCAACTATGCCTTCTTCTACATCGATAAGACAACGCTCTCGTATGCCGCGATCTTCGGAATCCGAGACGACCTGAAGCTTCATGGCACACAGTACAGCTGGCTGAGTAGTATGTTTATCACAGCCGCCTTCACTGGAAGCAGCCGTACTGACACGCACCAGGTCTGTTCTATTTTGGCTTCTTGGCCTGGGCATTTCCCACAAACTTTCTCATGCAAAGATTGCCGTTGGGCAAATACGTCGGCTTCAAGTAGGGTTCTCGCCCACTCCTCTGGCTGTACTAGATCTGATGACGCTGACACTTGAGCAGTATCTTCCTCTGGGGCATTTTCTTGATGCTCCAAGCCGCCTGCAACAGTTTCGCGACTCTAGGTGTACTTAGAGTCCTGGCTGGAATGGCCGAAAGCTGCTCAGATCCCTCGTTCTTGTTGATCACGCAGATGGTGAGCTCCTGCTCCTAGTTAGTCTCAGGAGAGGGATTGAGATTGTGAATCTAAAGCGTTTCGCAATAGTGGTATACTCGCAAAGAACAGCCCCTGAGGATCGGTCTATGGTACACGGCCAACGGTGCCGGGATTGCTCTCGGTGGACTTCTCGGCTATGGCATCGGCCACATTAGAGGCGCCCTGGCATCATGGAGATATGAGTTCCTCATCATCGGCGCCCTGTGTTGCATCTGGGGAATCGTCATTGGAATCTTCATGCCCGATTCTCCCGTGACAGCCAAGTTCCTGAATCAGCGCGAGAAGCGGATTGCCGTGGAGCGACTAAAGAGCAACCAGACGGGTGTTGAGAACAAGCATTTGAAGGCAAGGCTCTCTACCACGTTGAATCCACTTCCACATGAGTTTCCCTTTTGATTTCTTCCCCTGTCCTTCTCCCCCTGTCCTACGCAGGGGTAAGGGGTACAAATTGGAGACGCCGCTGGCTGACTCTCCTTGGCAGCGGTATCAAGTGGTCGAAGCCTTCAGCGACATTAAGCTTTATCTCTTCTTTTTGCTCGGGGTGGTCGGCAACATCCCGAACGGCGGTATTTCGAATTTTGGAACACTCATCATTAAAGGTACGTTCTTTGTCTATCTCTCTCCCCCTGTCGTCTGTCTCCCCCTCTCGCTCTTTGATCTATCCGCCCAACCCCTTTGATGGACTAACCAACATGTCTATCCACCCAACCCTAATGGACTAACCAACATGTCTATCCACCAGGCTTCGGCTTCTCCACGCTTGTGACGACGCTGATGCAAATCCCATATGGCTGCTTCATCATTATCTCGATCTTGACGTGTGTCTACCTGAACGACCGGTTCGAAAACAGACGGTGCCTCTTCATTCTGATTTTCCTATGCCCCAACATTGCAGGAGCGTTTGGACTGCGGTTCGTCCATGAATCCCACCACGTTGGTCGGTACTTCTGCTACTTGCTGACCGGGCCGTACAACGCGGCGTTCGTGATGATCCTGTCACTCCAGACCGCCAATACGGCAGGGCACACCAAGAAGGTGGTGACCAACGCGGTGCTGTTTCTCGGTTACTGCACAGGCAACATCGCAGGTCCGTTTTTCTACAAGACCAACCAGGCCCCAGGGTACGAGTTGGGGATTTGGAGTATGATTGTTAGGTGAGTAAGATGCATCGTATTAGGGGACACCTTTATCCCCTCTTGGTGTTTGTCATGTCTGTCATGTCTGTCATGTTTGTTACATCATCATCACTGCTATTTCCCTACTGGTATTTTCTCTCTCTCTCTCTCTCCCTCTCCCTCCCCCCTCTCTCTCTGTGTGTGTGTGTGTGTGTGTGTCTATGTGTGTGTGTCTATGTATATCTCTCTCTCTCTCTCTCTCTCTGTGTGTGTCTGTGTGTGTCTGTGTGTGTCTAGTCGTTATATCAACAGTAGGTATACTAATACTCATACTATAGCCATCTTCTCGAGGTTGTCGTCATAATCACATTCTGGATCCTGATGAGTGCGGAGAACCGTCGCCGCGATAAGATCCAGGCTCAAGAGGAAGGTGGACTCGAGGGCCGAGACCTTGACGCCACGGCGTTCGGTGACCTGACGGACCGGGAGAACTTGAACTTTCGGTATATCTACTAGGTTGACGAGTGACGAGTGATGAGTAGAAGAGCAAGGAGAGAGATCAAAGAGAGCCAGTCTGGGAGGCCAGGTAAGGAGACAAATGGAGGACAGGCAGGGAGAGCAACCGCGAGAACTTGAACTTTAGGTATCTGTGCACTCAATTTGACCAAACTTAGTGCTCAGAGTGCACGGATATATCTACTAGGTTGGCGAGTGACGAGTAGAAGAGAGAGCAATCTAGGAGGCCAAGTAGGGAGACAAGTAGGCAGACGCAGGGAGAGCAAGTTGGGAGACGTGAGGACCAGGCCGGGATGAGGCATGACGCATGGTGCATGAGGCAGAAGGGATGAGGGATGGGATGGAGTGGAAATACTTACTATCACTATAAGACTGACACAACCTATATATGTAGCCAAGCCTACCTAATCCCACTATCAATATCATGGTCATGAATCTCGCAAGCTAAGCCTTAGGCAGGCACTGAAAGAACAGGCACAACCAGTATTGGTTAGTTGGCGTTGATACTACGTAGTTCATGCCAGCCAGCCAGGTAGTTAGGTAGTTAGGTAGTTACTAGGATGTAGAACTTATGTATACCTGTATCGTCGACAAGCACACGTTTCTGGGATCTCATCTACTTTGAAACTCGACACTTGATACTAACACTCGATATGGACATAACATACAACGAACAACATACAGCACACAACATATATGATTGATATTCGACACTTGATACCAACACTCGACATGGACGGATCCGATGTAACTGGCCAAGACACAACACACAACATACGATTGATATCCTATCCTTATCCATCATCCATTCCATCCCATCCCAATCCCAAATCAATCACCGGGTCGCGATTATTTACATACGCCCCTGCCAACAAAGAACCGGCCATGACGAGGACGAGCGTGGCCCCTGCCAAAGCCGGTCTGACACACACACATCTCTCATCTGATGACCTTGGCCTCTTCGCCGCCCATCTCATCTAAACCTTGGCTTTTTCGCCGCCTTCACTTGTGCTGCCGCTCCCACTGCCGGCACTGGAGTGGCCGGCTTCGGCTTGTTTCAGATCAAAATCCGACGTCGGGCTGGCCCCGGCGGGATTGGGATGTTCACGTCCTTCCAGCGTGGTGCTGACGGGGCCGAACGGCGTACCCGGGGCGGCGCCGGTGACAATGGCATCATTGTGCTCCAGGTCATCGTAGGGCCGCCAGAAATCCTTCTTGCCCTTGGACGCGCGGACGACCCAAGGGGGCAAGATGCCGCCCTCGAGCTTGTACGTCCAGGGCTCCTTGTAATCCTTGTCGGCGGGCCTGATGCGGCGGCCGCTGGCGAGTTCGACCAGCCACGCGATCGTGTTGATCACCATGTAGCTGATGATGCCGGCGATCAGGCCGTACGCGATACTGTACGTGAACGGCATGATGGCGATGGTCAGGAATGCCGGAATCGCGTCTCCGATATACCGCCAATTGATGTCTGCTGCGGATTTCGCCCTGGAGGAAAAACAACCAAGGTTAGCTTCTCACACCATCCCTGGAGTATAGATATCTACAATTGCCAAAGCACTGGAGAAAATGAGCAAAATGCACACTTACATGAGAGATCCCACAATGATCAGCACGCACCCTGTCGCGTAGGGTGGGATGGAAGCGAAGATCGGGGCGAAAAAAATGGCAATGAAGAAGCAGAGGCCCGTCGTCATGGCGGTCAGGCCTGTGGCACCGCCTTCCGAGATACCCGCACCAGATTCAATGTACGCCGTCACCGGGGGAGTGCCGAATAGTGCGCCGATGGAAATGCCAAAAGCGTCGACCAGATATGCGACCGCCGAACCCTCGAAGTCTTGCGTCCTCTCGTCGATGGCACCACAGAAGCGAGCCATACTGTACAAGGTCCCAGTGCAGTCTAAGATGTCAACATACAAGAAAGTAATGAACGCCAGGCCGAATTGACCGCCGTACCCGGAAACGTCCCATTTTTGGACGGTCAGGATCTTCTCGATCGGGTGAAACGTGACCACTTTCTTGAAGAAGTCGAACATGCTATCTCCCAGATCGGTGTGAGGGAAGTAGGTGACTGGAGTGGGCCGCGGCCAGGAGATGATGCTGACCAGCAGAATGCCGAAGATGATGGCGCCCTTGACCCGGAACAGCATCAGCATGACAGTAAAGAAACCACCGCAGAAGATGCCAATCCACATGGTTGGATTCCGCATCTTGTCCCAAGATGGACACAGGCCAGAGTCTGGGTCGCGATTGGCCGGATGGCACCCTGCCAACTCAAGGGGTGTATCTGATGCGCCTGTGATGGCCCCGATCCCAGCGCTGTAGGTCAGCCCAATCAGGGTCAGGTACAGCCCGATCCCCACACCGGTGGCGAGTTTGATGGATGCAGGGATGGCTCGGGCTAGCCATTGTCGCAATCCGAGGATGGTGAGCCCGACGAAGACGAATCCTTCGACGAAAACAGCGGTGACAGCGACTTCGTACGGCACGAGACCGGAGCCATGATATCCGACCACGGTGTAGGCGAAGTAAGCGTTCAAGCCCATACCCGGAGCCAAGGCAATGGGCATGTTCGCGAAAAAGCCCATGCAGAATGTGGTGAGGGCTGAAATGGCGGCTGTCGCGGTGACAAGATCTCGTTGGATCTCGGCAACACAGATCATGTAGTCAGGATCGCTGTCGCATAGATCCGGACTGTCAGGAGGGCAGACACAAGTCCCGCCGGATTGAGAGACGATGGTGGCATTGACGGATATGATGTAAGCCATGGCGAAAAAAGTGGCCAACCCAGCACGGATCTCGGTGAAGAAGTAAGACCCCTTGCGTTCTTTGGGATGGCCAGAGCCGTCGAGGCGGAACCGCCTGCCCACCACAGAGCGGGCGACCGCCATGTTGATTTTGTGAACCCATTCGTTGTAACCCATTGTTGCGTGTAGGCAGTGCCAGGGACGAGACGTGTCTACAATGCAGAGGAAGGGGAGGATGACCACATGGACAGTGACAAGGGAAGTGGAAGAGTACCTGTGATATATACGTATACAGATTGGGAGGAAAGGCTGGACTGTGAATGGCCTGACCTTCGAGTCGTTCCTTGGGACTGACGATTCTGGATCGACGCCCTGGAAGGGTCCGATAAGGCCCTCCTTAACCCCAAGGCTCTCGCCGCCTGAATGTGTAGACGGCAGCCGATCCTCGCCGACGAGTGGTTGGAGGGCGACGCCGGCCAAGACCAGAGGCGGATTCCGCTTGAGGCCGGTCGGACTTGGCGAGGCTTTTCGAGGCTTGGCCAGGGAGCCAGCTGATAGGACGCAGCATGATTGTTGGTCAATTCTGCTGCTGGCAGGCTTCGATGACCTCGATGCATTATTCTTTTTGAGCTTGGGCTCGTGCCTCAGCGGTGCATCTGTACGGATATCTGTCCAGTGTACGGATAGTAGATACACAGACCTTGTACGAGTAGCCACAGCGACTCCAGACTCCCAGCAATCTCGGGGCTCCGCGAAGGCCCGCCAAGACTCAGGCCGGAAGGGGGCGTCATCCTCTCTATCAACGTACAGCCATGCCCATTGTGGCGTAGGTGCAGAGCTGTCTTCGTACACACCATGGTTTGTTCTGGCACACAAGTGTAGGGCCCATTGTCCGTGCAGCGGATCTATGCATTCTTATGCTGCGTTCTGTTGTCCTTCTTGTCTGTGTCAATCCGTCGTGTCATGCGGTGGAGAGCCCCTAATCATAGGGTTACATAGGATGTTGGCTTTGGGTTCAGAGTTTTGTTGGTGGAGATTCAGGGTTTTGCTGGTGGAGATAAGGTTAATATTCACGTTGCCCGTACCATTATCATCAGTACCGCCCAAGCAACGCCCGGAGGCTGCCTCAGTGTCAGTATCAGTGTTAGCCGAATGGGCAGAGATGAGAGATCAGACCCTGCGACTCGTTTATCGAGACGACCAAGGCCAAGCACGTGACCGGTCAACCAGCCACTAATACTAATGCACCATCGTCTAACCTTCCTTGTTCGCTCTATTGGCTTCGGGACACCTTCCATACCCAGGTACAGTAGGTAAAGTAAAGTCTTCGCCCTACACCCTGCACCCTATGCACTACACTCTACACCCTATCGTCCCTTTGATCGAAGACATCTTAGCACTCTGGCACTCTGGGACTGCCTAGGGTACAGCAGCACACCAGCGGGAAACATGTCGTCGTTCTTGGTCGCCGACGCCGACGCTGTGGTATTGCACTATCATTCTATCAGCCCTCTGTAATGCGGCGTGGCTAGACGCATACTCCCGCCTCCCTAATCTCCAACAACAACCTCCGTCCAGCGAAACTAACTATCCAGGCAGTCTGTCTCTGCGCCTCCCTCTTTCATGCAAAACAGTTTCCTGTCCTGTCCTGTTCGCGGTGCGTACAACATACCAAAGGTCGCGAGCACGGTACGTGTCCAGTTTGGGTCGCCCAACAAGTGACACTATCGATCCTGACACTCCAACACCGCCAGGTTGTTCTCAAGACCCTCCAAGTTCTGGCGTGTCCCGGTAAAGGTGCGCTTGTCTCCGTCCATTCTAGCCGAAAGACGCAATGACAATCTTGCTCGCACTCTGTCGACCCAGATGTCTCTGGACCAACGAATGTCCCATGAAGTCCACCGCCGTTGCATTGAAGCGTTGTTGTGACCGCTCGAGATGGCCGAACTCGCACCCCACCTGGCACTACGGTTTCAGGACCTGCGGAAAGGAGGTCTCAACGCTCATGCTGGGTTTCTCGCATGGTAGACACTCTTGCAACTCCATCACCTCGCGTGCCCGTTCTGCTTTTCTTCCAAGCCAAATTCCTTCCTGATCGCTGTGCCCACCTTGCGAATCGCCTCAACGATTTTATCCGCCGGTGCAGCGGCGAACGTGGTTCTGAAGAACAACTCTTTGTCGCTGCCTCTCTGCGCCCGAAACCAGGATCCTTTGGCAATCAATACGTTCTGTTCCACGCCCGCGAGGAAGACGGAGTCTTCAATCTCCAGCAGGGTTGCATAGTCAATGTTGCCATCCCGAGACTTCGATTTGTACAACGGATGCTGTGTGATGTCGACGTGGATCCAATGGAACATTCCCGCCTTGGGCGGCACCCAGCTGGCAACTTCGGTCGGGAGATAAGCCTCGCATGCGTTGACGATGATGTCGCGTCTTCGGGTGTATTCGGCGCGGATGTACATGAGCCATTCCAGGAAGCCCTTGTGGCCCCAATTCTGCTCCAACAGATTGTAGAGCGCAGTCGTGGCAAAGCCGGCCGGGGTTTGCACACTCACTTCGCTGTGTCGGATAAAGCGCTCAATTATCTGCGGCTGTCCTGTCACCCAGCCACACCTGCTCCCGGGCGCAACAATCTTGGAAAAAGAGTCAAGTCGAAGGACACGGCCCGACTTGTCGAGCGAGAGGTATGACGGAACAAGGTTGGCGAGGAAGTCGGCGACCGGGACCGGTTTAAACGGCACCGGCACCGAGTGTGTTGCGCCCGAGATGAAAGGCTCCATTTGTAGGAAGTAGTATGGTTCATCTTCGAGGATAAACAGGTCGTGCTTCTCAGCGACTGCGTATATCTGCTTCCTCCGCGCAAGTGACTGTGTGCTGGCCGTGGGGTTTTGCCCGGTCGGCACAGTGTAGACCAGAAAGGGTTTTGGTGCCCGTCGTGCGGATTCATCCCAGGTGGAAAGGATATGGTCCAAGTCATCTGGTAGCATCCCATCGGCGTCTATTTTGACCCCGAGCATTTTACATCCCATTGGAGCTACAGTCTCAATGGCTGAGCTGAAGGTGTACTCTTCAGTCAGGACATAATGCCCGCGCTCGGTCAACATTCGGAGTGCGATTTCGAGTGCAGACGTGCTACCAGCGGTCATGCAGATCTCCCAGTCGGAATAGGGTGGGTTGTGGACAATCTCGGTGTGCTCGGTGATAAACCGAAGTAGTGCGCCAGGCCCCATCGATTGACCATAGTTGAGAGCAATAGACAGGTCGAACACTGACTTGCCTTCTCGAACATCATGCTTGCCACTGGAAAAGGTCCGCCCCGAGGCAAGAGCTTCCGCTTCGGAAAATTGAGGCGGTACGGGAAGCGTTGCGCTGAGCTCTTCGAAAGGGAAGTAGTCGCTTCAAGACATGAGATGAGGGCATATTAACGGACCACACTCGGAAGACTCACCTGGAAGGTAATCCTCCACAAAGACTAATCGTCTCAGGACGGAAGTATTTCATGGCATTCTTCAATGAAGACGGGTTCCTTGACTTGCTTTCCGACGACAGACGATGCTCGAAGCTCTGGGACTTTGGCTTGTTTAAGCATCCTTCGCTTTTGAACATGGTAGCATTCGAAAACGCTGCCACCGTCGAGGGAGGGGGTTTGGACTTTTCGCGGTGTGGCAATACATCATCCAGGGTGAAGACCGGGCGAGTTGGGCCATTGGCTAGCACCGGGTCGCCAACCACTACTGAAGAGGTGTCGGTGACAGCCTCAACTTCAGTGTTAGGAGCCATTTCCTTTCTTTTGCGGTGTTGCGTGTGGTTCTCTATTTAGCGACACTTCGTGGACTCGGAGGTATCTGTAAGGAGTGACAGACAACCGTGGAGAGCGAAGGGGGAAGGTCCCGGTGATACACCCCAGAAGCGAGGTGGTCTTGTGACGCTTGATCTGAAAGGACTGACAGCGAGATGATCTCAGAGGGACACCGGCACCCGGGGTCTTATATAATATTAGGTAAATGGGAACCAAAAGCGATGAGGATAGTGGTGGACAATTTTGACAAGGGGGATGAAGGAAAACTACGCTTCCCGCCGGCAAAATCGGATGGCCACGTGACCGCGCCTTGTGAGTGATCATGCCTCCAACAGAACTACATGCTTCAAAAGACAGGGCGTGGCAGGCCATCGAGACGGCAAGGCTGGACAACCAGTGTTCTCGATAGTGGTCGATCATCCTGGTCTTAATAGACCTGCTGTTGATTTATACTACTTCATCAAACATTATGCAGTTCTCGCACCCCGTACTACTCCGTACCTGTTTCTCATTGCCTCCAGGTCTCGCTTCCCTCATTGACTACCTCTGTGTTCAGATCTTTCCCTCGTGCTGGATGCACAGCACTCTCTTGCCATCCTGAGACAAGCCTTTGAGGCCTCTTTTCTTGCACTGTCTGCCGGTATCAAACATCTCCTCCCCAGTTCATGTACAGTTTCTGAGTTCAGTACTCCCACTCCTGCTCGCGCCCACCCCATCCCCCCCATACTCACCACTCCGCCCGGCTTTTCACGACCTTGGCGGTCGTGCTCGAGGAATTGGCAGACAAAGGACTTTGGTGACTTGTTGCCCAGTGGCTGCCTTGACTCTCCCGCACAATATCTTTGCGATTAAAAGGCGTCGTTGGAGATGCCATTGTGGCCGGAGGGGACGGTGTCGCTGTAGCCGTAGGCGTTGTCGTGGCTCGGCGCGTTTATCCCCTGAGCTGTTTGGTTCAGTAAGTCGGCACTCTCGGATTGGGCGTAGGTCGGGGCGCCGCCTGTCGTGGGATTGCCGTGGACACTGGGCCCCCCAACCGGGCCGCCATACCCGCTGCTGGGAGGTCTGTTCTGGTTCTCGCCCCTTGTGGATTGGGTCTCATCCCAATCAGTTCAAATGTTCAGAATGAGATCCCTGTCAAGCTGACAAAGGAAAAGGGGGGAGAAAGAGTAGGGAGGACACAAAAACTTACTTCGCGGTATTTGGACAAGTAGATTTTGAGTGCTTCGGCATAGTTCTCGAATCCAAGCGAAGTCATAGCAAAGAGAATGTCTTCTCCGTTGACCGTCTTGCGCTTCTCCTGTTGACATTTCTCGGACGCTGTGCAACGTTAGCCAAAGGAACGCCCCAAAGAAATTCCTCCAACCATACCTTCGCTGGTAATGAACGAGATGAACTCGCTCACGCACTCCTGCATACATTCTTTGGCTTCTTTGGCGATTTTCGCATTTTCGGGCAAGGCCGTCTTCATGATCCGGGCAACTGGCGCAAAATTACGGATGTTAGCATCGGACATCGCTGAAGACGAGGACGATGACAGTCGCGCTCCATGGTGGCGCGACGACGAAGAATGTTTGGAATGATGACCTGAAGACATAATGGGGGTATTGTATCGTCGAAGGGGAAGCTTTGGGCAGTGTCCTCTGAGTGGTCCAGATACCGCACCAGTCAGCGCAAGGCAGAGCTGCGATGCAAATCATGGTCGGAGGAGAGAAGCGACGACGAATGAGATGATGCTGGCTAAAGAGCAGACGCAGCGTCACACATTCGGATTCGTACAGAGCAGAGGGTAGCGTTCCTGGCGCGCGCAAAGACGCGTGGCTGTAACGCAAGGGTCGAACAAATCAAATCCTCGGCGCCGACAGGATGCCATTGAAAGGGTGCGATGGTAGTACCATGGAGCAAGAGAAAGAGAGGGACAAAACCAACCATTCGCAATGGGAAGCCATCGGTCTTGCTCCTTGACTTCGAATTCACCGGCGCCGATGCCTTGTGCTCCTTCTTGCTCGCGATCCATATGATCCTGCTCTTCGCCAGACTGTGCACTTTGTTCGACATCGGGGTCTTTGGGTGGGGAGGTCGACATGATGTAGTTCGAGGGTAGCCGCAGCGGCCGGATTGCAGGGCGAGAAATGTTTGGCTCGCAGTGACCACGTCACACCTTGAGGCGGCACCGACGCAGAATGCCTAATGCTGGCCTGCGTCACTGGCGACGCACTTGGTCAGACGATCGCCTCCTCTTGCTTCGTTCGTGCCCAAAATGATTCCCTCGCGGCAAGCTTTGAGGGTGGGTTACTGGACTGCCGACCGGCTGGGGCAGAGGCTGCGTCGAATGGACGCAGCGGGGATGTGAGGCGACGGAACGACGAATTGGTGGCAGAGGACGGGTGAGCAACAGCGAGGAGTGGCTAAATTGGAAGACGGGGAGGCACAGCAGCCAACAGGACGGGTCGGTAAGCTGGTTGCGATGGGCTGCGCTGCGCTGCGCGATGCGATGCTATGCTAGTTGACGAGGGCCGGAACGGACAGCTGCAGATGTTGTATCCGTATGCGTATGCCGTACGGTATGCTTGGATCGGACCTGGGTACAGGTGTGGTCAGTTGCGCATCTCTAGCCATTGGGCAGGACAGGACTAGGGAGATCTAGCAGAAGGATCTAAGGCTTGTCAACAGACGGCACCACATACGTACCAGTACAAGCGCACTATAAGGCGGAGGTGGGAAGCTGTCGCGAATAAGACGTTGTGGTCTTTCGCGATTAGAGGGAGCGACGATTGGGTGGAGGGACGCAGCCTGTTTGTTGGTGGCTGGGTCTGCACTCTGTAGTTGGAATGATGGGCGAGTGCTCACTAAGGCAGACGAGACACCTTCGAAGGACGAGTCCAGTCAATGGTGCAGCGACTACCCAGGTACTTGGCGGGCTAATGGGAGCGGAGCGTTGTCAGATGCGATGGAGATGCAGATGCCAGCGCAGACAGAGGGACGGCGAGAGGATGAAGGCGGAAAAGTGAAGAGGGTGTGCGACGGTTGGGCGGCGAGCGCAGTGGGCGGGTGGAAGAGGAGGCTCAGGCGCAGGCGCAGGCTCAGGCTCAGAGGTTGTTTGCACAGACCGCGTCCGAGCTCGAGCGCGCACTACGGCGTACGCACCACAACAATATTGCTGCTGCCTGCGCCCTTTTCGGCCACTCTAGCCACACGACCCCAGAGTATGTGCAGACTGTACCTTCAGACCGTACATCCTCCGATTGATGGCTTCATTCTCCCCCCAGCAGACCTTTTCTCTCTGTCTTCTGCAGGACCTCTGACTGTATCGACTGCTGCTAGTACTAATAGTAGGTTCTGCCTCACCGTCTCCTCAGCTGCAAGCCACCAGCCCCATCTGATCCGCTCCTCTGGTACGCTTCCCTCGAGCAGAGCAGGGGGAACAACCTGGCCTCGCCTTGCAGAACCTTAGATATCACGCCAAAATCATCATCATGGTTCTCACGCTTCTAACAATGTTGACAGCGCCACCACCACCATCACCACCACCTTCGCGGCCATCACACTCTCCTTGCGGTGCCTTGCTGTCCGTCACTGACACCTCATCTACACTCGGATTGCGGTGACCCATGCATTCGAAAGCCCAGCCTGCTCCGGGCCCTCGATTCCGTGAAGCATCACAGCCCACATACGAGTTACGAACCCCCAAGCCCTGCCTTAGCAATAACGCTTGACCAGCCTAATATCGCGGTGAAGCGACCGCTTTTTCCTGCACGTGTCCGCCCTAGCCCTTCGCCGGCCGAACGGCAAGGAAAGTTGAACGCTTTGCATTCTCGGACCTCCGCCATGAACCAAACTTGTTCTCGTTGATCCTTGCGCGGGAATCTTGTGAAGCGCGTTGGATTTGGGTGTACGGATATTTCTGGTCTACTTCATTTCCCTGTCGTGGCACCATCTCCAATCAGCAGCGAGAGCTGCCGTGTCACATGAAAAGCCCATGACGCATTTCTTATATGTCGGCAAGCATCGACCTGCCGCACGATTGAGTCGTGCTCTGGTATTGGGCCGCTGGGTCGTGGCTCGGCCACGGTAGAAAATTGCTTCTGCTCCTTCGTGCATAAACGTCTGCCGGTAATGGGCTTCACGGGTGCCAATCCCCCCGAAATATCTTCGTTGCACCACTCCCGTCGCCGTCTGAGTCGCCGAGTCGTACAATGGGGGTTCAGGATGAGAGATCCGTCTGATTGCCATCTCTTAACCATGTTCCGACACCTGCTATCCCGGCGTGCGAAAACTACGGAGCAACCCCATCTCCGTTCCCTTGCTACAATGCCACTGCAAAATTTAGCAAGAGGCCAGTGTGGTGGGTTCCCGCGCCTCACGTTGGGCAGGAACGCATATTACTGCATGCGTACGTATGTTGCAGCTCGGTTGTGCTGGAACTGACTCTCACCCCCCGGTGCTAGCATCCCGACGCCGCGTCTCTTGCCAACGCAGAGAACCACTGCCCTTGTCATCATTTCCCGCTTTATCGCGTACTAGAAAACTGCTACAGGGCCTGCTGCCTGGGCAAGGCGACGACATCATGCGTACAGATCGCCTCATAAAGTTGTTAGAGCTGAAGAATGTTGATACACAGATCAGGAACTACGCTTGCATAGTGCTGCTACACTGAACATGAAGGGGTATCATCTCGTAACGCGAACAGACAAACATTGCGAATAGCACAAGACCTCCCAGAGATTGCCAGACCCATAAATTTAATCATGAATGCGCTTAGTGTGTGAAGACTCGTGGCCTTTCGCACTCGTTCCCCCGGCCGGGACTCATCGAGGAGTGTATCGCGTAGGTTGGTCGAGAGGCTCGTAGATTAGTTCCCGATTGTCCTCTGCCACCCTCCAAACCCGTTGTCTGGGTGCAAAACGATCTCCGCTGGCATATCGATCCTCGTACCTGGAATGCTCGATATGTCTTTCTGGATAGCTTTGAGCACCAAACTCCTCTCCAGTATGCGGGTAGCTTTGTGGAGCTGCGGAGGGAAAGGCTTCGTGGCTGTCACCTCCATGTCGGTGTCGCCTGTGACTGTCGTCATAGCCTGGCCCATTTGAGAGGTGGCTGTCTATATATCGGGGTGGCCCGCTCTCGAACGGGCGCATGGATGCTTCTGCTGGAAGGGTGTCTATCAACTCGTACCTTCTGCCGCTTCGGTTGAAATAATCATCCTCGGTATAGTATCGGGTTTCGTACTGAGTACCTGCACATGCAACCACCCTATCGTGCAGTGCAGCGCTGGTGCCTTGCATTTGCACTCTATGCGATCCTTCTGGTAGACCTACCATATATTCATGCTCAGCCACCAAAACTCGGGAAGTTCCAGATCGATCTTCTTCCAAGAAGGTAGAACTGGGGTCACGGAACCTCTGGTAGTCACTCGTCAGGTCGGGCCGGGCACTCTGTCGAATCGGCAGAGAAGGTGTGTGTCTCCGGATTACCGGAGGATGATTGTCGCCGAGTCGGGTGCTGGGCCGAGAAGCAGGTTGATTTTCCTGGGACCGTCTAGCTGTGGGCCTGGGCTGAGTTGGGTCTGAATGGTTCTGCTCAGTGTGGCGGACATGCAAGGCACCCAAGTCTACATCAGATCCCGGTGCGTTCTCTTCACATGTTGGATCGAAATTGTTGAGGAAATCTGCAGCTGCATTTGATACGAGCTCATGTTGCCTGCTGCGCTGACCCTCAGTCCCCCGAGAGACTGCAGGCGTTTCTGTGTCAACAGCTAGTGGTAGAGACTGTCGGCTTGCTGCTTTGCTTCCAGGGATGGCTTCAGAAGTGCCTTCCACAGTTGTCTCGCTATTCCTGTTCAATGGCTCCAAGTATGAGAATCTTGACGACCCATCCTCGTGTGAATAGACCATCGAAGCCCCGGACAATGGCCCCTCCCGGCTGTGTAGGTCCCAGACAGGACTATAATCAGCATCTCGAAAATAGTACTCCGGGTATACTGGGGACCTTGCAGGGTAGGAGGGCAAATCTCCATACCTGCCACGGTTTCTGGGAGGCGAGTGCATCATATATCGAGACTCTTGAGGATATGGTCGCTTAAATGTGGGTGCTGGGCGATGAGGATCGTATTCATCTTCTGCGGTAATACCAGACCCTTCAGAAGTGGCAATGTACGACCCATCGCCACTGCCACGAACACTGCTTTGGCCAGTAAATCCCTTCTTACGGTCGTAATAGTGTGCGTTTTTGCTCCTCGAATTTTGGGCTTCATCGTGGCTCCGGATTGGTGGCGATGGCCCAACATACGGCAGAGGGTAGGGGAAATAAGTCGGGAATGCTTCTGCAATAAGTTGTAGTTTGTCGCGGTCAATGCCTGGAGAATGCAATAAGGCCTGAATGGCGGCCGGACTTGGTAGCCACAACATATCTCGCGTCCAGTCTGCGTTTGCGGGTGCCCAGGAAGAGAATGGCGTGGCGCCGGTTTCCATTCTGACTCCATCAGAGTGAAGGTGATCTCGCAGGAAGTGAGTCAACAGCTCTGGTAAGGAATACCAGCTTCCATGCCGTCCATTCAACTGCGCAGGTGCGGTTCTGCTAAGTTCTGAGCAAATTTTGCATCGCAGTCCTAAAAGATCTCGTATCGATTGCAATTCCGGTCGTTGCAAAACCATGTCTGTAAATAGAGGGAGACTGAGCTCGTCATTGAATTCCTTCAAGCACCTCAGGTTGATATGTTGTATCACGACATAAAGCCGAACGGGATCTGTAAGGTCCCAGATCCCATCGAGTCTGTCCCAGGACGCGAGTGCAAGGGCTGCGATTTCTGCGACCTGCGTCTGATATCCACCAGTGGATACATATCCGGGTTTGACAGGAGGTTGTGATGTAGAGATGGGTTGTCCGCTGTAGTGAAGTCCCTCGTGAACCCACGGAATGTTCGGAGATGGGTCGAAAGGTGGGTCGATAGGCCAAGGGGCTTTCCAATACACAACAGCGTTGCCATGGCTCAGAGCGCTCGTGTGTTTTGCGGCATAGTGCTGGATGACAGCTTCGAATGAGAACAATTTTTGGTTCGTGTCGCAAACTCTGCAAAGAAAAAGATCCTTCCCAAATCTCTCAGTATATGGTTTGACATACTCTTCAAATGCCCATTTCATGTCTTCCAGCTTCAACTTTCTGCAAGCTTGAGAATCGGCATCTTGCGGGAAGGCAGTTCCCTTCAGCGCAAGCATTCTGTCTTCCTGGGCGATCACCTCATCAAATCGCTGCCGAACGTGGCAAAGAACCTCTGCAGCAAATTTACTGGCAGTCGCCTTG
The DNA here is from genome assembly GCF_000585565.1 of Capronia epimyces CBS 606.96. Lineage (NCBI taxonomy): Eukaryota > Fungi > Ascomycota > Eurotiomycetes > Chaetothyriales > Herpotrichiellaceae > Capronia > Capronia epimyces. Next base: position 1,748,994 of record NW_006912906.1, read on the forward strand.
GTTACGCCACGACCATCCGACCACGTCTGATGGATAAACTCTTGAGCATATTTCTGGATCTTGTCCCGGCTAGGGACTTTCAATTCGAGCCACATGCGGCTGATATTTTCCTGAGCCACACGCTGCTCTTCTTCAAGCAGCTGACGTCCTTCGATCGGCATCGTGGGGTTACTCAATGAAGCATTATGCAGCCTCTCTTTTTGTTCGGCCTCAGAACGCTGCGCTAGAAGACGCGGCCTAAGAGTTTCCCATGCTCTGTCGTTGAAGGGTTGAGAGATTAAGATTGCCGCCTTGAATGCTTCCATAAAAACAAGGGTTGAGGGCTTGATTGGAGGGTCAAGGTCCAGACAGCGACGCTCTATCTCTTTCCGACGGTCAGATTTAGTCTGCTCTACTTCTTTCAGACTTCGTTCGACTCTATGCCGTGGAAAAGGCTGTACTGAAATCGACCCAGTGGATTTTTCCACACTCGCTGATATCTGGCCAGTGCCATGTGGAACTGTGTATGTTGCCCCTTTCGTCGGCTGCAGATGTGCCGTTGGCGAACCTACCGTGGGTTATTATTAGTCCTGAGGGGCCCAATGCATGCTACTGAGGAAAGAGGCTTGCCGGAAGAAAATCTCAATTACTTACCATATCGAACGGAACCCATATTGAGCGAACCAGGAGAGTTGTCGTCAAGTGAGAGGATTGGAAGATCATCTTGCTGGGTAAATTGAGGTGGCAACACCCTTTCTACTTGGTTCGTATTTATTCCAGGAGAGAAGAAGGCGTTGTCGGAGGTATTTTTTGGCTCGTGTGGAAAGGTCTTCCACAAGGGTCCCTGGAGCTCCCACTGGTCGAATCGAGTCGCACTGGCATTGTGCTGTTGGCCTGAGTCCTCAAGACCTTTGTACCATTCTTCTAAGGCGGCGATTCCAAATGCTCGAGTACTATCTCGCCTGCGTTGAAGTTCTTCTAGTTGAGGCTTGAAGTAAAACTTGGTGAGTTGGAGGCCAGAAGGAGGAGACATCTGTCGCAAAGTTAAGGATGGCACATAATCCAGGGAAGGTGTGAAGATTGCAAAAGGCAGGCCTGGCAGTAGCGCAGACGAGCCCGAGATAAGCAGATCAGTCTCCTACTAGGAGTCAACCAATAGTCGCACAGAGGCCCATGAAACGAACTCACCTTGATCAATCGCGGCTCTAGACACTTACCACAACACCTAACGCGAAACGGCCATATTGTGCGAACGTTTTCCATTCCCGGACCGGCATTCCAGGGCGACAGTCTTGGAAGAGATGGTTCTCCTTGCCTGGCCTTCCGATTGCAGTATTGGCAGCGTCGCCCAAGCGCGAGCCTCCACATCTCTATTTCATTCATCGCATTCATTGGTTTTGGAAATCCTTGGATAAAGGTCTTCCGTGATATGGTCCATATCAAGTCCTGGCTCCGAATGGTTAAGTGCTTAACCTGGCCGGATGCCTGCGGTAATGATACTGCAGGGTCAATGAGCGAGCGGAAGGAGCGGTTGACACGGATCAAGCGCCCCAAGGAGATGGGGTCCACGAAAGTGAAAATGTGCTGTAAGATTTCAATCGACAAATCCCCCAGCCTCGACTTGTCGCGCAAAGAAGTGGCTTCTGGCTGGGCGACGCGGATGTGGCTTGGTGCCATAGTTGAGCGCCTTGGTCTTTTTGGGTCGAAACCCTCAAGATGCGCAGTGGTCTGCGGACGCCCAGTTGCCGAGGCTGCATGATCGAGATCGTCTTGAGATTGTGCTGGAAATTCCGAGGACCACGTCCTCTTGCCCAGAATTTTCATGCTCCCATATGTCTGTTCAGTGGGGGGATCCATTGAGCATGGAGGTACAATTCATGCAAGAAGTGTGAAAGAAAGAACAGAATATGAAAGGCAACGTAGAGCAACGGAATATCAGCGCTCAAAGCTGATATCCCAGTGTTCTACCAAGTTTGGATCTGATAGAGAGAGAACCAAAAACATTGCGAGCAATGTTTCCGACCGTAAACGGGAGGAAGGGACAATGGACGTTAACTTGACAAGGGTGTAGGATCTTGGACTTCGAAAGCGGTCTCGGGATCGTAGCGAAATCGCGCAAGGAGGGATAGGTGGCTAGGAGGAAAGTATCATCGGGAGCTGAGACTTAGGTCTCGATGCAATGCTTCAATCCCAACTGAAGCTTTAGAATATCCTGGAGACCACGTCGAATCAGATTAACCTCAGAAGGTGCGGGGGCCGCTGGTGCAGTTCGTTGAACCGCTCTCTGTTGGCGTAAAGATTCACCACAAAGGCAAGAGCATACGCTAAGGCGTGGGACGATGAGAAAGAGACCGTGGTGTTCAGCAGCAGATCAAATGTGCGCAGTTGCAAGTGCTGGGTAACGTAGGAGATTCAGATTCATGATCACTGGGTGCGCAACTGCAGGCTGCCAGCGAGGTGCTTGACAAAAGTATATTTCGTCTGACAACGAAGTCAGGCACATCATTTGGCCGATAAAATAGCCTTGTAGATTAAAAGTCATATTAGTATGACCTTTGTCTGACAGGATTTGTTGCTCGCAGACCCCAAGGCTCAAAGCGGAACTCATCTTGGCGCCATCATTCGGCCTGCGCCCCCCCGCTTACTGGTCCAATGCTCCATAGCAACATAAGTTGGCCGGCGATTCAGGCAGGTAAGCTGCCTCTGTATCCTCCACGACCACCAGAGTCACCAGAACCAAAAGCTATCTGCGAGATAATTATCGTCTGTTCTGTGCCCATTTTCTCACAGATCACGCTCATTACCGTCACTCCGGCGAAGGCATTGTCAGATAGACCTCCTGCTGGTCAAACCAGGCAGGCAACCACCCTACTTGACCTGTTCTTATACTTTTCAAAGAGCCCTTTATGGCTTCCCTCAATACTTCGGTCAACGGGCCTTCTATCTCCAAAAGCTACCAGTCAATTGTCACCGCTCCACCCCCCTCCGGTCCTCCCGCAGCGTCGCCCACCTACGGTCAATGGGTCGTCTACTCTGTGTCCGCTCCTCTAGCCAATGCATTCCAACAAGATTCGGGAAGCAAGGAGAGCGTGCTCAAAGTGCAGAGCACAGGAGAAGGAGAGCTTTTGGATTTAGTGGATGAGTTCTCTGATGGCAGGATCCAATTCGCGTTCGTCAAAGTCAAGGACTCCAACACGGGACTGCCAAAAAATGCTCTGATTGCCTGGTGCGGTGAAGGGGTTCCGGAGCGAACAAAGGGATACTTTACAAGCCACATGACGACGGTGGCTAAACTGCTTCACGGCTATCATGTACAAATTACTGCCAGATCCGACCAGGACCTTACCCCGGAGGCAATTATCCAGAAAGTTGCCGATGCGTCAGGCTCCAAGTATTCCTCAAGCAGTGCCGCACCACCTCCGGTTGCGGCTGCGACCAAACCGACTGTCGTGTCCAAGCCCGTGTTTAGCCCTACACAAAGTACGGGAGTCGCAGGCGGATACAATCCTCAACCTCGCAATGTTCTACCAAAGAAAGCCGATGTGGACGAGGATGGTTGGGGTGCGGACGCTCCTCAAGTGACTCGAACACAATTAGAAAAAGTACAGCCGGCCTATCAGCCTACCAAGGTCAGTATGAGGGATCTTACATCGGCGAAGCCAGCCCCATCTGCTTTCGACAACAGTCAGACGGCGGATCGGCCTGATATAGTCAAGGGTGCTTACCAACCCGTTGGCAAAGTTGACATTGCTGCTATTCGACGCCAGGCCAGGGAGTCGGGGCCAGGGCGAGATGAAAGACCAGAACCTGTCAAAGGTTCCTACGAACCTGTTGGCAAGGTTGACATTGCAGCCATTCGGGCCAGAGCACAGAAACCTGATGACTCCGGCTTCTCACGACCAGCTACAATCTCACGCCCATCGACTGGCCCATCCGAAGAGAGCGAACTCCCCGCCCGGCCATTAGCAGAACGCTCCGCTGCCTTTTCTCACGGCCCGGAGCGTCTCACCTCTTTGCCTAAGCCTAAGATTGCCAACAAATTTGGCGGCAGCTCGTCATTCACTGGGACAAAGGCCCCGCTCCCTGGAGGGTTTGAAACAAAGCCCGTCACTCCTGCCGCTCCTATTGGCACTGCGAGCAGGACGTTTGCCGACCAAGGAGGCAAAACACCCGCACAACTGTGGGCCGAGAAGAAGGCCAGAGAGAGAGGGTTGAGTGGATCTGGTGAACAACCAGTGTCTCCAAGCGGTCATACCGGACAGTCTCCTATAACAACACAAAAGAGTGGTGGTGGTGAGTGGAAGAGCGGCTATACTGGTAAGTCTTGGGCACCGGTGCAGATCACACATACTGGGCGAAGTAGCATTGGCCAACAGGCGACCGGCGAGGGCACCAAATCCGGAGGGGAAGAGGAGGCTGCTCCTACTTCGCCGGTTGGAGGTATCAGTTCGATACGTGATCGTTTCAGTGGCGCTCCGCCGATGGGGGCTCCTGCGACCTTTGACCGAGCTCCGCCGCCTGCTCCAGAGCCGGACACGAGCAACAAACCCAACCGTGGCGTGCCAATCCCGGGTCTCCCGGTCTCGCGCCCTGAGCCCGAGGAAGAAAAGGCCCATGCACTGCCCACGCCGCCTCCTCAGCCGAGAAGTCCTACACCGCCAACTCCGGAAGAGCGATCCGGTTCTCCCATCCGCCTGGCTATTCCAGTCAGCGCTTCGGCAGATGTAACGGATGCTCACGAGGAGCAATTTTCACCGCCACCGGCACTGCCCGCTACATCTCTAGCGCGAGGTTTCCCCAGTCCAACGGCGGGAGATGACGAGCCTGAGAGCGGCCCCGATGCCGGACGCGCCGCTGCGCAGGCAGCCGCAGCAAGCAGTCTGGGGCAGGAGGCGGTGGACGCCGCCCCATCAGCGGCTCCTGCGGATGGTGGTGAACGAGCACGAGCAGAATACGACTATGAAGCGGCGGAGGACAACGAAGTGTCGCTTCATGAAGGTACTGACAACTCCCGCTTCTGGGTACAAGGAGTACTAATCCGCTTTTTAGGGGAAATCGTTACCAACATCCAGCGGGTTGATCCAGATTGGTGGATTGTCACGAACGAGGCTGGACTGGTAAGTTGTTTGCGAAGAATACCTCATAGACCAATTGTGGAGGACTGATGGCTCTTCAGAGCGGACTCGTACCCAGCAACTATCTCAGCATCTTGGACGATGACAACGACGGTGGCCACGTGCCCGCGGCCGAACCCAGTCTACCTACCCCTGCCCCTACCTCTCCACCCTCGCAGGGGGTCACAGCCACGGCACTCTACGATTACGAAGCTGGAGAAGATAATGAGTTGTCATTCCCAGAAAACGCTATCATCCTCAATGTCGTAAGTGGCTGTTCTGTGTGGAGAGTGCCGATGTCTCTTGCTAACCGCAACTTGCCCAGACATTTCCCGACGAAGACTGGTGGCATGGCGAATACCAAGGAAAGACAGGACTGTTCCCGGCGAACTACACCAAACTCAACGACTGAGTGTGGTCTTGGAGGTGCCGCTTAGACATCAATCCTATCCTGGTAGAAAATGATACTTGGGTCATGGAGGAATGGTCAGAAAGAATCCGACCCCCTAGGGGACGATGATTGCAAAACTAGAAAGATGCGCTATGCTGATACGTCCCTCCCGCCACATTGTTCCCGGCCGCCGGGGTGGCCCCTACTAGTAATTGCCAGCCTGGGCTCTTCGTATGTGTACACCGTAGAAGGGTGACGAACCAGGGCAGGGGTCGAACTCAGTGAGAATGCCACCGCTCTATTGGGCGCGTGCGGAGGGAGACGAGGCGGTGACTGAGTGGAGTTGAGCAGCTCGAAGCCTGCAGCGGGGCTCTAAGGCCAGCTTGCAGCTCTTCAGGCAAATCATCGCCCAAGCAGTCCGTAGCTCCGCGCCGCCGCATCTTTTCTGCCGGCCTCTCCCCAGACAAAATTTTCGCACCCGATTGCATCAATATGTCCAGGGCTGCAAAGGAGGGAAAAAGGAAAGAGATGCTCCTCATGCATGGCCACCCGCAGAAATTTTTCCAGAGCACGAGGCACGTTGAAGTAAAGTAAAGAGATGCTCTGTACTACTACGTAGCCCTCCGTACCAAGAGCCATCGGCGTCGACTGCTTTTCAATGCTGCTCGTCTCTACCAACAACTCCCGGTAGTAGAAAATGCTCCATCTCCATTGAAGCGCATAGATCGGGCCCAGTATCAAGATTTTGAAGACAAAAAGGCTCTGAGCCAAAACCCATCCTCGACGCCGACTTGACGTCTGAGCTCCATCGACTATCTGCGATTCGCCGGGGCTTATCCATTGGCTGCCGTGCTCATCAGTCACAATTTTTGGCCCGTCTTTTTCGTCGGTGACTCTGATCTCAAAGTCTTCTACTCTCACTGAGTCTACTCGTGCGCATGAGCTCAGTTGGACTTTTGTTGTTCCCCCAGCGACACCAGCTGGCATCTTGCTTCAATGGCTGCCTCCGCTCGAGCTCTCCGCCAGGCCAGCGGGATCTTGCTGCGAGACTGCACTCCGAAGACACGTCCCTCCCCGCGAACCTTCTCTACTCGCATCGCAGCACCTGTCACTAGGCAACATCTGTTGAGCCATAGAGCCCCCTCATGGCAACAGGTCAGGAAGTTCACCAGATCTTCTAAGCGGAGTGCTGCCGTGCAAACTCCTCCTCGTCCCGAGGCCTACCTGGAAAGCGGCGTGATTGAGCCTGGAAAGAATCTTGTCGATGTCAAAAAGGTCCTAGTCATCGGCAGTGGTGGCTTGAGCATCGGCCAGGCTGGAGAATTCGACTACTCTGGTGAGTTACACATTTCGTCTCAACCTGACTCCAAGCGTTGCAGTTCACAAGTCCACTTTTGAAATGCCAGGGAGCTATTCCTACGAGCGTTGACTGATGCATGCAACAGGATCTCAGGCCCTGAAAGCGCTAAAGGAGGCCGGCGTGACCTCTGTCCTCATCAACCCCAACATTGCGACGATCCAGACCGACCACAAGCTCGCGGACGAGGTCTACTACCTCCCCGTCACCCCCGAATATGTCACGTACGTGATAGAAAGAGAGAAGCCTGACGGCATCCTCCTCACATTCGGTGGTCAGACCGGTCTGAACTTGGGCGTAAAGATGAATAGGATGGGCATATTTGACCGATATGGCGTCAAGGTCCTGGGCACCAGCATCAAGACACTCGAAACAAGCGAAGACAGAGACCTGTTCGCCAAGGCGCTCCATGAGATTAACATCCCCATTGCACATTCGATCGCCGTGAGCACTGTCGACGAAGCACTTGAAGCTGCTGAACAAGTGGGTTATCCTATCATCGTCCGATCGGCGTATGCTTTGGGCGGTCTGGGCTCCGGCTTCGCTGCAAATCGTGAAGAGTTGAACAACCTGGCATCCCGGTCTCTCTCATTGTCTCCTCAGATCTTGGTCGAAAAGTCCTTGAAGGGTTGGAAAGAGGTCGAGTACGAAGTCGTCCGTGACGCTGAAGACAACTGCATCACCGTTTGCAACATGGAAAACTTCGATCCCCTTGGAATTCACACGGGAGACAGTATCGTTGTGGCACCTAGCCAGACATTAAGTGATGAAGAATACCACATGCTCCGGACAGCGGCTATTAAGATCGTCCGACATCTTGGAGTTGTGGGTGAATGCAATGTACAATACGCTCTACAGCCAGATGGCCTCGACTACCGCGTCATTGAGGTCAATGCCCGGCTGTCTCGGTCGTCTGCTCTGGCATCCAAAGCCACCGGCTATCCTCTGGCTTACACCGCCGCGAAAATCGGTCTCGGCCATACTCTTCCGGAACTTCCAAATGCTGTGACCAAGACAACGACGGCTAATTTCGAACCGAGTCTGGATTATATCGTGGTCAAGATCCCTCGATGGGATTTGTCGAAGTTCCAACACGTAGACCGTCATATTGGCAGTGCTATGAAGTCTGTGGGAGAAGTCATGGCTATAGGACGTACTTTCGAGGAATCATTCCAGAAGGCGATCCGCCAGGTCGACCCAAGATATGTGGGTTTCCAGGGCGACAAGTTTGAGGATCTGGACGATACTCTTCGCAATCCGACCGATCGACGATGGCTGGCTGTTGGACAAGCCTTGATTCACGAGAACTACTCGGTGGAGAAGATTCATGAGTTGACCAAGATCGACAAATGGTTCCTCTACAAATTGCAAAACCTCAAGGACACCATGACAGAGATTCAAGAAATTGGTTCTGTATCCGGCATCAAACACGAACTCTTGTTGAAAGCCAAAAAGCAAGGGTTTTCCGACAAGCAGATTGCCATGTACACGAATTCGACAGAAAATGAGGTCCGAGCCCGTCGACAAAAGTTTGGCATCCGACCGTGGGTTAAGAAGATCGATACACTTGCTGCCGAGTTCCCCGCTGACACCAATTACCTGTATACAACCTACAATGCCTCCTCCCACGATGTCACCTTTGAAGACCACGGTACCATCATCCTCGGATCTGGTGTCTACAGAATCGGCTCGTCGGTCGAATTCGACTGGTGTGCAGTCAATGCCACGTTGACCCTCCGAAACATGAATCAGAAGACTGTGATGATCAATGTAAGTGAAAGGTTTTCCTTTGATGCTTTTCCGCCCACACGTACCTTCGCTCGAGATGGATGCTGGACGCACCTTCTCCTGGGTTGAAGCCACTTATTGCGGTCGTTCAAACATTCGATCAGTGGTTGGCTTTGGTTCTAGGCCAATACCATCCGAATGGCACAAGATGTGCCCTTTCCAAGTGTTTTTTTGATGACTATAGAGTCTATGCTAATTTTCCTCAGTACAACCCTGAGACTTACAGCACGGATTTTGACACGGCTGACAAGCTCTACTTTGAAGAGTTGTCATATGAGCGTGTGATGGACATCTACGAGCTCGAAGGCGCTTCCGGCGTGGTTGTTAGTGTTGGCGGCCAGCTCCCTCAGAACATCGCTCTCCGTTTGCAGGAGGAAGGCGGGGCGAAGGTCCTGGGCACCAATCCCGAAGACATTGACAAGGCTGAAGATCGTCACAAGTTCTCCCAGATCCTTGATTCAATTGGAGTGGATCAGCCGGCGTGGAAGGAACTGACATCGGTTGCCGAGGCCGAAGCGTTCGCTGATTCAGTCGGTTATCCTGTACTGGTTCGTCCGTCGTATGTCCTGTCCGGCGCTGCCATGTCGGTCATCTCTACCCACGACGAATTGAAGGACAAGCTTGAACATGCCTCGTCCGTTTCGCCTGACCACCCAGTTGTGATCACCAAGTTCATTGAGGGAGCCGAGGAGATCGACGTCGACGCTGTGGCTTCACAAGGAGAGTTGATTTTGCATGCGGTTTCGGAGCATGTCGAACCCGCCGGTGTGCACTCTGGCGATGCCACGTTGGTCCTTCCTCCTGTCAATCTGGAGGAGAGCGTGATGGCCCGCATCAAGGAGATTGCGCAGAAAGTGGCCAAGGCGTGGAATATCACGGGGCCCTTCAACATGCAAATAATCAAGGCGGATGTGCCGGGTGAGAAATCCGCTCTGAAGGTGATTGAATGCAACCTTCGTGCCTCTCGGTCCTTCCCGTTTGTCAGCAAAGTCCTAGGGACAAACTTCATCGACACGGCTACCAAGGCATTGGTGGGCAAGGATGTACCCCAACCTCAAGATCTCATGGCTCAAAAGCGCGACTACCTTGCCACCAAAGTGCCGCAATTCTCCTGGACTCGGTTAGCCGGGGCCGACCCTTTCTTGGGCGTGGAGATGAGCAGCACCGGAGAGATTGCATGTTTCGGTAAAGATATTGTTGAGGCGTATTGGGCTTCGCTCCAGGCGACTATGAACTTCCGAGTACCGGAGCCCGGCGAGGGTATACTCCTGGGTGGATCTACTGAGCTCCCGGAGCTACCCCAGATTGTCGGGTATCTTCAACCGTTGGGTTACAAACTCTACGCCGCAAGCGAGGATGTGAAGAGACATCTGGAAAAGTCTGGTGCTTCAATCGAAGTGATTGAGTTCCCCACGACGGACAAGAACGAGCTTCGAAAAGTGTTTGAGAAATACGACATCAAAGGAGTGTTCAACGTTGCCAAGGGCCGAGGCAAGACGTTGCTGGATGAGGACTATGTGATGAGAAGGAATGCTGTGGATTTTGGTGTGCCCTTGTTTATGGAGGCCAAGGTATGTCGTCCTGTTGCGCCCGTGTCAATGACGGTGACTAATCCGGCTTTGCAGACCGCTTTACTATTTGCTCAATGCATGAACGCCAAGCTGCCTCGAAAGGAGGGCATTCCCCCTGAAGTCAAGAGCTGGCGCGAATTTACTGGATCCAAGATGATGTGAGTTTAAGAGAGAAATTAATGAGACGGGGCGGACAAGAATTGCCCAACTACATGATCAGCCCGGTGCAGCGTTTTTGAGCGGCAGCTCTGGAGGAGTGTGTTCTACAAGTCTAGACAAAAGTTCTTAGAAAAAGATGGATGTATTTGGAAGATGGAGAAGATACTGTACTGCTGGTTCCAAGGCAGGGGGCGCAGGTGTCGGAGCGAGAAGGGGTCTTGCTCTGGGGACTCGCCGGTGTGGTGGCGGTGGCGGCTAAGTCTTTGGGCGTGAGGGATTGGCCGTGCGAGGGATCTTTGGATTCTTGAGACCTCCATTGGGGATGGGAGGGTGATCTGCGGGGATGCAATTGAAGCATGGGTTCAAGGGTTGAAGATGAAAACAACAGCCGTCGTCGACATCCGAAATGCCTGATTGGGACAAGTGCAGCCCCGGCCCCTCATCTGATCGTTTCGTACAGTGGCAGTTTTCACTTGGGCGTCTTCCATCTTCCATCCGACGACTCTTGCTCATCCTTGGTTTCCTCTGTACCCCTGCGACGTCGGCCAGCCCACCATCTGGCCCTGATGACTCCTCACCTACCGAGCATGCCTGCCGTCCGTCGCAGCGCTCACCTACGGCATCCAGCTGTCTCGATACGTGCACTGTTCCTCCGCACGAGTATCCGAAACCATGATGTATTTAAGCTGCGAGCTGAAGCGGTCCCCTGGCTGCTTTCTGCCTCTCCTCTCTACCATACCTGAGAATCACAGTGTCCAGCCTAAGACCTGCTCTGCTCCCGATCTCGTCCTCTTACAGATCAGAATAGAAAACAACAGTATCTCTTGACAAGATGGTGTACAACGTCCCTGCTGAGGAAAGCGAACCCGTCGTGACTAGCCACATCAACGGCACCACCGAAGAGCTCCTCGCTCGATACGCCATCACTGAGTTGTGCAAGGGCTGGCCTGTATACCGGGACGCTTCGGAGTGGCAGAACTACCGCAGCTTGTTTACCAAGGAGGGCGCATATGTCTGGACCAGTATGTGCCACCTCACCGTCGCGAGAGTCGGAGACAAACTCCGAGACAGAAGAACTGACAAACTGACTCATTGTTTTCTCCAACAGCGTGGTCCGGCGGTTTGTCCATTGAAGACTTCATCAAAGTCTCGATTAAAGGCCGGGCCAATGGCGACTTCATCATGCACCGCGAGAACGGCACACTGGCCAATGTCAACCTGGCCAAACAGCGAGGCATCGGCAAGATGAAGGCGACCATCACCCAGCGATTCACCATCCAGGGCATCCCCGTCGACGTCGAGTGCGACTGCCGATTCATCTTTTTCTGCAAGATCGAGGATGGCGAGTGGAAGACCCAGTTCGTCAAGCTGTTTTACGAAAAGGATAAGATGATTCCTGTCGATGGCAAGACCGTCCCTAATTTTCCCAAGGAAGAGCTGGCCAAGTATACCGAGGGCTACCAGTATCTAGCCGTGGCGCAGAACAGCTTGGGCCACCCCATATTGAACGACCTCCCTAATGCCGGCAACCAGGGATGGTACGATATGTACAAGGCTATGGCTGCTTGGCTACAAGGTGAAGAAATCAACCTGTTCTGGGAGAAGAAGTAAATCATATGGAAAGGGTTGGTGAAGGTTGCAAGGGTCTGGCATCTGTGACATAGTGGCTGTTGCATTGTATATCTGGCCAAAGCCCGGACTCCTTGAGAAATCTACGTGTATGTTTGTGCATGGATAATGTGCACCTTTCGACCGTCTCCCTACGGCCCCTTCTCAATCCGAAGGCTGGATGCATGCGTGGTGCGTGTCCCTGGAAAGCGTAAGGAACCTTTCTCGCGTAACTTTCCCTCGACGCCCGCTTTCCACAATCAATGGGCGGCTCACCACCGCGCCATTTGGTCACACAACATTCACACTGACACTCGCACCCTCTGCCACCCAGAGGAAGTCAAGGCTTCAGGGACGCCGAGCTACAACGTCTGAGCCTCTCAGCCGTCGATATCCCCGACGACATGGCAATCGCATCTCGGCAGTAACCAAGTCCTCGTGCTCTCCTCGACCCCTTCCCTCCGCCATGAGTTCCTCAAACCCACTGGCACCGTCTTTCGCCAGCCGTCGGAGGGGCAAGATAGAGAACATTGATGACCGCCAGAGGAATGGGCCGGTTGCCGCTCGTGGGCATGGAACAACGGGCCCGACTGCAGCCGAAGCGAAGGCTGAACGTGCCAGAGAACCGACCATCACGTCGAAGACCATGTCTGCCCTGCAAATCTGGGCACCTACACTCGTGCTCATTTTCGGCGGCTGCTGTTCCAACGTGTATACGCTAGAATCTCTGATCCAGACCTCACCTTCCTCAGGATCCCTGATCACGGCGTTCCAATTCCTCCTCGTCGCCCTGGCCTCGGCTCCGCGCCACTTTTCCTTCTCCCGCGGCTGGCGGAACCTCTACCTTCGCGAACGCTCGATCCCGCTTCGCAAATGGATCGCCTACACGGCGTATTTCCTCAGCATCAACATGCTGAACAATATGGCGTTCAAGTACCAGATCAGCATACCTCTGCATATCATCCTGCGTTCGGCAGGACCAGTGACGACAATGGCGGTGGGTAGGGTTTGGGGCGGAAAGAGGTATCCTGTGCAGAAGGTCATTGCGGTGGTACTTCTGTTTGTCGGCGTGGTTCTGGCAGCGTTCTCGGACGCTTGGTCGAAACAAGCTCAAACTCAGGCTGCGACGCACATCGAAGTCGAGCACCATTCGCCAGACTTTGACCCTTCGTCATCTGCGGGGACGGCTTCAGCGTCGGCGATATCATCTCAAGCCCCAGGATTCGCTCTACTTGCATCCGCTCTGCTCTTGTCGGCATGTATGGGGCTATATGCCGATGACATGTACGCGACATACGGCCGGTCCGGGGCCATAACGGCGGAGGCTCTGTTCTACAGCCACGCCATGTCTCTCCCGCTTTTCGCCAGCCAGACCAAACCACTCATGAAGGAGCTGATCAACATCGCGGCGGTATCGGTGCCTAGCAGCCAGGGACGTGGCAGTTCGTCCCCATGGTTTGACCGAGACAATTCCAGCTCGACGTCAACATGGGCGAAACTGATCCCGTTCGACCAGTCCGCCACGACCGCCTACTTCCCTGTTTCGATACAGATACCCCGGCCCGTCCTTCTCCTCCTCCTTAATGCCATGACTCAACTGCTTTGCATCGTCGGGGTGAACCGGTTGTCGGCACAATCGTCCTCGTTGACCGTCAGTATCGTGCTGAACGTCCGCAAGCTAGCCAGCCTGATACTAAGTATCTCGCTGTTTGGGAATACTTTGCCATTCGGCGTCATGATCGGTGCTGCCGTAGTGTTTGTCGGTGGCGGGCTGTACGCTTTGCCTGCCAGGCCTACGGGAGAGAAGGAGGGCATGAATGGAAGGCGACCACAGAAGCAGAAGAGGGGTTGAGTCAGATCAGAACGATGATTCGTTGATGGTAGATTAGCATAACGTCCCGGAGGGAATGAAAAGACGATAGAACCGATTGGGACACTTGAGCTCATGACCAAACTTGAGTCGGATCCATCATCCATTACTCTACACAGCCAGCCTTCCCAATGCAACCTAGTCCAAGCACAGCTACTGTACGTACTGCCAGGGAGTCTACCTGTAAGTAGGCGAGCAGAGATAGATCCAAACAAGCAAGTATCATCCGTCCGTACTTTCTTCCTATGCCGCTTCGAGTCTAGACATAGCTGCCCCGGTAGTGCATAGCTACTTGACCAGGTAGGTTAGGTGGCCTTAGGGCCTAGCTGATAGGTACGTATAGGTAGGGTCATGCAGGTATATACAGAGTACGGAGTATCATATATATATATATCCGCAAATGTATTCCATACTCCATGCTCCAAGCCGACTTAATCTTCGCCAGAGTTAACAAGAGACGATCATCACCACAATCATAATCACAGTCAACACTCAAGACTAATTATAATTAGTAAGTGGTAGATTCTGTACGGAGTGCTAAGAATATTTGTAGATATTTACATCCCGACCCCAAGCTATCCGATACCGACCCCACGTCCCATGTACTCTTCAGGTACGGATACTCCGTATGTACTCCGTAAGATAGTCCGTAAGGTATGTAGGTAAGCAAGCAGCCATCGCCATCCAGTTCAACCATCCAACCAACCATCCAGTTCAACCATCCAATCTAACCAACCATCCATCCATCCAGTCAGGTCAGCCATCCATCCATCCGTGCAATTTCTACTTTATGCAATATGCAATATGCAATACCAGTACCTACACTGGCCGTATGTACCTCAGGATAGCAATCGAGGACAGGACAGCGCGGCGCGGCGCGGCTGACGAAAGCTAAGACTAAGACCAAGGCTTCTGGTAGCCTCCAGTTTCAGTTTCAGTTTCTGGTGTCATGCCGTACGTACGTACTCAGTACAGTAGGTAGGTACAGAGTAGACAGCCAAATCAAGCCCATCTGAGATGTTCACCATCGACAGCCATGTCCATGTCCATGTCCATGTCCATGCAAATAAGATATCCATGCGCAGGTCCTGATCCTGATCCAAGTCCAAGTCCTTCCCAGCCTTACAGTATGTCCTTCAGTTGTCCACATGTCCATGGGTTCGAACCGGCCCTCTTCTCTCAGAATACTCTCGACCTTGCCCGGGTTTCCGTCCTTGTCCAACTCCACACTCCAAATGCGTTCTTTTCTTCTTCTTCTTGTTTCTGGTATACCCTCGAAAATGAGGACTTCCTGGTCCGACAACAGAGGAGTTTCCCCTTCGACAACAAAGGGGTTTCCCCTTGGTGGCAGGCACACTCTACACTTCCTGTCTCTGTCCAAGTTGCACCAAATGTATACATCCCTGGGTCTGGGGACTACCCCTGAAACTGAGAAAGGCCCCAGCTCACGGGTGCAAACTCCTGCCCACTCTCCGCCATGTCTTCCATGACTTCGTTGAACGCCACGCTGATCTGCTCCAGGACCTTGCGGCGGTCCCACTCCCCACGCGTCCTCCACAGCGTATCCATCAAGACCGAATTGACCTGCTCTAGCTGCTCGACCGACAGACCGCTGGTCTTATCAGTGATCTCAGCGTGGAACTGGTCCAAGCCGTGCTCCTCCACTTGGATGAGGTTGAGGCGAGGAGAGGTTGGGGCTGGAGGCAGATCTTCATCCGAAGGGTTAAGTAGGTCTTGGATGTCACTATGTCCATGTCCATGTCCGTTGGTACGTTGGGAATTAGGCGCAGTCGTAGGCCCAGGAGGATCAGAGAACACGGGGACCGGAGGCAGTGGTTGTGAGAGTCTACCGGCTCCGTGCCCTTTCGAGGACGGCAGGAGTCGCATGGCCTCAGTAATAGGCTGGGACGCCGCGCCCGCCGTGTCTTGAGACAATCGTTCAGCATTGCCTGCGACAGATAATGAATCCATGAGCTCGGGTTGTTTCAATGCGGACAACAAATGGGGTTGCAGACCAACAAGTCCTGAGTTGGGGTTACGCGTACCTTGGGTGGATGGGATCTGACTGCCTCCTGCTGAACGCCGCTCCTGGAACTCAAAAAGGTCCGGGCCTGAGTCTGGATCTTGTCCATGTTCCGTCTCGTTCGATGAGACCTTCTTTTGGCTGGTCGACTGAGTGGTGCTCGCATCGTTCTGGAATTCCGCCGCTTGACTTCCCGCCGGCATGGGCGTGAAGGGTCCTGTTTGTGAACGAGGCGCGGACATCCCTGACTCTTTCAGTAGCTGCTGAGACGGGGCAGTGTACGAGTGGAAAGGCCGTGGCTGTGCAGATTCACGATTGCCGAAAGAACTTGTCGTTGGTGTTTTCTGGGTTTCGTTGCTCTTTTCGTGGGAATTTACATGGGATTCAATGCCGCCCATCGGGGTATCTCCCTCGGCGTCGGCTTCATGGTCATCATGATTAGAATGTGAACCCTGTGCCCCCTCATGCGCCTCTGCTTCGTTCTGGCTAGGATTGACGCCGTTCGTAAGCAGCGACGTGGATGGACTTGCTTCGGCAGCAGCTAACCGTTGCATAATATCGTTTCGTCGCTGTACAGGCTCGCCCAAAAGAATCGGTCCTGTGGAATTGGTCGTCGTCGAAGGGCCCGAGTTGTTTCCGTGCGGTACATTCGACACAATTTGAGGCGGAGGCATGTCTTGGCCTTGCTGATGCGCGTGTCGTGCCTTGTCCAACGCCTCCTTCTCTCGAGCCAACTCGCGTTCATACACGTGTTCGCATTCTGCGACGAGAGCAGTTTCCGCAAGTTCAATACCTCCAATATCCACCTCAACATTAGCCAGGAGCTCGTTAGCTTTCAGCAGCCGGTCTTCGTCGCCCACCGTCTTTGCATCTTTGGCCAACCGCTTGATGTCTGCTAGGAAATCCTTCGGCCGTTTGTAATACCCGTTGCTTAGACGTTTCTCAATCGTCACCGTGTCGAGGTTGTAGTAGAAATTGCCGTTGGCTTGGTCAACGAGTCCGGGGACGCCATGAGCGTCCGTGCCGATTTCGAACGGCCTGAATGAGGCTCTTGCCAAAAATTCTGTATGGAGATCGGAAGTGACCGTGCCTGGATCGGCCTCGTCGTATAGATAACGGATTTGACTCTCGTCGATGACTCCAGTCCGGAACTTCTTGTGTTTCGTTCGGATCTGATCCATGATGGGTTGCAATCTGATCTTCAGCATATTTAGTGTTTGACGATCCCGCTTCTTCTGTGCCTTGAGCTCCTCTTTCGTAGGAGGAGGTGCTGGCTTTTCTGGCTCCGGAGGAGCCACTTCGAGTCGCTCGAGTTGCCGCTTCTTTCGCTTCTCAGGATCGGGAAAGTCGTTAGGGGCCGTCTTAACATAGTCCCTGAGGCTGCGAAAGAACTCGGATCGCTCTGCCCGGGCCGGTTCTCTCAGCCGAAACAGGTTTTTCTTGGAAAATCCGAATAATTCCCGCTTCACCTCTTCCTCAACGTCACCGAGGTCGCCTTCAACAAATCCGAGTAAGAGGACTGGGTCTGTAGGCTTGACCGACCTCAGGAGCCCCAGGAAAGTCGAAATCACTGTTTGACCCACCGTACTGTACCACTCATGCACGTTGGGAATGTAGATGACGCTGGGCTTGTGCATTTTGATTTCAGCAAAGAGTCTGATGACAGTCGATTCGGGCGAAGCGGTAGTGTCGCTCAACAAGGTGGGCAGATCAAATGCCTGCACATGGAGACCCTCAAAGTGGCTGAGTAATGCAGCGGCAAGGTATTGCTGACCCATCCCAACCTTCCCGTGTATCAATAACCGGGGGCGGAAGACTCTAGCGGACTCGAAAGCCTGATGCATCCGTTCTCTCCCAAAACTGTGACCGTCGGCAACGTCCTCGTATTGAGCTTCTTCCAACGCGGTTAGCCTCTTCTTCTGCGGTAGGATTTCGGCCACTATTTGCTCTATCTGACTGAGCTGCCCCCGCAGCAGAGGCGCGACACTAGGCGGCAGTGGAGCTGCACCTGACGAGGTGGATCGCTCTGATGAAGGTGTCATCTTCTTGATGGAGATCATGAAATCTTTTGGCATGACTTGGATCTGCTTGGGATCAATCAGGAGCTTCTCGGTCGAGTTGTAGATCTGAGGATAGTGTCGCTGTACTGCGTTCAATGCTGCTTCCGTGCACAACGCCCGTAGGTCTGCTCCTCCATAGCCCTTTGTCAACTCCGCCAGCTCATCCTTGGTTGCGTCAGGCAGAGGCGGGTCCCAACCCCTGGTATGGATGTCAATTATTGCTCGTCGTGCTTGGGTGTCTGGTAACGGGAAGTAGAACTCTCGATCGAACCGGCCTGGTCTCCTTAAGGCCGGGTCAATTGAATCCGGCCGATTCGTGGCGCCAATGACGATCACCTGGCCACGCCCGTCCATGCCGTCCATCAGAGCTAGTAAAGTAGACACGATTGAAGCATGGATTTGTTCCTGCTTGCTGGACCGGACGGGGGCGAGACCATCGATCTCGTCGAAGAAGATTATGCTGGGTTGGTTCTTGCGAGCTTCTTCGAAAAGCAAACGCAGTTGTCTTTCGGCTTCGCCAACCCATTTGCTCAGAGCATCTGCACCTTTGCGCATATAGAACGTGACTTTTCGACCTTGCGAGCTCACACTCGTCGCCAAAGCTCTCGCCAGAAGAGTCTTCCCGGTGCCTGGTGGGCCATGGAATAGAACACCGCGGGGAGGAGTGATTTTGAAGCGCAGGAAGATTTCCGGATACAGCAGAGGCAAGGCAACCATTTCTTTGAGCTGGTCAATGTGCCCTCGCAAGCCACCGACGCTGTCAAAGTTCACGTTTTGGTCGACCCCAAGTGGGTCCGCATCAGCAAGGGTTTGCTTATCCTTCATCTTGCCCAGATTAGCCGGAGTTCCAGCAGTAGCCTGCGCGGCATCGGGGTTAAGATTTTGAGCAAAGAGATTGAAGGCGCCAGCAGCGGTGGGAGTCATTCCTACCGCACCGCCCACGGCTCTAGGCTGCTTCATGACTTCGTCGTCGCTGCTGTCGGAGTCCACGCCCCCCTGAGCTCTCGGTCCCTGGGATCCACCCCCAAGCACTGGCGGCAGACCTGTTCCTCCTCCGAAGGGGCCATAGATATCGAACAGGCTCCGCTGCCAGCTGCCGCCACCAGGTTTTCGAGGTCGCTGGGATGGGGAGGGCGCGGCTTCCTCTTCATCTTCGATTGGAGCAAGGTTCCGTAGAAGATCATAGTTTGGTTTCTTCCCGGCGCGCCGCTTACGGGGTTCGAACACAATCTCGTCTTGGGCACGTCGCTGCTTCTTTCCGTCCCGCTTCAAGTCTGCAACCTCTGCAGCAAGCTCCTCTAGCTGGTCACTAGCCTCAGACCTTTGACGGGATACAGCCTTGCTGCGGAGACGCGTCGACCGTCGACCGTTATTACTGCTTTCATAATCATCCTTGCGAGGTGAAGCGTTGGATACGCTAGAGTCTGACATGTCGTCCTGATTTTCCTGCTCCTGGTCAGGGTTAAAATCACTGCTTTCGTCCTGTGCTTTCCTCCGGCGACTTCTTGATGCTCCAGCCTTAGTGCTACTTCTCAAGGGGCGTCCGCGCAATTGCTTCGACGATTGGGCTGGTTCATACTCGGGTGAGTCTGCTTGTATCTTTGAGGCACCCCGTGTTAACCGTCTGCGCTGAGGGATAACGTCTTCGTCATCTTCTTCGTCCGCTTCCATTGGTTCAATTTGAGCATCCTCCTGGGTTGCGGGTGTATCATCCCCCGCAAAGTCGCCATCGCTTTCGGCTTCGGCCCCAGCCGCAACAACATCCGAAACAACCTTCGGCATAGATTCTGTCCCTTCATCGGCTTCATCTGCATTTGGGGGGTCGCTGTCTATTGGTTCTTGTTGTGATGCCTGGATCTCAAGCTCTTCCTCGGCTTCCTCTTCTCTGGGAGCAGATTCTCCCTCCTCATCGATGGTACTCTTCGATGGGTTTTTGAGACCTTTGCCGCCCTTCATCGCCCTCGGCGGTATGCCCTCAGGGTCTCGTGAGCCAGCCCGAATTACCTCGACATGATTTCCCGAGTTTGTCAAAGCCACCACAGGCTCTTCCTCGTTATAAGACAGACGACTGCTCCTCCTAGTAGCTCCCGGCACGGGTGCTGGTTGGGTCGTAGTTGTCCCGACATAGCTGCCGCTTCGAGTTCTTAAACCGCGAGTAGACCTCGCAGGCGTGTTACCTGTCTTGAGAGTGATAATGAGTTTCTTGCCCTTTTTGGGCTGCGGAGTTCGTGGTTCTTCTGAAGAAGACTTGACGAGCTCATCATCGTCCGTATCTTCCTCCTCGTATTTCACAGTCTTTTTGGTGGTCTTTCGAACGGGTCTTCCCCTCTCATTCGTCTCCGGTTCATCATCAGATTCATCATCGAAAGACTGGTCCTCGTCAGACAGCACGTCATCCTCGTCCGTTTCGATGTCGGAGCCTCTGTATACCCGTCGCTGCTTCTTGCGCGCAGGAGCTCCACGCTGTTTTCTGGACCGCGACGAGCGTGACTTTGAAGGTCCAGGAGCCTGATCATCGTAGTCCTCGTCTGCCGAATCCTCTTGGGCTACAATGTCCTCGAGAGAACGCTTGCCATTGTAGGATGGCATGGTGAGAATCCCAATGGAGCCGGTCACTGAGGTGATGACTGGTTCAATAAATGCTCCGGCCGCGACCAATCTGGGTATCACTGCGATCAACTAGGGCCACATCTCGACAACTGCATCGGAGATTCGGGGAGGTGGCGGCGATTTGGTGTCGGCAATGGTGCGGAGCAGGGAGGTGAGACTTTGACGGCCAGAACAAGTGGCAGCGCGTACAACAGTGGATGGGTAGACGCGAATCGGCGGATTGGCAGATGCGGATCTGCTGAGCGCTGATGTGGTCGGCTTCACGCACGCTGATTCACGGGGTAACAGTACTGATGGGCGGCCAGGAATCCAAGATGGCTCGTGGATGAGCGAAGTCCAGTGCCTCGCAAGATTGTCGGGGACGTGTCTGGCAGAGAAGTCAGTCACTTCAACTTCAGGGCGCAGGCAGGATGCCAAGACCGGGCTACCCCCACATTTCCCGAGCCACAGCCAATGGTATCGACCGTGAACCCAGGATACGAAGGCAGGAGATTCGATTATAAGCAATACATCCAAAGCAACAGATATCTATCCTTTTCAACCACCATCATATCGCTCGACTAAGGCCTCCACGAGATGCGGAGATGGCGCCGGAGCTCTATGCGACCGCTGCAGCCCAGTTTTCTTGGGGCCCGCCCCCGACGACGGGCTCCCATACTGCAACGAAGAAGTGTAGAAACCTCCATACCATCGAGGAGCCTCGCCGCAAGATCGACGTCAGATCTCGGTTGCGTCGGCGCCAGAACCTTATCGTCGGTGCCTGGATGGCCACCCTCCGCAATGTACTTTTGCACGTCACGTGATACGCCCTGCGGCGAGACCCTTGCCAGGAGACTGTTTCTGTTTTTGTTTCTGTTACTGTCAATCTCAATTATTCTAAACTAGGTATGCATTCTATTTACAGTCTTCTAGTGACCACATCTCGGTCTACTGCCGTCTCGTCCTCGTCTGCTTCGTCATCTGTCGTTGTGCTTACCACGTCTTCCTCCCCATCCGTTTGACCATGATCATTCCACAACACTGAGGCTTGACGGGTGAGCTCTTGAAGGATGCTATTCTGCCTGCGTGGTGGGCACGTGGCCGGGTTCTCGTGATACTCGTCAACTGACGAGATGCTGTCGTTCGGTCGGCGTCGGGCGCGGAGGAGCGCTTCCTGTGCCTGCTGTTCGTGAACCGGGTCTGGGACGCGGTGGCTATCATCAATCGGCCCCCCTTTCCTTAGACCTTGCAATATCACCCGCTCGATTGCCATACGATTCGAGATGAATCTGATCTTGGGCCAACAACTGCGTTCGCCAGCATCGATCATGCGATCGAGACGTTGTGGACTCGGGTCAGTGAGGATGTTCCAAAAGTCGCTGAGAATAGTCTTCGGCCAGATGGTGACGGTCCCGGAAAATCGTTGGAGCCAGATCTCGCTCCAATCCTGACCCATGGGTCTTGGCAGCAATTCGAGATGTCGTAGGATCTTGAGGTACTTTTGCAAATCGAGCTTCACCGAAGTCTCGATGGTAGACCCGAGAAACCCCCCTCGCCAGCCACGGCCCTTGCGGTGCGTTACCGGCCGACCTGGCGCGCCTCTAGGAGAGAAAAAGAACAGGTTGATGTGAGGATTGACCTGTGAGACGATCGAAAAGTTGACGTTGAAGTGAAGGTTGAGAGCTTTCAAAGGGATATCTGTACGTAGGCTGCCGTCTTTCCATTTGTTGCCGAACGAGTACGGAACCAGAGAGCCGTCCTTGGTTTTTCGCATTAGCACAACCGGGTTCAGGATCCCAGGAACGGCCGCAGAAGCGAGGACAGCGGACCAGATGACACAATCCGGACTCGTGATATGGTTGTTCAAGATTGTAGGTGAATGAGGGTCTGAGGGCACACAGGAGACGTTCAAGATGCGGCCCGTTCTTTGGTATGCCTCTCGAAATGTTAGAGATCCTCGGCAAAACCAGCTACACTGTACAGCCCAGTCAATGGAGTCGAACCGAGCGCCGGTTCGCCACCACCTGCGCATCCAAGTGGCAAAGCCTTCGTGACAAGCCCTGATACGGTGTGCCAGGGCTGGAATCAGCAGTTGTTTCAATTCTTCGTCTGTTCTTGTGGCCACCAATGCGGCAACCACTGCTCCTCCCGAAGTACCCGTGATGATTTCTGGCAATTGCCCAGCTTCCAGCAGTGCCTTGATAACTCCAAAATGATAGTATGCAAAGGTCGCTCCTCCCGAAAGACATAGGGCGGTGCGCCCATGGTTAAGCTCTAAATGACGGAAGAACGCGCCCTTGTCAGTATCAGTCATCCGGCTGCTGTTAAGGACGGTCCTAAGGCACTTCTCGACTTGATCGACAAACGATTGTATGAGTTGTTTGGTGCCAATGTATGTCTCACTGTACAGGCGAGGGTTTTCAATGCCCACAAAATTGTTCTTGACACAGCTTTCGAGCAACGACTTCAACTCGTCCAAGGCGGTGAGACCACCTACGCCATCGCGCCCTCCAACTTCCTCGGTTTGGGCCTTCTCATGAAGCTCGGCAAGTTGAGCAGTCACTTTCCTGACCGTCTGGTGATTGTAGTATGAGTATGGATCCGACTGCTTCCACTCCTCGTTCCCCAGGTACACGTCGAGTTCGTGAGCGGCAGCTTGCCACTCATCATAGCTTCTTGCTTGTTGGAGCCGCCGCCTCAGAGTCTCTCTTCGGCCTGTCCAAGAAAACACATGTTCGTAGGCGTAGATGTAGAAGCGTGTCAGGTTGTAGATGAAGAACAAAATCACAATCCAGCCACAGACGAAAAACAGTAAGGGATAGTACAAAAGTGTATACACAAAGCCCTCCCGCGTTTCATCCTTGCTTCGTCTCGGACTTTTGCGTCGAGCTCGGTTTCGTTTGACTTTTTGGTGTACTGGACCCCAATCATTGAGAGCGGTGAGTGGTTCTGTTGTCGGTGCGCTCAGTGCTTGTGCAAAGCTGTCGAGATCAGCCTGACTGATGAAGTCCGTCTCATAGTCCGGTAGAGTGGACGGATCATACGATCGAGTCTCGGCCGACGAAGTTGGCTGTTGCTTAGTCCCATTTGCGATCATTGTTTAAAGACCATCAAGAAGGCATTTTATTTTTATCCTCAGTACTCCGTAGAATGCGTCTTCACGTCCAGAGAGTTAGGTCAAAGCAAAATCAGGATTGGTCGATGGAGATTGAAGGAAGGGCGTCATCAAGAACTTAGGTACGTATTACGGTGGCGAGGCTTCCGGGCCACGGCCGTGGTAGCTGTCGACACGCTTGGCACAACGCCACACCCACCGCAGGTGACCCCAGCCACCACCAGCCACGCCACCACGCCGCCACACCGCCATCAGCCGTTGTGACTGCTCCGTACCTAACATGTACGTACCATACCCCGGATTTTTGATAGAGGTACGCACGACGTTTACGGAGTACGGAACACCAAAGCATTGTCACTGAGTAGAGAGTATGGCACGTCAGTAGGGGCATTCAGTAGTAGGTAGTGGATGTCTCAACCTTGAGAAACCACTGTGCACTGAACAATCCATATGTACGGATACCCAGAACTGCTCACCTGGCTTGAGGTTCAAGTTGTGGTCGTATCCACGTCTTCTGCTCGCTGAGTCAGAAATCAGCTTTCGAGCTGAGGTTGGTGACACCAGTGAGGTTGACCAGGTTGACCAGGTTGACGTCACGCAGGAAATGTTCCAATCTCCCGGAGAAGTCCTCAAATTGTAACAACTACAGACCCCCACTGCTTAGGTAACCTCTACTCCGTAAAGAAGGATCACCGGGATCATTGGCACTATGGGGCTGAGGGGCATGCCCACTTCTGCTGCGTTGTCGGAAAATTACGGGCCACATCAGAGATAAATGATCTCTGTATGGGAAGAGTACGATGCTATCATCCCGAGATCATCCTGTCCTGGACTCGAGATCAACATACGTAGTACTAGCCGTTAGACCACTCCGGCTGTGAACTATCCTAGTTCAAAGAGTGAAGAAGACCCGATCTGGGGTTAACGTTACTTGATACCGTATGGAGTCTTAGTATCATGTCTATCATGCGGCCACCGTTGGTATGTAGCTTCACTCTCCAGCAAAGCTCTGCAACTAACGTAGCATGCACTCCAGTTATACACTAGTTAGTAAAGTTGCAGTTGCATGACGATGCATTGCATTGCTTCTGCTGGCATTTCATAATAGGCCTCCTCGGCTGTGTTACCGATGAAGGCAAGACTATCCAGGCACGGTAGGACCGAGTGTGCTGGGAACAAAGCCTCTGATATACCCAACACAGGTTTCAACCCAGACTGCCCTTTGCAGAAATGGATGCTCGGTACCAAGACGAAAAACACCTCAGTTTTGCGAGCTCGCAAGCATGTGAAATACTTCTCGCGTCCATACCCATACCTGCGACGCTTGAGGATAGGTAGGTATGCTTCAACCGCAATTGGTCTGCTCGCTTCAGATCACTTCCCCACATTATCACCGTAACAGAAGTGTCTCAACTGGTATCGCTTCGACACAGTGAATCTCAAAGTGAAGGGAACTAGTGCATTGAGAAGGACGAAGAACACCAAACAACAGCTGGAATGTAGTTTCGTGGCCAATAGGCACGATTCCTTGAATGGCTGCAGCTATGCCGTAACACAGCAGGAGAACCATGCTCTCCGTTTGGCCACTTTCATGTTTTTCACTGCGAGTCCGCGTCTTAGGAATCGTGGGGTGACGAGTAAACATGTGCACTCCCAGCAAACCACGGGGCTTGTCTGCCGCACAAGAAAACCAAGTCCTACTATTCGGTGTCATGCTGGAACATAATATTATGCACGAGTCAACGGGATCTCCCACCAAAGGAAAAAGATATCAGAGTCTGCAAATTGAGATCTTCACCTCTACGGGCCACCGGCCTGGGGACTTGACTTGTAATCCTGCATGTGACCTTCTGGCCCACTGGAACAATATTGATGAGCGAGACCTAGACAAGTGTGCTCGCTGAAACACCGACCACCAGGACAGAAGTAGTAACCCAAGGTAAGGCATGAATATGCACCCTGGAAGACGAGTGCAGTTTGGTCGACCTGCATTGAAAATCGGTCATGCGGTCGCCGAAGAGGCAGCTGATTTGCTCCTCAGCCACATCGCTGGACCAGTAGCACCGACCATTCCAGTGGGCGGGGGGTTCACACCCTTATTGAGTCGACGACGACTTGCATATTGGTAGCGGCATCGGTCTTCCAACTCGTTGCTGGTCTTTGCCTGATGCATGACACAACGGATAGCTCCTCGCATCAGCAGTAGCGCGGGAACCAGCCGGTCCTGATATCCCACATCCTACCACCAATTATATAGAGAAGAGTAGCGGTCAAAAGCCTGGCCACTCGTGGCCCACGCACAGACACAGATCCTGTCATGTAGCCGGGCGCTGCGACCTGTCATTTCTGCCAGCTTCTTGTCCAGGTGTAGTGGGAGGGAGTATCAGCGTCTGCGACGACGAAAGGCGCAAATATCTCAACCTGCTAATGAGCAACGCTACTTATTTTTGTGGACGGGGCAACCTGCTTGAATCCTGCCTTGGGGAGTGTCTCCTTGTCCAGCCAAGCTGGTGGTGAATGCAATGTTACGTGAATCCGTAGGGCCGTGTTGGTGTGAGGAACATGTTGCTCAGCTGGCGAAAGAGCAAATAATACAATAATATGATCCCCCCCAAATTAATCACGCTACGCGCCGAGTGTTCGCAGATGCCAGCTCTGTGTCCTTCTTTCGAGCACAATTGGACGCTGAGTTGAATCGACATGACTACTGTATGCGAGATGGCTGGACTGGCTTGCCTCAGTCATTATTGGGCCCAGGTGCGTCGTTGGTATGGATCGCCTCTGCATTCAGGCTCTCGGATTCGACATGTTGATGCTGGAGTTGAGCGCACTGACCTCGATGAGCTGCAGGCCCGCTCTGGTTCGCTTATGGAGGGGCACGAGGGGCTAGCGAGGCATGACGCTGCGGTCTGTCACTGTTCGAGATTGACTCCAATTTGAGTTCAGAATGCACCTCTTTCAGCCATAGACTTGCTATGCTGCGGTCGAGAACCAAGAGGGCCGAGCCTGTCCGGTCGGCCATCGGCGGACAGGGTTGGCAACAAGGATCGCGTTGTAAGGTCAGGGGACGAGATTGGGCACGGGAGGATGGTGTGCGTGACGCGTTCAGAAGGGTGTCATGTCTTCGGATTTGCCCCGGATAGCATGCGAGACCAGAGGACGTGGTTGTTGTCGATGTTGCCGTCGTCGTCTCGGGGTGCTGAAAGTGTCAGTCAGCCAGAGCAGCGCCGCGGACTCCGCAGCCAGCAGCAGCTCAGAACCTCGCAGACCCTGTCGCAGGTACAATAGTGGTACCTACGTAGCAACAACCGAATAGAGAAGTATGTATGATACAGCCCCGTTCATGTGCGGTGACGCGTGTAGCAACATAAGGAGATCTCTACTGCCAGATAGTATATACAATACTCTGTAATATTGGCGGGAACAGGTCGCAAAGTCTCCATCTCAGCTTTGTTTGCATCTGATTAAAAGGTCGATCGGAAACCGAGTGGATAATCAGGGTCTTCGGAGAGCGAGTAACATGCAACAGCACTAGTAGTCGTGCTTTGTACGGAGTACACATAGTGGCGGCGAAAATCAACAGCTGCTGCTACTATCAGATGCAAGTCGGTGTCTACGGAGTACTAGTTAATGATATACTTCCCGCTTGGCTGCGCCAGCGCCTGCGCCTACGCCCATCCTGCCCCCCCAAAAGACTGGATTGGGCCAATCTAAGTTGATAGCAAAATCTCTGCACGCTCCATCCTGGTGCTGATACTACATACTTTGGTACTACTGCGGTGCTGCTGGGGCATCTTGCTCCCCGTCGCTCTTTGCTTCACATCAACCCCTCCATCCTCCTGGCTGCTATACACACCACCTTTTCTCCAACCTTGCACGCTCACCTCACTGCTGACGGTCACGCTACGGTCAACGCCTGCGGTTTGTCACACAGCACCTTGGGCTTACACCGTCTGGCGAGCTTTTCCCACATCGTCACCTTATATACACCATATCCTTCAATCTCCGGGGTGGGTTATTGTCTCACCAGTGGATCGCAGGAGGAAGGCATCCTGGCAGCATAAGTACACACACTTTTCAACACAGCCCTCGCAGCCTGGTCACGTCCTGCCTCACATTGGAGGCAGCCTTGGACCCTCTCGATGTCACAATGATTTCTTCACACTGTCTGGGTATGTTCTAGGTCATTACATGCATCTTGAACTTCGGACTGATACTCCAGACAGTTCTTGGGTCGCGTAACTTGAGCCCATCCACTCCTTTGCGCTAGACTTTCCTCAAGTCTAACACTGAACCTCGTCCGTGGCACCCCGGCCACGTCTCGAAGTACTGGGCCGGTCAGAACAGGAGATGGACCGCCTGCAAACCGAAGATGGACATAATTTTGTTCGAGTGAGTTTCCATGATACATCACTCCTCTGCAGGCCTTCGATCACATTGAGAATGTTATGCATGCGCCTACAAAAACGAATACCCTCCTGTGAGAGCCTCGACTGATTTATTACCATCGCAAATAGTCTCTCGCGCAATATATTCGCCAACATGAGAAAGCTCTTGCAAACAGCCTGCAAATGTCTGTCCACAGACGACAGTCCTCCTTGAATTCAAGTTCGACGAGCACCTCTGGCGTCACCTCGGGTACCTCCACGTCCAATGCGAACAACTCAACTAGCGCTCTTGCTGCAGCGTTCTCCTTCGCTGGTCTGAATCTAAGGTCCCATACCTCGAAAGCCGCCCTCCTGACTCTCACACCCCATCACTTGTTCTACCTGCTCTCTAGGATGGAGGAGCTGGATATAACGATCGGCCCCATGAATATTCGTTTTGAAAACCTCAGCAGTGACCCTTCTCCCTCCAACTATGTATCGTTTCTGCAGTCCCATAAACCAGCCAAAGGTCGCAGCGACAAGGACTCCATACATTCTGTTTCTAGCATGCGCAGTGTCATGTCTGGTATGAGCACATTCTGGTCTTCCATTGGCCTGGGGGCCAGCTCGTCCAAAAGCGAAAAGGCAAAGGCGCTGACACAAGGGGACCTGACCTATCTGTATTCCGCATTTACAAAGCTCCCTTCTTTGCGACTCACCACCGATCATCGAGCACGACTGATCAAAGGGTATGAGGAGTTCCCTTTTGATACGGCAGTCCCGCTGTTTGCCTTTAAAAATATTCAACAGCTGGACATAGTGGACATAGATTTCCGCCAATTCTATGGATGGGATCGATTGGCCGAGCAGTTGACGTTGTTGACCGTCAAGCGGGCCAATGTCGATGATCCCATCGAACTGCTGACCAACATAGTCCTGGATGACGCCGAAAAGCGTCGAAGGCGATCAACCAGAGGCGGTCGGGGCTCTCCCACTCCAACGGTGTCCTGGACGGTGCCTTCGACGCCACGAGCTGATTATGCACATTCACATTCTGATCCCGGATCTCCTGCCGAAGGGAGTCTCGATCATGAGGATTACATCGAGTCCCCACACAAGGACAAGCAGTTCTCTGGGAGCGTCTCCCCGATGCGGCCGAGTCCCGCTCGACCCGCCAGCTCGTACAGGCATGTACGCACGTATTCCTCCAAAGTGAAGAGGTCTGGGTCAGGCAGTTCAAACTCTAGCGAGTATTCTGTCCAGCCAAATCGTAGCGACAGCACTCCGAGCCTCCTTAGCATGAACGTGCTGCCTCCTTCAAAATGGCAGAGGCTGAAGTACTTGTCCCTTGCAGATAACTCGCTGACCACCATATCAGCGAGAAGCCTGGCCCCGGTAGCGACAACGCTGCGTTCCCTGAACCTCTCCTCCAACCTTTTTGCAGAGATTCCTGACAGTCTTGCTTGTTTGACTCGCCTGGTTTCTCTTGATCTGTCGAACTGCATGATTGCATCCCTACAGTCTTTGTCGAGATCTCCCCTACCCGCAGTCTCGACAGTCAACCTGAAGGCAAACCGACTTCGATCTTTGGCGGGAGTCGAGCGACTTCTCTCCCTGGAACAGTTGAATGTACAGGACAATCAGCTGTCTGATCCAATGGAAATGGCGAGGCTTACCTGCATCCCCAACTTGAAGCGTATATGGGTCAAGCGTAACCCTTTTACAAAAGCTCATTCTGACTACCGGGTAACAACCTTTAATTTGTTCAGAAAGACTCCTGGTTATATGGAAGATATCGTCATTGACGATTCTGGGCCTGGCTACTCGGAGCGCAAGCAGCTGGTTGAGCGAGCGCCAGAGATCGAAAGAGACATTTCTCATCCTTCCATTCAAATCGCTGAGCTACCCGTCATAGTCCAACAAGCTGGAGGAGCAAAGTCAAGTACGGCGTCACCGACCGAGGTGGCTACAAACTCAACTCGCCGAAAAAAGGTACCTCGACGACGAATCGTGGACCTGGCCAAGGATGAAAGTTTCGCCGTTCGGGTTCGTAATGAGGATCTTGTGGCCAACCTTCCCCCAGATTCTAATTGTGTGAATCAAGAATCTCCGCCGGCGGGCCGCTCTCCGCCCCTGCCAACTTTTGATACAATAGAACCTCTGGCCACCAAGCTGAACGACGACTCCACAAAAGCGCCCTCGTTACCTTTGGACGAGCAGCCTGGTCAGCAAGATGATTACCGATCCAGAATTGAAGCGCTGCGACAAGAGTTCGGCAGCAATTGGCTCAGTGCTCTTGGGGATCAGAGTAACTGGCACAACAATCACCACATGGAAGTTGCCCAGGGACAGATTCTTGGAAACGCTTCTCTGCACCAAACCGGACCTCAAGTCATCGTCAGCGGCGGGCGCACCTTGGGTTGAATTTTGATCCGTTGTTCTGCGCATTTTGCTGCTTCGCTTTTTTGTTTTGATTTGCATCTTATATACTAGAGGGCAACACTGTTTGCTGGATTGCAGTGGCATTTTACGACAGCATGCATTTTATACCCATTCGTTCTCATTTAGGGAGACCAGGCACCAGGTGTGATTGACCAAGAGAGGAACAATGTGGCATTTATCGTTGTGTGGTCTCTTGAAGCAAAATGCTTTGATGCATAGCGACGGTGCTTTGACGGTACTTTGGAGGGATGGTATCTCTTGTATTTCTTGAGAGTTGGTGCACGATGCATGATGTATGACTTGAGGCACAGCCTATGGCAGATAGACTGTTCTACAATGGATATATAATTTGGCGTATGTAAAGTACGATCTCTCTTGACGTTGACGTGTTGATTGATGATGGGCTACTAGTATGAGAACTCGGATCCTCATCAGGCTCCACCTCAACGCGACCAGCAACCATTTTTCAAACCAGGAATCTCGTCTCTACAGCACTATACGGAGTACAGTAGTGTACGGATATGAGGGAAGACTTCAGCAGAGTAGTAGTGACAGTTAGGGCCGAGATTTGTCGGGTGTACACTGTACACTATATCGGCGGTTGGTTTCCCCACGACGACGATGGCGAGAGATCTCCATCCCCGGACATGCAGAAAGAGCCAGGCATCAATCCGACTCGTCTAACCGGCGGCGAGGGAAGAGCGAACTCGACGGTGAGGGCTGAGGCGGTGGCGCTAGTGGGAGCTGTCTTCATGCTAATTAGCCTACATTCCTATGGCTGCTGGGCCAGCGTTGGTCGCCACAACATCAGCAGTAGGAGGAGCTGTGGACTAGATCTCACGTTAGAGATCTTGAAAGAAACATCGAGGCTGCGGCGGATGATGACAAGAGGAGACATATGCCTTCTGTAATAATACTAATTAATAATCCCTCTGCGACACACTCGAACCAGTCGCAGGGGCTGCGTGGCATGGAACAGCAAGATGGTGATGAAGACAGGGAGGCCAGTGAGCTATAGGAAAGGCAAGGTTAAGGTAGCCTGGTGGGCGCAGTTCGCCCCTCCCTTAACCAGATGCACTGCACTGCACTGCACTGCACTACAACTCTTTGTGTTGCTCGCCTCCTCTCCTCTTTCTTTGTCCAGTCAGTGCCAAGCCCAACACCGCCTGCCAGGATTGAAAATAGCAAATCCGCCATCCCATCCCGCAGTTCAACTGTGCCTGCGAACCTCTTTGCGATCGAACTCGCGTCAACTTGTGTTCATTGCTATCGACAAGTCTGTCCCCGATCCTCACTGACGCGGTTTGCCTTTGAAGTGCTTGTGAAATAGCACCATCCCTGCCGCTCCACCTCCCGTCCTGCGCCGAGAAACAAGTTGTTCCAGCCTGTCTGTTCCATCGACTCCCGGGCGCGATAAACACCTACTTCCCTGCCCGAAGTCTTTGTCACGCGCGCAAAACTATTGCCTGGCCCTACAGTCTGCCCAGGGTTTACTCGCTGAGCCGTTTCCTGGCCGCTTAAGGACCAAAATCGGATCTGGTACGCCGTCCCCTTAAACGAGCCCTGTCTTGCGTCAGCTCCCCTCGCTGCCGAAGAAAAATATTCATCTCAAACTGACTCGTCTGGGCTGCCACCAGACTAGTAGCATTCTCACGAGACCCCTTACACATCGACTTTTCGTTTTTCACCCTCCCCGACCGTATCTGGTCGGCGCCCTTCTTCCTCCCCTTGCCCCGCCTGCGGCAAACCCACTATGGCCGACCAGAATGAGGTGGATCTAGACTCTGTCATCGACCGTCTTCTAGAAGTGAGAGGCAGCAGGCCTGGAAAGCAAGTGCAGCTACTTGAGGCCGAGATCCGTTACTTGTGCACAAAGGCAAGAGAAATCTTCATCTCGCAGCCTATACTGCTGGAGTTGGAGGCTCCAATCAAGGTACGGCTCTCATGATCTGGACCAGTCAAGGTCAAGGACATCTGAATTGATGTTCTGTGTTGTAGATCTGCGGCGATATCCATGGCCAATACTACGATCTCCTCCGGCTGTTCGAATACGGTGGCTTTCCCCCCGAGGCCAACTACCTCTTTCTCGGCGATTATGTGGACAGAGGCAAGCAATCCCTGGAGACCATCTGTTTGCTATTGGCGTATAAGATCAAATATCCGGAGAATTTCTTCGTCCTTCGCGGAAACCACGAATGTGCCTCGATCAATCGAATCTACGGCTTCTACGACGAATGCAAGCGTCGTTATAATATCAAGCTCTGGAAGACCTTCACAGACTGCTTCAACTGCTTGCCAATCGCTGCAATCATTGACGAAAAGATCTTCACGATGCATGGAGGCTTGAGTCCTGACCTGAATTCCATGGAACAGATTCGTCGCGTCATGCGCCCGACAGATGTAAGCCCAGAACCTTTATTTGTTACCCAAAGCCTCGATGAACACCTGATCACTCTCGCCAGGAGTAGGCTGACTGTACTAGATTCCCGACTGCGGACTGCTCTGTGACTTGCTCTGGTCGGATCCGGACAAGGACATCACCGGCTGGAGCGAGAACGATCGCGGCGTCTCCTTCACCTTTGGTCCAGATGTTGTGTCCAGATTCTTGCAAAAACACGACATGGACCTTATTTGCCGAGCGCATCAAGTGGTGGAAGATGGCTACGAGTTCTTTTCCAAGCGACAATTGGTGACGCTGTTCAGCGCCCCCAACTACTGCGGCGAGTTTGACAACGCTGGAGCAATGATGAGTGTTGACGAAAGCCTACTTTGCTCCTTCCAGGTATGGAGTGCCCACTCATTTGGCTTGTCCTTTGCTAACCAGCTCTTTATCAGATACTCAAACCAGCCGAGAAGAAACAAAAGTATGTGTATGGTTCTAGGAGCTCAGGCAGGGCCACTACTCCGCCTCGCAAATCCAAAGCCTAGTCCCTTACTCGGGCTGATTCGATGTCGTGATAGCAGGTTTGGAAGAAGATAGGGTCACCTTCTGGCTTCCCCGTCGCATCGGTCTCGCCATCGAACAACGTCTTCTCCCCACGGTTCGGAAGCAAACGATCAAACGCCTCTACTCAAATAACCCAGCTGTGCCGTCAGTTGCCTTTTTGCACCCTTGGAAGAATTCGCAAATTACTGGACCATCATCCATACGTTGAACCAACCTGTTCGGACTGAGCACGAGGCTCCTCCTAATAGGCCCGACTCAAATCACCAATACCAACACGACATAGCGCCGCCAGCCGCCAGCTGCCGAGCCGAAGCAAAAAGAGTCGAGTCCGGACGAGAACAATGGATTGTTTTATTTATGGCTTGCTTAAGGTTGAGAGGGTACGGACGGCAGGGTTTGTCGGAGGGCTGTGGGATGGCCAAGCTTTTTTTCGATCGCGATGAACTAGTTCTCTCAAATTCTAGCCCCCTTTTGCTGCGTTAAAGTGTGTGTGAAAGAGGGGAGATGCGACTGGCCGGCGCAGTGCGCATTCTTATTCTCCTGTAACATGCAATGAGATGGGTTTTCATGGTTGATGCGATTGAAACGTGCAGATGGACGACGCGATCCGGACAGACAGGCAGAGCAAGAGTTACGAGCATGTTCAAATTGTCCAGAATAGTAGAGAATGGAATTCCCGCATGCGCCTCAGACCATCGGATGACTTTTTTTGTCGGTCCTCGATACTTACATGATGTTGAACTACAGGACGCCCTGCCCACCACTCCGTGTCTCCAAATTCGGTGTCTGCTGCCTGTCTGCTGCCCTGCCTGCCCAGCCCGAGTGGCCCATTGCAAATATGCCAAATAAAAGGCAAGCAATACAAAGGGCAAGCAGTATCCCGATAGCGTTCCCATGAAAGAGTCGACGATTCAAGATGATGGGCCGGTGTGAGAGGTGAGAGAGATGAAACACGGCCCTTAACCCATTCCGTCAAGTAAAGTAAGGAAATTGGAGATTTAATTGTTTGGACACTATGTTATGGTCTAGGAGCGGATGGGGAGGAAGGAAGACGATGATGGTGTGGATGTGGATGTGGATGTGGATGTCACATGCCGGAGATCAGGGATTCAGTCTCCATGGGAAAGTGGGATAGTAGGATATCTATAGAGAACCCGAGAAACGAGGAAACGAGGAAACGAGGAAACGAGGAAAAGGAGATAGGTGTGAGGTGTGAGGGTAAGTTGCGGGTGGCGTCCATGAAAAGAAAACCACGGTTTCACTGATATGATACACTGAACACGTGGTTATGGGTAATGAATATGAGAGCAATCAGACCTGCTCTGCTATGCTAATCGGATGCAGTGGATGAACAGCGCCTCTCGGGACCAAGACCTACTGTGGCGGCGCCTCTCGGGATCAAGACCTACCTACAGTCACGAGGGAGCTGGAGGACATGAGACGAGATGAGATGAGGTGGATGGTGGTGAGAGATCTGGAATTGCAGGACTATGAAGTGTAGAAAGAACAGAATAGAACAGAATAGAACAGAATAGAACAGAATAGAACAGAACAGGACAGAACAGGACATGGACAGGGCAGAGACAACAAACACAACAGAACAGAACAGGGCCGAGACAATAACCAAGCAACACATGATGACGGATCCAGCAAAAAGGAGTTGCAGATATCAGGAAACCTGCAACATTTGATGCCCGGCGTCATAATCTGTCTCCTCTCTCACCGTCCGTGTTAGACGGATGAGAGGAAGACAAATAAGACAAGGAGAAAAAGGGATAAAGAGATCTGGCTGATTTGGCATAGCAGGTGGTGTCCAAGGGCTATGATGGACTGGGAATTCATGTCAAGTGCGGTAGTAAAGGCTGGATGGCTGCGTGGGCAATCGGCCTGGGAATGTCAAGACCGTCTTCACCGACTAAGATCCGGCGAGAGCTCGTCCAAAGTCTGTAAGATAAGTAGACCGGCCCGCGATGCCTTGCACTGTGTAGGGCACTGATGTGATGCACTGGTTGCTTGAGCTCTCAAAGCGAACGGACCAGAAGGCTGGTCTGTGGCCCAAAGTATCACGAACTTGCTCGGGAGACAGACAACGGAATCATGCAGTTGCATAAATGAAGAGAGATGGGTAGGAAGTGCAATGCATGAGTGCTTGTACGTGGTCCAAGCACTTGATACAATGCCAAAGAAACGCCATAACCCAAAGTCATCTGACCTTAGTGGTGTGAACTTGGACAAGATCTGTTTGAGATAATGCAATCGCAGGATCTTGTTCTCTTTCATAATGTCTTGTGCTCTTAATCGACCTTGCTCTACCCCTTGATGCGTCTTTTGATCTTGAGTGCTTCCAAAATGACTTTGTATAATGCGGGTGTTTCAGTGGGGTTGGAAACATGGGTCGGATTTGCGGTCATTAGCTTTGCAGTCATTGTTTGGATGGCGTATGCGTGCCATAGGGAGGACATGAGTCAATGTTTACACGTATTGTGACAACCACCTGATGCCCTCACCATAGCCTGTATAAACCCCAGTCAGCTTATCCTTGCCCAACTAGCCCCCGTGTGCAGGATTGGATTGTAGACTCACCTTGCCTCATCACCACACTGCACATGAAAACCTCGATCGGCCTGATTCCTTCAAGTGGTACTTTTCCCTTTCCGGTGGTCTGGTAGAGGCCCAGCTGATGTCTCAATTCGTCCTCCGACACTGCATCTGGATGATCAATCTTGTTCCCAAGGATCAAGAAAGGGGTTTTAGCCAGGTCTTCCATGGCAAGGAGAGCGTCGAGTTCGGCCTTCGCTTCGGGGAGACGTTCGTGGTCCTTTGCGTCGACAAGGAAGACAATACCGGATACTTCAGGGAAGTAATCGCGCCAGAGGCGGCGGGCTTTCGTGAAGATTGTGTTAGTCCAAGATGCTCCTTAGCCGTGGTAGGATTGTGGGTATTGTGTCTGTACCTTGTTGATGGCCTCCGAGATCAAAGGTTGTGAACCTGTTGTTGCCGATAGCCAGTTCTTCGGAAGCTGTGGAGATGTTTAGAGATCATGAGTCCATCCGAGGATGCAAGGGTGTCATACTAGGATGTAGGGTAGGTTGCAGGATCGCTACTCGGTCATTCTGGAGCATTGTCAGCGTTAATCCCTTGAACTTGGCTTGCGCAGTTGTGAAGAATCGTGGCCACCCGCATGGTTATCATGTGCAGGTCGGGTACGAATCCAAGAACTGCTTCGTACCTTCAGCATATGTAACAAGGTCGTCTTTCCCGCATTGTCCAGGCCGAGGAAGAGTAGTTTGGCATGCTTGTTGAGCAGCCCAAGCGAGGCAAGGACATCGTAGACTAGGCACAAGAATGTCAGTCTCCGGGTCGAGTCAGGAGAGTGAAATACGTAAGGGTCGCATACACCAATTGATGATCCACATGGTTACAGTCGGTGGAAGTGATCGTTCAGGGAGAGTAGAGAGTAGCGGTCCAGAAGCGACAAGGTTGAGTTGGATACCAGTTCCTGGCGACTGAAGCTTGGTTCACGTCAGTGGTAAATAGTAGTGACGAGCCCGGGCGGCCAGATCTCACAGCAGTGGGCCGCTTTCACAACTTGAACTTCAGGATTCCTGGAGAGTCTCTCGACGTCGCCGGCGCCAAGTCCGCCAAGTCATGCTATTATTATCACGTGATAGGTCATTGACATCCGGACACTGCACTACCTAATTACTCCGAATAGTACGTACCTAAGGTACCTATAATGTACTCTGTTTCCGTAGGAGATACCCGGACTTGTAGGTCGTCACCATCAAAGCACGCTTTCCACAACTGAGACAAGCGGGCAGGTACTAGGTACTAGGTATTTCTAGGCGCTGATTCTAACTTCTTCATTCAGACTCATCGATCGAGCGTCGTGCCCGAGAGTCACTGAGCTAAGGGGACCATGCTGATGGTCATGTATTTACAATACCAATGCTCCCCAAACATGCGCCATTGCTATGCATAAAAGACCGGAACCGGCGCGAAATGGCACGGAAGGTAAAAGCGAATGATCCGTTCGCCTGCGCCGATCTTCATGACAGTCGTCATCAGGAGCGCACAGCGCCACACTCCCGTATATGTGCAAAAAAAGGGGGGGACTCAAATGTGCCCGTCCAGGAGAAAATCGTACACAAATGACCGACGGTATATGTGCAAAAAGTGAGTCCACCATCATGCCCCGATGACATGGGAGACTAGAGTGAAAGTACCAGTTGGGTCTGCTGGCCAACGCCGTATCCCTTCAACCGTTCAGCACACACAAGACCGAGTTCCTTCATTCTTTCGGCCCCACGGCCGCGAAGGGGTCTTCGTTCTCCTTGTTCTCGAGCCTTGCGCCAATGCTGGCGCCAATATTTCTCTTTACGCTTTTGGCGTTTTTTCTCGAGCCCCATGACAATGTCAACCGGTCCACGCACATGCATGTCCAAGCGAGGAGGCCCCTCAACGACGGGAGTGACCGCTCCAGAGGCGATGTTGGAAATGGAAGGACTTCCAATGTTGAAATTTCGGAAGAAGGGGTTAGGCGTGTCAGGAAGAGATGCAGTACGTTCCATATGTGGACGTTGAGCAAGGCCTCTAGTACCCATGCGGGATGGGACATTCACATATGTAGGCGACCCACGGGGTGATCGGAGTCGGGCAGGAGGAGGTGGCGATCTAAGTCTTGATGGTGAATGACCGAAAAGCTTTCGCGCTGACACTGGAGATCGTGCAATGACATGCTTTGGTGGAGGTGGCGAACGATGAATTCCGCGGCGGTGCTCTTGCCTGCCACCAAAGGCCACATGAGCCGGGGGGGAGTGGTGCTGGGGTGACAGGACTGGTGACTTGCGGCGACCCCGAGTATCATCTTCGAACCGCGCGAATTGATCCATGGGCCAGCGGGCGTCGCTAGAGCTATGCTGCAACTCCTCAATCTCATGGTCATCGCACTCATCTTCCTCCTCGTCTGGGTCCGTGGTGGGGAAGCTCGGGTCAATATCCTGTGGAATCGGAATGTGTTTCTCGCGTTTCTTCTGTTCACGACACGATATGTACGCTGCTTCCAATGGTCGATCTTCATCGAGGGTTCCGCAGACGAAGTCAGTGCTGTCTGGTAGCTCAGGGGTTCCTGGTCTCATTCTCGGCACCCTGGGCACTTGCCTCCTGCCTCGACGAACAAACCATGTCCTGGAGTGAAGAGGAGGGCTCCCCGAATGGGTCAAGGACTCGATTGAACTGGCCGGAGATTGCTGACGAGAGCTGAAGTGGCGGAGGTTCATGTGTTCCATGCTACCGCGAGCAATGTTGGTAGAGGGCGCCCAGAATTGATATTCCGAGCCCGCATCACTTTCATCATCTGAGCTGGCAAATCCGCCTTCGTCATCGGACTCGTTACCCCCATCAGAAGCGGCATCGTCGTCCGAGGGAGCGAAATCATCTTCGTTGTCATTGACTTCCAATTCGGCTTCAAGCTCTTCCTGCTCGCGTTCTTCCTCCTCTGCTTCCTCTTCTGCCTGCCGTCCAATATCACGGATGCGGATCTCCTTTTCCATGCAATCATTCAAGGTCAGCTTGGTTTTGTGGATAACCGGTTTGTCAACCCAGGAATCGGTCTCGTCATGAGAACTGCCAAACTCGTGAAACGATGTTTTGTGCGAAGGTGGGTTGGGTCGTAGCCGATGAGGAGAAGATGGCTTGGCTGTTTCGACCGATCGGCCAGAGAGATCTGCAGACCCTGAATTTGGTCTGCGTATGGATGCTGGTGCAGGCGAAGGACGACGCGAGGACTTTTGCTCAACGCGAAGTTTCGACGAGGACACCTTGTTCTCGTTGGAATCGGACCGAGTAGGGCAAGCAAAGGTTAGCATGCACTTCCGCTTTGGCGCTTCTAGGCCGGCAGGAGCTTTTGTTGGCAACGAGACATTATCTTTGCTCTTCTCCGAATCAGTCCCGCCACAGGCAAACATTATGCAACGTTTACGGCCAAGCGTCTTCTCAACGGCAGCCTCGCCGACGTCGGCCACGGCTGGCTTGTCATCTTCCACAACTGGGGCAATCACGACTTTCGGGGCCGGTGGACCCTCTTTCTTTAAGTTGAGAAGTCGAGAATACCGACCTGGCGGAGGTGGTGGACTAGGGGTTGTCGAACGCGAGGGGCTTGTAGCATCGCCGTCGCTGGTCAGCTCCGCGGTCGAGGCCATGCTACCAGTGCTGCGTGATGAGGTTGTAGAGAGGCCGCGGGAGGTGTCGTCGTTCTTTGATTCAGCCAGGATGGCCCGAGTCAGTAACGACTCACGCCGAGGGTTTATAGGAGCCATCGATCTGCTGTGCAGACCATCCCGATGGAACTGCGTATTGAGAGGGCAAATTCGATCGTCTGGCGGCTCGTCCGCTTCGCCACTGAGTTCATCGTCGTCGAGAGGTACGGTGGGAGCGTTGGATAAGTTGAACATCTTTAGTAAGCTTTGCATGGCTGAACTCATGCTCCGGGCGTCTGTCTGGTGTCTTTGATGATGAGCCATCGAAACGGGAACCGGTACGCGCAGAAATGTATGTGAAGGTGATCTTCAAGGAGCCCTCGAATCGCTAAGGACTTGAAGAATGAACCTTCAAGCACAGCGAAACCCCAACATAGACACTCGGTCTATGTACTGGGTAAAGCGAGGTTGGTTTTGGCCCTAGGGACCGCCGTTGTTATAAATTCGATCTCGACATAGTGTTTGTCTGGAGTCAAGTAATGCGTCCGCCGGGCCACCGAGAAGTCGTAAGGATTGAGGGAGGACGGAGATTGGGACGAGAGAGTAGATGATCGCGCAAAAGGGCGCACTTAGGGTGGCGTTCTGCGGTGTAGGACGTTTAGCTGCGGCCTGCAAGCGCGGGCTTCGGAGCAAACGGGCGCACAAATGCTGGGAGACTTGTCAGCTGCGCCAATATATGTGAGTAGGGTTGTGTCGCTTACGCGAAGATGAAGGTGAGGATGAAGGTAAGGTATTGAAAGGAGCGACGGAGGAAGAGACCTAGGTAGGGAGAAGGACGGAAGTGGGATGGCGATGGTGCGTAGTAATAGAAGAGAGAGAGGGTGTGTGATGCGTTTGTTGGTTGGTTAGGGTTGTTGGTGAGGGAGAATGCGGGCAGCCACGAGTGAGAGAGGCGAGGAGTGACAGAATTGCTTACGCCAGAATGTGTGCGTGTGAAGCAAGCAGAAGGGTGCAAGGTCAGGCTAGAGGCAGGCTAGGTATGTTCGGGGATAGAGCAGAGCCAACAAACAACAAGCAGCGGCAACCAGAGCAGACTCCGTCTCCTTCGTCTCCTTCGCAGGTACCTGGGGGGGGATTACGGTCGAGCCAGCATGTACCTCTGGCCTGTGCAGGGCAGGATTCGGAATGGCGGGCAGGGTGGGCTCGAATTGACGGACAGGTCCCTATGGCTAAGGGGGCACTGCTAGGTACCTGGTAGGCTTAGGAGGCATTTTTAGGCTTCCGCTGGGGGCAAAGAGGCCGGCGGTGGGCTGCCCAGGAGAAAGCTTGCTGTTAGAGGCCCCCAGGGCGAAATGGGGTTCACTCAAGCCCGAGGACTTTCCATCGGTAGTGACGGCAAGTCGCCCTTTTCCAGTCAGGCGGGCAGAGTGGCGGCCGTAGTACGTAGTAGTGGTGACTGCCGTGCTAAATGCTACGCAGCTTCCAACCAACGCAGAATTTGTCGGGCTGTGGATTCATCCACTTTCTTTTCTTCTCCAAGTGCAGCCCAGGAAGAAGGTTTTTTCAAAAGGGCGGTAGGAGTCCGAGTCTTCTCTAACTACCGCTGACTGGGCCTAGTTGATCGCTTGCCTGTTGATCCAGCATCACAGACGTTTTGTCCAGCTGGAAACCTGGCTCTCGAGAATGCCTCGAATGCCTCGTGGAGACCGCCCACTACAGTCAAAAACTGCACCATTCGTTAAAGACCCTTGAGCTGTTGGGATATTGAACCCACTCATTCCCGACATTGGTTTTATTGCAGTTGGGCGAAGCAGTTGAGACTGCACCCACATGGATACTCATGCTCACTTTTTGTTTTTATTCCATATGATTGCCATCTTCCGATCGAACGCAGCAATCAAACGAGTGCTAAATTTGTTCCCTTCCTCCAGAGTCCACAGCCATGCTGATCTCACCGAACAACAGTTCATACGGAGTACCGGGTTGGCAGTTCCCTGATCTGGTGCCTGGCAACGTTGCCGATCAGCTTTGTGCGACGCACCATCCGACCATCGTTACAATAGCATTGATACCAGATATAGATTTTAATTGGCAAGATTTTGTTGTGCTTCCGGAACAATCCTCTTGACGACGGCACCGTTGTTTTAACATGTTAGGAAGACCCTCTGCAGGCATGGTGACAGGGAAAACGTGGACTTTGTTGACGCAATATGACGGAGGCCCTGCCTAGTCAGTGTCTCCGATCCCTGTCTGTCATGCCCGAGTTCCCTGCATTTGATGTCCGATACGAGGGGCACAACTACTACTGGACTGCTGCAGACCTGGCCCTGCCTTGTGATCACAAGTGGTTTCGTGAACAGTGGTACGTAGAGGGAAGTAGCACGGAGTACGGAGATCACTGCCATAAAGATTGCTGTTGTAGGCCCGGGTCTTTGGGCTATATTGACGTGGCCAAGTTGAATATACCAGCTCTCATAAGCGCAACTTGCGTCTGATCCGATCAACATTGCCTCTACCTTGACGTTCAGACCCCGACTTCTACCGCTACCGGATTGATCTTCCTTTCCTGCGAAAGGTTGTTGTGCTGACTGGGGTGGGCATTGGACATACCTTCCATCAGCTGACAGGATAGGCATACCAAGAGATCTGTGACGGGCCGTACGGCTCGCAAACTCTTACTTGCATGTCTACTATTACGGTGATATGGACGTAGACGGGCGAGTGCTTGAAGGAGACCGCCGGTTGTGCGATGTAGTTCCGACATGCAAGCCTGAGAGCATGACCGGCCACTGCGATGGCAGCGCACTTGTCCCCGCGAGCTTGCTGCATCAAGCATCATTATTGCACCTTCTCGCGTCCACCGTCCACCGTGAGCCAGCCAGCGCACGCGCTACCTCGACACGGGCGAAAGGGAGAACCAAGGAGTGGTATGCTGCGCGGTTGCTTGATGTGACATCTCTGTATGTAGAAGCTCTCCACAAGAGGATTGTAATTAGGAAAGTCCACCATCCGTCCAACATCCCACCAGTCCACCAGTCCACCAGCCCACCGCGGCCCGCGTTTCGCGTGTCTGTCCTCCTTGGAACCGTCAACTGAATCAGCGGTCTGTGCGGCTTGTTTTCTCTTGCCAATAATATTATTAACGGCCATTCTAGAAGTGCGGTGCAGCTGACACGTTGGAAAGAGGCCGGCTACTCATCCAAGAATGCTCTCACTCGCGAGAAGGGGTGGGAACCAGGGCTGCGGCATACGCGGCGACATACACCATGTTGGTCGGCAGTCTCAAGAACGAAGGAGCGCCGTCTTGATGAAATGCGGAGCAAGACCGACGGCAGGCTGGCTTCCACACTGGATCATCTGAATGGATATTTGCCAATTCTATCATTCGTTCGGCACTTGGAGAGGAGTGCACAATTAATTACGGTGCTCGACGGACGGGAAGCAAAGACGAGGTCTCGCCCCACGAGACGAACCACCGAACCACCGAACCAGGCCCTTTTCTATGAGGCATTTATGGGGAGCCAATGACATGCCCGTCAAATGGCGCGGGCTAATGCAGCAGCAGATTCGCAGCAGATTTCCCCACGCTTGCACAATCACAGAGAACGACGTGCTCAAGCCTGACTGTAGCGTGGAATGCCAGTGCGCAACGAGTCTCGGCTGCAGCAGGACGAGATGCTACAGGCGACTGCTGCTGCGACCAGTCTTGCATCCAGTTAGGTGCCAGTCACAGACATGCTGGCGGTTGAGGGGCATGCTGTAGCCCGTTGTAGCCCGTTGCGGCGGGCGGATTGCCCTTTTGAGCTCCCGGGCGCTGGTTTTCATTCACCAGCATCGCCGCAAGGCCAAGCAAAAGGCCATTGCCAAACTACGGAGTACTACTACGCACGCATTATTATTACTCTGTACTAGGTACATGTAGTAAGAAGTACTACTCCATACAGACTCGAGTCCTCCAAACTGCGTCCATATATTCAAGTTCCAACCCCTTCGAGTCCTGCGAGAGCGCTGCTGACGGAGGATGAAGGTGGAGAAGATGTTGTTCTGTTTCAAGTCCGGCAACAGCCACGCTGTGTCTCCTTCCAAGGTGCTGCTGATCCTGCCCCCCATTATAGAAGCAAGGCTCTCACATGATGCCTCCGTCGCTCACCGCATGTTCTCCTAGCTGTCACATCTGGCGTTGACGTCCCGCATGACCTGTCTGACCAAGATCTACGGAGTACGTGCCTAGCTGTTCCCCTCCATTCGCATCAGTCAGAGCTACTGACTTCGCTAAGCGATGCGAGATGAGCATGCATCAGGGGCCATGTTGAAGTCGGCCAGTTTGATGATCTGCTTAATCTTTGCGTTCATGCTGTATCACGTGTTTGGTCTGCTAACGTCAATAACGTACGTAAACTATACCTATAGTATGCTCCGTGCGAAGGAGATGCTGCACACTGTAATGCTAGTCGTAATGCTGAGAAAGGCTCATGAGAAGAAAATCGCTACCCAAGCAGTTCCGCATCACTTACTGATTGAAACATAGCTTGCTTCTGCGGATTGAAATTGTATTCCATCACGGAGGCAGATCCGCTGGGGTGTTGACTGTGGCTGGGTGATGTAAAGCCACGCAACAAGGCTGACTGGAAGCCTTGGCTTCCGTTCTCGAACTTCAGAACTTGCCCTCAACCTCCGCCACACCTACAGCATGCATACATACAATGACTGACCCAGGAGCGAATGCATATGTGCTAGGGCCCGTTCAAGAGTTGAGATGACGGTCATCAACGTTTGACCTTTCTTTTTTCCCTACTACATCTATCTGGTCGTTCACACATGGTTATTCTTGCTTTGCCACGCAACAAAGGAGGCCGGGCGTGATACAACGTGTCCTTCTGCAAGGGCCAAGGCACCGCGGAAGTCGAATACAGCACGCCGATTCGTCCACAAGAGGATGTCAACCGCGACATCTTCCCCTCACTTTGAACAAGAATGGGTTGATGACCCAGGCATCCCGCCCGACCATTTTCGATATATCCAATCCCTGAACGAATCGCCTGCATGCTACACCCGCTTCTTCGACGCGCTGCTGATCCAGAAACCATCCCACAGCCAATTCTTCCATGACCTCAAAGCATTCCGCGAGCAACCGGCCGTCATCCGGCTCTTGCAGCAAGGCACCAAAGACGCCTACAGGAACTGCACGGGCGCATTTGCCGCATCTCAGTTCGCCCACTCATGGTGTCACTCGGTCAGCGACTTGAAATCCGGATCGACACGGGGCAGTTGGACCGGCGCGACGAAGAAGGTGAGCCCCGATGCCCAAAGGGAGGAGGATCGGCTGCACCGTCTGCTGGTTCCGCTCTGGATTGCCTTTCGACGGAGGATGTTTCCTGAGCCGG
Source organism: Capronia epimyces CBS 606.96 (assembly GCF_000585565.1). NCBI lineage: Eukaryota > Fungi > Ascomycota > Eurotiomycetes > Chaetothyriales > Herpotrichiellaceae > Capronia > Capronia epimyces. The sequence goes on from NW_006912906.1 coordinate 1,793,955, forward strand.
AGGTCCTGGCCGAGTGGGTTGCAGGAGAGGAGCAGCGAAAGAAAGATCGCAAGGCTCACCCTCCGGTCGGAATGAGAACTGGAGGCGAAGACGAAGACGACGCTCACAATGAAGCCGGATCGGATATAAAAGCAGCCTCCCGGTCATCCTCTGAGAGCGCTCCGGCAGGGTATCCCGAACTCGGCTCCAAGACGACATCTCTCAATGCACCATCGTCCTCGAAACCCGCTTCGAACCACTCGGATTCCGGCGCCGGCGCTGCGGCTTCACAGTTGTTCCTCGGAGTTGCGGTGACAGGCTTCCTCATGAGCGACAAGCGAATCAGGAAATACGTGGAGAAGAAACTGAACAAGAAGTAAGCGTGACTTGCTTCGGTGGCCGACTGCAGTGATGATGCCGCACTTGAGAGCGGCGGCGTGGGATGAAGGACTACTATGGGCAATATAGGTGTGGTCATGTAGGTACATTTGGTATTGGTGTTAGCGGTCTTGTTTTACGTGTGAGGGGCGCACAAAGTAGCATGGTTCTGGAGCCCTGGGAAGGTCCTTCCAGTATAAATATACCTTCTATCTCTGGAATTGGATCTGTCTTTCTTGTCACAGTATCAGACAGGTTGATGTCATGGCAGAGTGATGGCTCAGCCTGAAACTAACAATTCACCCCTTCCGAGGGTAGTCAAGTTGGTGATTGACACGAAAGTCCAGCATCCGTACTCAAGTCTTGTATACCAATGGCTCGTATACCAATGGCTCGTATACCAATAGCTCGTATACCAATAGCTCGAATGTGCCCTCCCTGACACCCCCAGCTGCCCTCTCTCCGCCGGTATAGCTCGTCTCTGCTGAAACCCAGGCTAATTAATTCCGCACTTGAACCACCATCGAGCTCAGATCTCATGCCCGTGCAACTTGGGAGCCCTCCAGCATCACAACACAACACCACACCACCCTCTCCCTCTTGGCGGGCCAGGGCCGCCTCCAACACCGCACTGCACGGCAGGATCTTTAATTAATGGCCCTTGATATATTTGATTCGCGGAATTCCTCTCAACAATTCAGGGCCCAACCCCGGTCGTGCAGTGGTCTGTACGGCTCTGAGGGCGGTTTAACTTGGGTTGGTATCAGGTCAAAGGGTACTGCTAGCTGACTGAATGGGCCGACCAGGGTTCGATTCCCACCTATTAAATCCCATCTCTACTCACTACATGTGGTATCTGGAGGCCTGGTATGCAGTTCGAGTCTCCGTGAGGAGGTGACGACTGATTTGGTGTGTTGAGGAAAATTGAAAGAAAAAAAAAAAAACTGGGTTTCTTCCTGGTTTCTCCTCCCTATAACTCCCTCACGGGGGTTATAGGGAGGAGTTTTTGTTGGTCCTGGAATTAAATTGTATCTCTTGTTTGGTTTGGTTGGCCACGTTCGAGGTGTTTTTGGTTCGTGCCGCCAGGTCTTGGGTTTGGTACCCATGTTGTCACTGCACACAAGGTTGATCAACACAGGTCTCGTCTGGTACTAGTCCGTCTGATCTGCTTGCCGTGTTCAGATCGGGTAATGTAGGCTGACCTCGATGCGTTCGTGTCTTTGTTTGCTTCCTGTACAGTATCCTTGAAACCCCCATTGAAGGCCATCACAGCTGTTGCTGGGTTCTGTTTCAAAGAACGATACTATCTGAGGCCATGGCTGCCAGCCATGGTAGGCTGTTGCTTCAGCCGTGAACCTGAGATACAAGAGTAGTTGAGACACTAAGGTCCGGGACCTCTCAAGCATGTTGACCTGTTACTCACTGCCGGGTACAACATCATTGGTTTGGTTTGGATGTGGTACAGAGAAAAGCCGTCGAGTCAGTCTTGTGATGTGGCAGAGTGTGCGGAGGTATCATTTGCAGTCTTCGCAGTCTTTGGTTTCTTCTTGCTTGCCAGACTGTCCAGTGGGCTGGTGCACAATGTCGGGCTGCTGTTGTGCCTTGGTTCGCGGCTCGCCATCCACCCCCTGATCCTTCTTTTTGAGACTCCGGTCGATGTGGCCGAGGTCCCTGTCCGGATCGACGATATTTCGGACTCGGTTCTTCAACTCCTTCGTCTCGGGAAACCCACCATCCACTTTGCGGTCCCAGAGCACTGTCTCCGTGACCGTGACGGGCTTGGAGCCGGCCTCGGCCTCGATGCCCGACGGACCAGCAGACTGAGACACAGCATGGGTCATGATGACGGTGAAGATACCGCCCGTCGCGGGGATCAGCGCCACCTCGCCAATACCGGTGCCGAAGGTTTGAAGAAGTTCTTGGGCGTACTGGGGGCGATATTGTCAGCCTGGCTAGCCAGCTCGATCGTTGAACAAGAACACTGCTATATCTGGGAAAGAAAATGTCTCAGAATTGGGCGAGTGGAAGGTGCTTCGATGGTGGTTTCAGAAGCGTGCAACAACGAAGGATCACGCCCTTCGACTTTGTCTTTCGACATATGTTCGAGTACCGCAATTTGACTCCTGGATGGATAGGTCCAAGCACCGGCATTTGGAGGCAAAAGACAGAACTTAGGCTGAAGCCGCCAATGATATCAGCGAGTGGCACTCACATAAGCGGCCCTCAAGTTCCATTTGCATTGCGTGCAGAATCTGATCGCCACGCGCGGGACGTGGACCGTCGACGATGCTTGAGTCGTCATGCTGCTGGGTTTGGAATCCAATTGTTGATATGGCTCAGCGGAGTTCAACTGGGGAGGCCAGAAAATGTATGGGATTGAGTTTGAGGTTGATGACGAATTGTAGCAGCGAGGATGCTGATGCTATACGGAGTAACGGCCACCGAAAACGGCTGTTGTGGGCGCCGCTTTTGGCCTCCGTCGCACCCGCCCTCGTCGGTCGACATCTAATTATGTAGTCTCCTCCTTCGGCGCTGCACCGGAAGCGTGCCGCTATCTCCTCCACTCTAGCTAATCTATCTCCCGCAGATTATGAACGTGTATATTAGACAATCGGGTACTTCTCGTCGTCGGACCCCGTGGACGTGTGCCGATAGCACCTAACCTACCGTGTCTCTAGAGCTTTCCTCGAATACCACTACCAAGTATCTTCTCGCGCGAAGGCGTCGTTACTCTTCGTCTTTACTAGGTAATAAAGGATAGCTGTGCACTTTTATATATGGTGGACCTGCGTTGTGAAACTGTAACTAGACCTCGACAGATATTGACCCCTCGTGATGCCCGAATTCTAGCAGGATGTTTCAATGTCATACTTGACCGGATGTCATGATTTTTTGACTAGCATGGACACGCTGCAGACACAGAGGCGATATCAACCAAGAAAGAGGGCATTTTGGTCCAACCTTGCACTCCCACCACTCGTGCTACGGGTCAAGCAGGAACTTGCAGGATACCCGTGCTACTAAGTTGCCGTCGTGAGCCAGAGGTGCTCTTGCTTGCCCGTCCTCGAACATTTCCTGCGTAAAGATGGCTTGGTTGCGCCGAACTGCCAGGATTTCGGACATAATCTTCTCGTTGAATTCAGGATGCGCTTGGAACGACAGCAATCGCCTGGGGAGGTACAGTCCTTGCACCAGGCACCGGTCGCTGAACCCAAGACCGGTAATGCCTTTGGGAATATCGAGGACGATATCGCGATGCATCTGATGCAAAGTCTGCGAGAATATTTCGGTTAGAACATGCGATGCTGTCCGAAGACTGAAGATGTGCTTACCAGGCTCTCTCGGCCTCCCATCAGCGCCGACCCTTCTGTTGTGAGTTGCACCTGGCAAGTCGAAATCTCCCATCCTGCGTCGTTTCTCCCAACCGAAGCCCCCAGCGCACGCGCAATGATCTGGTGGCCAAAACACACTCCCAGAACCCGTGGCTGGCCCAGTTGGTAGGCCTTTTGCACGTATGCGACCAATTTCGCAATCCATGGTTGATCGTCAAAGGAACAGTGTTCTTCGAGGTCAAGCTATTAATGAAATGGCCGCCGAGTGGCCACAGGGGGGGGACGTACTGCTGCCCGTAATCAAAATTCCGTGGACGGTGTCCATGTCTGGGTACTGTTGTGCCTCGACAACGTCCCATTTGCTGACCTCGAGGTCGACTGCATGTCCAGAATCCTTCAGAGCCCCTACGCCTCGCTGAAAGAAAGCTTCGAAGATATCGCCATATGTTCCGTATTGGTTTCTGACGGTGTCGATCGGAGTATCACACTCGAGGACCGCGATTCGAAGCTTGCTCGCCATGCTTGCCAACCGTGCGAATACAGAGTCGACTCAAGGCCAGCATTCCGGTGGGAGGCTGCTGAGTCCTTTGTCCCACGTATGATTCCGCCTTACCATGGCGGACACGTGCCCAGTCTGCAATGCCATCGTTGTGACCCGCAAATCCGCGCTTCTACCGGCGAGCTGAGATTCCATGCTCTGGGCGATGCGCGTCTCGTCCGCGGTTCATGACCACGCTACATGACCGGCCCTGCTATCATCGAGTTGGCGGCGGATGGTCGATGGCGCCAGACAACCGCACTGCCTTCGTCCAACCACATCACGGACCGCGGTGTGGATTCATCCTTTGTTTGCCGCCGTCGTTGCCACCTTTTGGACGGGACGACCCGATTGTTCATCTGAGAGTCCTCCCGAAATGCTCACCTTAAAGATTGGGTGTCTTCTAGAGGCATTGCGGGCGCCTTTCGCCGGTTTTGGGTGAAGCCCAGTAGCAAGGCTGGTTGGTCTCTCTACCAACACCAGCTTCATGTTATTTTGTCCGTGTTGCTGTCACACTTTCCCCTGATGAACAACAGCGCACGTTGCCGGAGACCACGGGAACTGTCTGTTTCCCGAGGGGCCCTCATAGCATAGATCCGCATACTACACGATCGACCGTTTTGTCTTCAGCCAACTGCAGATCCTACTTGCTGATTCCGGGGTTCGGGTTGGTTGGTTCCGGCAGATAACACCTCCTTACAGGGGGCACTGCTGCATCCCACTTGTTTCACATGCCTTCAGATACGGAGCTAGGTCTGCTTTGTTCACGGGTGAACCGGTATCCTGGCTCAATGTTTTGATATATCGGTGCTTCGAGAAGTCTATCGCTCGACGGAGAGGACTCAGCTCTTACGCTTTCGAGCAGAAGACTCGAGCAGTCTTTTCAATCAGGAGACTCGAGCCCGAAATCCTTGCAGCAGCACAATTACGGACGACGGAGAGTCAAGACATCACCTTCGGGAGTTCCGTTTCTTTTAGAAAGATGAGATTCTCTCGCGAAGGCAACAGCTTTCCTTGGATTAACCCTTATGAAACTTCCCAAATGAACTTCACCAGCCTTTCCACGGGACCCAGGTATCTTCTACAACATCATCGTCTCCGACGATATAATATACATGGAATGCCGCTGCGGTGATGCATGTGTGTTGGCAGTACACAAAGAGCTTCTGGCCGACGAAGAAGCTGTCGGCACTTGCCTTCTCGCCTGGGCCGTCGTTAATGGCCACATCCCCCGGATGGCCAAGGATGCCGTGTTCTTGCGATAAGCGAACCACGAACCAGCCAGGATGATCTGCAATCATGCCAAACCCGGGATATTCGCTAGCCTCCCTAGAGAGGGCTATGACGCCGGCGTTGACGAGGACCTCATTACGTTCAGGGTACACGCTGCACACCTCGACGCATATGCGTACTGCTTGATCCGTCAGCTTGACCAGCCCAGTGGAAACTTGCTGCAAGTCATTGGTCGGAAAATTTCCTTCGCGGTCATCAGTACACTTTCAATCCATGGATTTGACGCATGAACCTACCAGCATGCAGTTCGAGGGATACATGTGAGGGCAAAGTTGCCTGCAAACTCTGAACCACATGAGCTGTAGGAGTTGCGCCAACTGATATGACGATCGGGCGTTGACCACCGATGAGACTCGCGCCCTCCAGGCAGCCCGAAATTTCCTCACGAAGGACTCCTTCTGCGTCCTCTTGCGTCCGGCAGGCATAGGAGTGACCGGCGTGACAGTAGAATCCGACCACTTCCACAGAGTCAGATGCTTCTGCCCGGCGAACCAGGTCATGAAGTCTAGGGATCTTGGTTTGAACACCTGCTCTATGTGATCCAACATCAATCTTGATGAAGACCTTCCATGGTATACTTGCTGACGGCGAACGCCGGCGAAAATCTTCGACGACATGTATATGTTGCTCGTTGTCGATCATCAGGGCGATCCCGACATGCTGAGAAAGACTGTGCAGCTGCGGAAGAGCACTTGGACAGACCGGGAGTCCGTAGAGACACTGGAGTCTTCAGTCAGCAGAGGATAGAGGGGGATGTCTTGAGGCTGTGAGCATACCTCATCCAAAAGACCCTCCTCCGCCAACGGGAGAACGCCACGGATCTCTGCAACCGTGGAAGCCACGATTTTCCGGTGTTTACCGTTCTGGAGCATCTTTCTCGTGACCTCGATACTCTTGAAAAGAAAAGTGAGCAAAGTGTACCACAAGACACTGGGCATGACAAATACCTTGAGAGTTTTGACATGGGGTCGAAAAGCGATGTTCAGTCGAGCAACATCGTCGTGCAACCTCGTGATGTTCGTGTCCAAGACGGATCGTTTGATGACCAGAGACGGTGTTGGAAGCTCTGATGCCGCTCGCCCAATGAATGACTTGTGGTGTTGCAGAGAAAAGTCCATGGTGAGTAGTCTGGCCGAATTCAATCTAGTGACTACTTTATGCCGTCAACTTGTACTGCTGTTCTTGGACAGGAGGGTTGAGGTCTTTGTCGAACAGACGAGATGATTCTTGTGTCATGCAGTCGAAATGACGCCTCAAGAAGAATGAAGACCTCTGGACAGCCGGTGGGAGGGTCCAACAATGAAAGAGGAGCTGCTCCACAGACGCTGGGTCAGAGCCGACTAATTTCGAGAACGGCGCTTGTTCGAGCGCGGCTGGTGGCTCACTCACCCCTGTTTGTTAAGCTAAACGTTCTAGGACCTCTTGATAACACACATATCAAGCATCTTTGAATCGCTCGAGAGTCCACCATTCTCCTCATTAAGGTATTTTGTCATTACAAGGTTGGGTTCTGTACGACTGCGCTACGAGTACACATTGACAACGGCAGTCGGCAGGCATTGCCAATTGCTGGGACACTGTACTTTTCTCCAACGCGTCTTTCCTATCTACTTCTTCTTTTGCAGAGCAACGCATTCGATCTCGACGGTGACGTTTTTCGGCAATTCCTTGACCGCGACGCAGCTCCGCGCCGCCAATGCGTGATAGCTTCCGCGTACACGGCATTGACTTCTGCAAAGTTTCTCATGTCTGTGATGAAGACGGTGGTCTTGTTGATTTTGTTCAAACTCGACCCGGCCGCTTTCAAGATGGCGGCGATATTCTTGATCCAAGCGGCAACCTGCTCGCCGGCCGGAGCGGCGGTGTTGATGTTCCCCTGCCCCCTGAGACTGTTGCGCGGGCATTCAAGTCAGCGCTATCATAGCATCTTGCACTTTCCCCTTCTATCAGCTGGGTCAGACATGATCACTTATATATGGCCCTATCGCTGTATTCGCGTCGTTAGCAAAGCCGGGCAGGCGGCCTATCACCGCGAAAGAGGGACTGGACTGGACTAGACTTACCAGGCGCAGCTACTTTTGATTCGACGAATTGGAGCATTGCTGTCAAGAGTAGTTGGAAGATAAGGCACTGGTACTGATGGCACAAGTTTCGGCGTCCGCGAGAAATACCACCTCCGGGTTCGGGAACGAAAGTCACGATCACTAATACGAAGCATCCCATGAGATTGGGTCTGCTCCGAAGCGAAATGTCAATTACGAAATGTAGTCAATTGTAAGAGTGCGAGTGTACCTTACAACCGCGGTAAATAATGGAACCGGCGCGCCCGGATCTGTCGAGACACTGTCGAGACACTGTTGCCACTGATGATCAGAATCTGGCCAGAACCCACTGCGGCCATTGGAAGGCGCGGAGCGTTGTCTGATTGGTGGACCAGATGGAGCGCTGTGTCTAGATTAGGGGGGCCCAGCCTTATACCGCCGGGCCAATGAACGGGTGGTCAATAACTCCTGGAGACCCATCAAAGCTTGCATTGCTTCTGAGTTGACGGATTGACTTTTGTTCGGCCGAGTCTGCCGGGGTTGGAGAGTCAAATATCTACTTACTCGTGACGGTCTTCCGCTGGTCGAACGCTCCTATTGTGTTTCGAGAGCTAGTGGTAACCCGGGAGGAAAGAAAGTGAATTGTGGTCTTGTATAAACGTACTCCGTACCATTCCATCATGCAGAAACCACATGGCCCCGAATGCATTGCTCAGGGGTTGAATTCCAAACCCCTAGAGAATCATGATGGCCAAATGTGTAACGTATCTTCGCAGTATCCTGACTGGCAGCCACTCGTTTCGAGGATATAGGAACAAACGACCACGTAGACGGCCCTTGCCACGTCGACTGTGTCGTATCAGGGAATGACGAGAATTCCATGCCAAGATCATCATACTGACAAACCCCTGGCAATTACACCGTCTCAATATACCGTCGGAATTCCCTGTGTGAAGAAAACGAAGGTTAGTCTGAGCCTCGTCCCACGATACCCTCCACATCAAACAAGCAACAAAGAGGGAACACTCTTACCAGTCCGTCACAGATTCCTTCCACACTCGGATTTCATGCTCCCTCGACGCGGCGAAATGGTCGACGAATTTGCCGTCGAAGATCTCCCGTGCAATGCTATCAGAAGCACGGAATCTATCGTTGGCCGCGAGAAGGCTGTTGGGCAACAACTCAGGCTTGTCTTTCCGCAGCGCCGTCGGCGGGATGGGAATAGACATCTTACTTTCGATCCCTCGAAGGCCGGCGCCGAGAATCGCACTCAGGGCGTAGTGTGGGTGCAAATCCGCTCCAGGAATCCGCACCTCGAATCTCGTGGCTTGAGGCTTCGCCACGGGAGGGGCGATCAGGCGTATCGAGGACAGTCGGTCCTCTAGACCCCAACTCACGTTGACGGGGGCCCAATAGTTCTCGACGAGACGCTTATACGAGTTGATCGTTGGCGCGAACATAGGCATAATGTCCGGGAGAGCGTTAAGAAGTCCCGCGAGGAAGTATCGGCCGTCGTCGGATAGGTGTTCTATGTCTCTCCACTGTGCCTCCGGGTCGGGCGAGTCGCGGGCAAACAGGTTCCGGCCCTCGAGGTCGTATAATGAGATGTGGATGTGGCCAGAATTGCCGGGCAGGCCGAACGTGGGCTTTGCCATGAAGCACGGTGTTACGCGATGCTCGATGCCTACCGATTTGGCGAGATATCTAGAGACGTGGTTAGTTAGACACTGATAAATAGGGTAGTAGAGTGATGAATCGGGGGGCTCTCATACTTGAATAACGTCACCCGATCCGCAATCTCACACGTGTCCGCCACCGCCAGAGCCTGTCTCGAGTCAGCGTTCGAGCTCCGTCTAGCCAGGCCTAGTAGATGAAGAAAGTGGACTTACAGCCTCGTAAACTCCCGGTCCGCTCTCCGTGTGCCATGCTTCAATATTGCATTGGAACCGCTCTGCACTGTCGTAGATGTCGTGGAAATAGCGTTTGTTCGCGGCCTGTCGCGTGAGACTGTATCCAAACATGCCCTGGGTTAGCGGCCGAAGGGCGCCGGGAGTGTTCCTAGACAAGAACGCCGCCATGTCCTGTCTGTTCGTGCCCAAACTCGCACCGTACCCGTCCTCGGACGGTGTCTGGTAATTAAAGAACTCTAGCTCAACTGTATCTCATCCCCATCATCAGCGTACCAATTCCCTGCATATATGAGGCAAGGGGAAAGGGAAGGGTTTCAACCGTACCACCAGCTTTCGAAGAGTACCCTAGCGTCTGCAACCTCGAAGTGATCGACCGGAGTATACTCCGACCATCTACATGCAAGGGCACTGCGTTGACGGTGAAATGGAGCAAGAACAAGGGAATATCATCTTCCCAGGGGATCCTTCGATACGAATTGATGTCCGGAACGGCGATGAGATCGGCGTATCCCGACTCTGCTGATGTAACCGTGGTCTCGGTCGTGTACAGCAGGTCGTGCATGTCCCATCCAAAAATCGCTGAACTCATCCCAAAGCCCTGCTCGAAGCTGGACAGGAACTTTTCCTTGGACATAATCTTGCCTCGCAGCACTCCGTCACAGTCAATGCCGGCGAGCTTGACTTTGGAGTCGCGCTGCAGCAAATGCGGCAGGTGGTCCATTGTCGGGGCTGGGGCCGGGGCCATTGCTTCGATGCGTGGTGAAGCTTCTCCCATGGTGATTGTGTTCACAAGGAAAAAAGCACACTCGCGCTCTTCACGATGCCTTTTTATTGTAGTTGTAGTTGTTCGAAGTTGGTGGGCAAGACGCAGATCCAAAGTCGACGGCTGCTTCACGAGAGACAAGATAGAATACTCGTTCTACGGGCACATAGAACCTACCGGATCCTCGAATGCAACGGTAAAAGTCTTGTCTCTGACATTGCATTGCATTGCATGGCTGCCGACGGACATGGGCCTCCAAGGGCTAGCCAGACCCAGACCAGACTTCGCTCACTCATGATGGAGACTCGAGAAGTGGAATCCGCCGCGGCAGTCCATACCGCGGTCCTTAATGTGATTGGACTGATCAGACTCTCTGGTTTGGCCCTAGGCCTATTGCGGTGTCCCAATAGCCCCTAGTCCTTTTCCCCACAAAGCCTCGTCCCTTATGTTGCAACGATATGCAGCAGGACGTGGTCTAGATGACTGAATTTTTGTACCGCGGCTATCAAGCACTTGTGTTTGTATACACAGTAAGACTGCGCGCCGTAGACCTGTGTTTCTCCAGCAGGCAGGGGCCATGAGTGTAGAATCAAATCGCTCCATCAGAATGGTTCCAGTTCCAGCTGCCAACAAACACTCACCGGTCAAACGACCAGGGTCTCCCTTCCAAGATATATCCAAGCTTTGAGATGGTTTGCCATCCAGTATGCCACGAACCCTTCACATTGCCGTCCTGGAATTCTTTTCAAAGAATTTCTACAACGAGGACTAGAGAAACTGCATCTCAGAAAAGACCAAGTCGGGCTCCAGGTCAGCAAATGAGATGTAGCCAACGAACAACATTACCCAGACTTGGAGACCGTCGATGGACTCCTGTTCACTGAGAGTAGTAAGTCACGGTCAACCTCGCTTTCTAACGTTTGAAATCTGACTTGGCCAAGAACACTCCTTCTCTGAGAACAGCCCATGGATCAAACGACTACTAGAATACATACGCAAGGCGTATGACTCGGACTAGATACGTATTCATAGAGTGTGCTTGGGCATAAAATCATTACACGTTCACTAGGCGCGCAGGTCGGAAGGAACTAGGCAGGTTGGGAGATTTCGGCCGACCATCTGTAATTGACACGGGAAGGAGCAGAATTAATAGACGGGTTGGAGTTATTGTGCGTCTGCAATCCTGATCATAATACTACTGCTAAAGCCGACGAGGCATACCTTAGACGTTGCACCAGATACACCGAGATATCGTCCTAGATGTTCCGAAAGGTCTAACCAACATCGCCTCGAGCAAACGTTGTAAATGCAGGGACTTTATCGGCCGCAGCGAGTTCTATCCATTCAAGCTTAAATAAAGTTCAACGAGACCACCATATCCGAGATTTTAGCTGTTAGATATAAAAAAGGTATTTTTAATAGGAACTTTATCAGGATGGACAAGATAGAGTAGCCGCTACATTCTGCGAATTCTTGCTAGAAGTGTAATACCTTAGTTAGAAGGATAGGGAAAGCGCTGTTGCCACAAGCACTACAACGGTATACACAGTACGCGAAATTTAACGGGATTAGCATAAACGTGTCATTCTGACTGCCAAAGTATTCATGTCATGGAGTCAAACGATAGGATCTATAAGGGTTTGACCTTGCTATCCATGTGGTTGATTGGCTGCTGACTGGTCTAAAAGGTCACCCTCTAAAGTCAGCTCTTCAACTTATAGAAGGCATCAAAAGCTTTCGGTCTAAGTGTACAACCAAGTCTATAATTCTTCTATCCAGTCTAAGCCAGGTCCTATGTAGCACTGTAAGCCAATATTCGGTATTTGTAATGGAAGTTAGAAACAAGGTCTTGACTTACCGGGTTAGGATAGTCGCAGCGATTGATAAAGACCGTTCCAGCTTCGAGAGATCGAATAATCTCGCTGCTACGGGCAATATCCTTAGTTTATATACTAGCCGCAAGTCCATATGTGCTGTCGTTTATTAGGTCGATAGCCTCCTTGTTACTAGACATATCACGGAGCACGGCGACGAGTAAACGTGTATGCCAAATATAATATGAATTTTAAGATGGAGAGTACCATGAATGGTTGCGAGGAGTGCAACGAGCATAAGGCTCTCTATCTTTCCGGTATTTTAGGTCATGAGACGACATCAGGGCTGGTTCATAGAAGATTGATGATTAAGTACGTATTGCGTGTGCTGAGAGAGGGCTAAGCCTATATTGGTTGGGGCACGGTCTGGACGGGCGCTGCGGGGTTGGGCAAGTTCCCACCTCCGCGTTGCTAGCAGGCTAGATGCGCAGTAGAAACGTATCGTAAAGGAGGCTAAATAGCTAGTAATGTGGATGAGGCGAAAGGGATGCTACTATGGAGTGTGGACCTCGAGGAAATGTGGCTCTAGTAGCCGAGAAACTACCGTCCCTATAACATGTGATGCCAAGGCTCAAACGAGTTCTTTCAGCCTCGCCATCGGACCCTCGTTGCAGCTCCACGACGAGGATTTTCAGGAGCTCACGAGCCTCGAAACTTTAGTACCACCCGCAGGTGTTGCGCTGCACCGCCGAAGGTTACACGGCACTACCATTCCTCTCGGCGGCCGCAACCATCTTGCCGAGCTCTATCTGCATGAGCAAAGAGAGCTCGTCGTACACGTTCCACTCATCGACAATCCGGCCGTTCTTATAGTGATAGTGCGATACGCCTAGGATCTGCAGTCGCTGACCCGTAGGTTTGCCGAGCTCGGACAGAATACCATAACCCAGGTGATGACCCTCCATGACCCACCGGACAGCCACCTTGACGCCGCCTTCCTCGCAGGGGGTGGAGCAGATATGCTGAGGCATGTACACGGCATCGGGGATGGAGCCGAGGAGACTGAGGTGCTGATGCATGACGGCGGCCGGGCCGTATAGCTCGACCATTTTGGGGCCATGGTACTGCGCGTTGGGAGCGTAGACCTTCTCGATGCGGCCAAACATGCGGCGGTTGAATACATGGTGTAGCCACGACAGCGTTTCGACCTCGAGGTCGTTGTGGGCGAGGGAGGTGTCGGGCTCGTCGACGGGAGGCGCCTGACCCAACGTCCGCCTGTTGTCGCCAATGTCGACGGCGGTGAGCCCCTTGTCGAACAGCTCCTGGGCGGCGTCGCGGGCGAAGGGGGTCGGGTCGAGCCCAAGCTGCTTGATGGTGGCCATGTTGTCGGCGATGACCCATTCGCGGTAGATGCGGTTCTGGTAGATCATGCAGTCGGCCATGACCCGATTGACGACTGTTTTGCCGGTGGCGGGGCCAAACTGGCCAGACTGCGTATGCCGAGTGGTACCGGTCACGAGGTGCGACGTGTAGAAACCGTCCTTGTCGTCACCATCCCACACCACCTGGGTCGCCATCACAGCCCGGTCGGGGAAGGTGACGAGACGCTGAATGGTATCCCGCACGACCGACTCGCGGTCGTACAGCGTGGCCATGGTGCTGTACAGGACACAGTTGTTGGTGTAATGAGTGTAGATCAGTCCAATGTCTCGCTCATCCCAGATACGGTGGGTACACCGCACGATGTAGTCGACAATGTCTGTGTAAACGTCGTCGAAGCCGTCCATTGAGTGCACTCGCTCCCTTTGTGTCGGTACCAGGTCGACATAGTCACGCCGCTCCACCTGGAGTACGGCGGCCGACCCCTTTGGTGTTGAGGCGACGCTTCGGTCGTCAGCGGCACTGGTAGAGGACATGATGGTGGTTGAGCGATAAATAAACGGATTGCGTGGTGAGATTAAGAAATTGAGATGATATGTTGAATGGTTCTGACTTTGTGGAGTATGGTCAGTTTTATCAATGTTTTAAGCTGTCCGCGTACAAAATCATCTTACAACGAGTTAGTATATTGTATTACTACGAAGGCAAGTGCCGAGAGCGCGGACCGAACGTTCATTGGCTGTACTTAATCTTTCACTCACACCTTACGAAGCGCTGCGTCACGATAAGGACTGGCTAAAAGGCGATCCCGTCGAGATAGACATGTCAGGAGAGATCATGTGTTGGACCGTTCTGGCTCTGTGGAGCAATACTGCGGCCGCCGGCTACTGCCTCAGGTATCCTCTGGGAAAGATATCTGCCCGCGGGAGAGATGTTGCTATTCGGCATTGGCATTACGAGAGGGGGCTAACTTGACGTATACATGTGGCTATCCAGCGGAGAGTGGGGCATTCTGGAAGCCACTAGCCTCTAAACCCAAGCGCGGCTTTAGAATTAGGTAAGTGCCCAGAGCGCGGCATGAATGGTCATTGGCTGCTGTCTACAACGCTTATCTCAGTTTAACCGCGCCTACCTACGCTCCGTCTTTTAAAGTTTATGGGGACTCTCGAACGTCAACATGACAGATGGATCGCCTCCCCGGGGGAGGGTCCGCTGCTTATCTTGTTACTGCTTAATATCTTGTTACCACTACACGGTACACCAGAGCCGAGGCTGCTATCAAATACATAGGGGCTTGGATTCTGGACACGCAGCGTATATAAATAACCAGCTGAGAGCTCCCCTAACCAACTTTGCCATGACCGACATTGGAACATCCCCTTCAAAGGCCAGCCACCTTTCACAATGTCGACACCTTCCGACCACATCTCAGACTCAGACAAGGTCGCCTTCGAGCCCAAGGCAGACCACCCCGACAGGGAGCATGGTACCAAGGTAGAGCTGCCCGAGGAAACCCCTCACCTCTCGATTGGGGATGTGTTCAGAGGCACCGCTGTCCATAAAGTCACCCCGTTTGAGCGTAAAGCCGCTTTGATCAACGCGTAAGTCTGCAGACTGCGAGATGCTATTCACCTACTGTTCTTTCGCATGAGCCGGTGCTGACCAGTCCATTCAGTGAGATCGACAAGTTCGGCTTCGGCAAGTACCAGAAGTGCATCTGGCTTTTGTGCGGGTTCGGATACTTCCTCGACTTGGCCTGGGCACAGGGTGTCGCTCTGATGGCTTCGGCCGTATAGTGAGTCTGAAGTCATCTCTGGTGTAAATGTCACTACTCACACTTTGCAGCCAGGAGTTCGGGACACCCTCGGGAAGGCAAGGTCTGCTCTCCACCTGCTCCAACGCCGGACTCAGGTGAGTATCTCGCTCCATGGCGCTGGTACCCAGGCTTACATTTTGCAGCGTTGGTGCAATCGGATTTGGTATCATTTCCGATCTCATTGGCAGGAAGTGGGCCTTCAACCTCTCGTGCCTCATCACCTGCGTCTTCGGCATACTTCTGGTACGTTGCCTCCCTTGCTGACCCACGAGCCATTACTCACAGCTCCAGGCCGCGAGCAAGAGCAGCTACGGCGCAGTCTGCGGGATATACTTCCTAGCGAGCATTGGTCTTGGAGGAAACATCCCCATGGACGCGACCATCGCGCTCGAGTTCCTGCCCCAGAATCGCCGCTTCCTTGTGTCCCTGTTGAGTATGTGGCAACCGATCGGCATTGTCTTCGCGTGCGCTGTCGCTTACGGCACCACCGCCAAGTACCGATGCGACGTGGCTCTGCCCGCCTGCAACGCCGTTGGCAAGGGGGAGGCTTGCTGCAGCCTCTCGAGCAACATGGGCTGGAGATACCAGTGCATCATCATTGGTGCCGTGACCCTGGTCATCTTCTTCGCCCGGTATGGCATCTTCAGGTTTCACGAGTCGCCTAAGTTCCTCCTGAGCAAAGGCCGCGAGCAGGAGGCCATCGATGTCCTGCACAAGATTGCCAAGTTCAACGGAGCACCCGAGCCCACGTTGACTGTTGAAGATTTCCATGCGGTCAACAGCGCTCTCGGCATCGACGAGACCCAAAATACCACTGGTTCCGGCTCTAAGGACGTCATCCGCCGCGCGTTTAAGAACCTAGGCTTCCTCCGTGGCATCTTCCTTAGCAAGCTCCAGTGCTTCACCTTTTTTCTTTTGGCCCTGGCCTACATGGTAAGTAGTTCATGAATTATCCCAAGTATCGTTGCATGCTGACCATCACAGGGTGACTACTGGTCTTTCAATCTGGCCGGCTACTTCCTCCCAATTGTTTTACTACAGAACAACGTGGACAGCGGCGCGAATACCGTCACCGCCACCTACCGCGAGTACATCTATATCTACCTTCCCGGGATTATTGGCGCCTTCGTCGCCCTTTTCTCTGTCCAGTTGCCCTTGATTGGTAGAAAGTGGTCGCTGGTCATCTCGGCCGCGCTACAGGGGCTGTCCATGGCCATGTACACCCAGGTCAAAACAACCGCCGGCTATGTCGGTCTCAACGCTCTCGAGTACATTATGCAGACTGTAAGTTTCTCCCCAACCATCGAAGCCAGACATGAAATGACGATTGCCAGTATTTCAACGCGGTGCTGTACGCGTCCGCGCCCGAGATGTTCGACACGACCTCCCGCGCTAGCGCGAGCGGTTTGCTGTCCTGCCTGGGTCGTATCGCCGGTATCGTCGCCCCCTTTGCTGGTCAAAAGTACATTGACCAGGGTAGGGCCGGTGTCCTCTGGCTCGGCGCCGGCGGTATCTGGCTCTCGTCTTTTGTCATGTGCTTCCTCCCCATCGAGATGAGAAACAGGCAGATGTACTAGACGCGCCTCCCAGTGGCTTTGACAGGGATAGGAATGTATATCTATTCCTGGCGGTGTTGGTATGGAGGAGGTTTATAGACGTTATGTCAGCAGCTCTTGTCTCGGCACCATCGGGGTTTCTTTTAGGAGGACCGAAGCAGTGTAAAAGAACTTCCTAATGCTGTACATTTTCTTGGGCTGTGACTTCAATTTGAGCTCAGGAACGAAGTTGCTGACAGACTATTCTGCTCCTGCACGAGCTCTGTCAGTCCCAGAGGCCAAGTCGTTTTCAGACGCCGTAAACGGAGACCGGTTACAGTCACCAGATTTTCAGAATACGGGTCAAGGAGGTTACCGATTCTGAGACTTGTTCGCCTCGCGGGACCCGGTGGCCCGCAGATCCCCACCACTTCTAGCCTCGTGTCTATACTACTGGCAACCTCTAAGCGTATGAAGCGGAGCCTTTTTGGGCCGCCTAACACATAATAAGAGTTAGTTCTCCACAGCCTTGCTGGAGCCGTTATAGCTTGTTGCCAAAACAAAAGCTGGCACCAACGGATCCACTTCATGCCTCAATGCCTTGATGGTAGAGAACTGCAAGCCTGGTGAGAGCAAAGCGGAAGCAGACTCGACAGAAGCAGTCCGGAAGGAGAAGGCTGAGCTACGTTGTCGTCTAATTGCCGTAAAGAAAGGAGATTGTGGCGCAGGGGTGGTACCGTCGTGACTGGCCGGCGAAGGGCGGTTGACATGAGACAGAGGAATCAGTAGGTGCATGAGTTGTGGGTACATGTCTCTAAGAGAGAGAGTGGCGTAAGGCCTAGGAAATTTAGGTATGAAGGAGTAGGAAGCAGTGCTAAGGCGCTACAGGGCTTCAGGCTATTAGTGGGCCCAGGGGTTGAGTTATGTAATACAGACAGCCGAGGCTGGTTATGTATAAATGGCTTTATTGAGGACTCTGGCCTCTAGGTATTTATCTTCTCGGGAGGTACCGAAGTTAGATACTACAAGACATACGGGTTGAAGATGGAGCTTGGATGTAGTTGCCTATTCTCGTAGACACCTTCTATATGAAGGATGCAATACGGGGTACAATCGCATCTTCGAAACCCAAACGAGCCGGTGATGATTACGACCAGGTACCTCAACTTGAGTGAATGTCTTTAGGTAACAGGACGCGATATCTGTGCTGAAATTTGCATCCACAAGTCCACTGGCACACTGTCAACGCCTAGCGTAGATGGCATAAGCAAGTAATGGCCAGCAAGGAGAACATATTCCAGGGGCCAGATACCTCAACGCCTCAACCCTGACCGTGCTGGGCGTGCACTTTTCGGAGCAGGATGAGTCGCTACGGCCGAAGGTAACGGATCGAATCAACCTGACGCTCAAGGCTGCTGACATCGTCCGGGCCCTCCAGTAGGAGGCTTGGAAGGAGGAACTGCCGTCATGAAACGCTACTGGTGGTCGAGAAAGATGAACCTGTATGGAGTAGTGCATATTATGTAATTACGTACATACATACAGTTCGGAGTATATACATTCTCCAGCCACCACTCGGAGAATTTGATGAACTGACTGAGCGGCATAACCGAACTGTGGCGTCATGGCATTGCCATGATGGAGTACAACCCCACAAGACGTCGAATCTTATCGGCAACATCCTATTGCAGATTGTCCTCTGTCGCGAGGAGAAAGCCCAAGCCCAAGCCCCAAGCAGTCGAGAGTCACGGAGGCGCTCGATGTTTGCGAGCATCTGACCTCACGGAGAATAAGTTCGAACAAAGGTGACTTCAGCTCAGAAGGCGAAGGGGACTAGAGAAAAGGCGGTACTGGATGCTCATGACTGGGCCTCATACGCCGTGTAGAGCTGAGGCATATTCAACCACGTCACCCGGCATTTCAGCAGTCAATGAGAAACCACCGAGGCGATGTGGAAGAAGAAATGTAAGTCAAGGTTCTGCATTCGTTCTCACCCAGATACGTATCTGGGGTCCTGTGAAAAGTCTGAACAGGACGGTTATGCCAGGCTTAAGGCAACCAGGTACAAGCGGAGCAATATCGTCCGTATTCTCCGTGCTGACTGCCCTTCACCTCGAAATCTGTCGCAGCTGTCCACGGACTGAGAACGCCTTTTGCGCCGAGTGCTTTCCGAATTGATGTCCTGCCCTTTCTTTCTCAGCACTCCTCGTGTGTGATTGAGCCCAATGATCCCGCTATTCTCCATTACATGACTGTGCAACATCCATCATTGCCCCCGCTCTGTGGGTTGTAAGGATCTTCTTTTCTGTCCACTTGTCCCCAAACTGAAGGTACCATGTAGTCTCGCGTTGAATTGCAGTAGTTGATCAAGCTGCGCCCACGGCATTAGTAAATTCTGAGCACTACGCATCTGTTGCTGTGGGTGGATAAGACTCACCTCATGGACGCTTCGCCAACCTTTACACGAGGCCTTTCCAGATCTTCTTTAAGACGGGAGTTGAGTTCTTGGAGCCGCCGAAGTTTAAGATCTGCCATGCTTTGTTTTTTGGACTTGGCGTCGCCTCCATCTCGGACGGCGTATGCTGCTGGCATGATGGCTTGTTGCTGGACAAGAAGTCGTTGTCGTCGTTATCGGAGAGCAGGGCGTAGTAGTCAATGTAAGGGGTGCTGTAGGCTAGGTTGAAACGGCGGAGATCCGCCTCGTAGTCGGCACTTGAGTACGGAGGCAACAGACTGTCTTCCTGAAGATCAGATGTGGCTCCCTGAAGATCAGAAGTGTCTTCTTGAAGGCGAGGAAGAGGAGTGGAGTTGAGGGCTTGAACCAAGCTTCGACGAGAGCGCTTCCGACGGTGACTGCTGCGAGCTTGCTGGGTGGCACGGTTTTTTTTGCGGTGGATAGGATCAAGCAAAAGTTGGGGTGGGTGAATGCCTCGATGGATGAGTTCACGGGTGACTGGTTGATGGATAGGTCGCAGGGGGAACGAGGTCAATTGTGGTTCCAGGGAATCAGGGGACGAACGCTCCTCCATGTTCAATCTCAGCGACAGACGCTAGCACCGTTGGGGATAGCGTGAGTTGTGAATGTCACGTGAAGCGGAGATACGGCTATCCGGAGTTAGTGAAGTGGGTGCTCTGGACGGAAGGTGAAGCGAGGTAAAGATGAGACAGTCACGTGGTTTGTCTGTCTGCCGTCGTCACCCCTTTAGGCCGTTGACCCAGGCATGACTGCCGCCAAGCCCCAAATCCACTGTGTGAAATATCCAACTCTGCACCTGGCACGACACAAGCCGTGATCGTGGCAACACCTGCGGGCAATCGACATCAATCATCTAGAGTCTTAACGGATCATTCACTTGATCTTTGTTCTTTGACTCAAATAGCCAGCCGACAAGATGCCCCCGCCGCCTCACACTCGGCCTGAGAATGTGCTCAGAGTAAGCCAGCCAGCTCTCCTTTCTATGGCTTCTGCCTTCGCGCAATGACTGACAAAGCTCTTCAGCGTGCACAAGAACTGATCGCCGTGGGCCAAACGCAAGCCGCCCTCAATGTCCTTCACGAACATGTTACCTCGAAGCGCTCCCGGAACAGCGCCATCTCGGCACTGGAGCCGGTTATGCTCCTTTTCGTCGAGTTGAGCGTCGATCTACGAAAGGGAAAAGCCGCGAAGGATGGGCTCTACCAATATAAGAACATTGCGCAGAACACGAACGTGGGGACCATAGAAGTATGCGGAGACGATTGTCAAGGTTTAATGAACGCGTGCTAATGGGCTGCAGCTGGTTCTGAAACGATTCATCGAACTCGCCGAACAAAAGGTTCAGGAGGCTCAGGCCAAAGCCGACCAAGTTCAGTCCTCCCTTGAATCTGTAGCATCTTCGACAAACCTCAACATCGAGGATCTGGAAGCTACCGAGACCCCAGAAACCATCCTCCTCGCCACAGTTTCTGGCGAGCAGTCCAAAGACCGAACCGATCGAGCAATTGTGACACCATGGCTCAAGTTCTTGTGGGAGACTTATCGCACAGTTCTCGAGATATTAAAGAACAATGCTCGGCTCGAGGTCATGTATCAGAGCACCGCTCATCAGGCTTTCGATTTCTGTCTCAAGTACACCAGGAAGACTGAATTCCGTCGCCTGTGCGAACTTTTGCGAAACCATGTCCAGAATGCTGCCAAATACTCCTCTCAGATGCACGCCATCAATCTCAGCGAACCGGACACGTTGCAACGCCATCTCGAGACCCGCTTCCGACAGTTGAACGTTGCAGACGAACTCGAGTTGTGGCAGGAGGCCTTCCGAAGTGTTGAGGACATTCACATGCTTCTCACCCTGTCGAAGCGACCTGCGAAGAATCTCATGATGGCAAATTACTATGAGAAATTGACCAAAATCTTCCTGGTCAGCGACAACTTCTTGTTCCATGCCGCTGCATACAACAAATACTACAATCTCCTCCGCCAATCTGCTGCCGCTGTTGCGGCTGGGCAGACACCTAAACGGGACAACCCTGTGGTCACAGAGGAGGCGTTGACCAAGGCGGCCTCCTTTGTCTTGCTTTCTGCACTGGCAATTCCTGTCATCAGCACATCTCGATCACGTGGTGTTCTGGTGGACGTTGATGAAGCACGGAAAAACAAGAACAATCGCCTGACCAATCTCCTGAGCATGCCATCCGCGCCGACAAGAGCGGGTCTCTTCAAGGATATACTCAATAAAGGCTTGCTGAAGAGAGTGAGGCCGGAAATCAGAGACCTCTACGACATCCTCGAAGTTGACTTCCATCCTCTGTCTATCTGCAAAAAGATCGCTCCGATTCTAGCCCGAATTGGAGCCGATCCGGAGATGGAAAAGTATGTGCTCCCTCTCCAACAAGTCATTCTCACTCGACTCTTCCAGCAACTCTCTCAGGTCTACGAATCTGTCGAGCTGAGCTTTGTGAATCGGCTTGCTCAGTTCCCTGCTCCCTTCGAAGTGACTCCTGCCATGATTGAGAAGTTCATCATGAACGGATGCAAGAAGGGTGACTTGTCGATTCGTCTTGACCACGTTTCTGGCATTCTTGCCTTTGACTCCGACGTCTTCTCCTCTGCAAAGGCTCTTCACCCTGGCAGTGCAGCAGGATCTGCTGAGAGCGAGACTGGTTCAGTCCAACGGCTACAGAACACCCCTGCGGAGATTGCACGATCGCAGCTTACTCGCCTGGCCAAGACCCTCCATATCACTTGCATGTATGTTGATCCGTCTTACAACCAGGCCCGTCTCGCCGCCAGAGAGTCTGCACTGGCACGAGCCGAGGCTGGTGCCCAGCAAGAACTAGAAGCGACTCTTGAGAGGCGAGTGGTGATCGAAAAGCAGAAGGAAGCCCTTTCTGAAGCTCTCTCAAAGAAACAGCGAGAAGAAGAGACTCGCCGTCGTATTCGTGCCCAGCAGCAGGCAGAGATAGAGTCCCAGCGTCTTCGCGAAGAGACTCGCGCGCGGGAGCTGAAACGTGTCAAGGATGAACAGGCCCGTATCCGGCGCCAGGAGATCGAGAAACAACTCGAAGAGCTCAAGGGCGGCATGAAGCTTGATCTCGAAGATCTCAACATCGACGAACTTGACTCGAATGCCATTCGAATGCTGAAGCTAACTCAGCTTGAGAAAGACAAGCATGAAAAAGATCACAAGATCAACATCACCGCCAAGCGGATTGACCATATCGAACGCGCCTTCCGCCGCGAAGAACTCAAATATGCGGACGCGGATTATGAGAAGCAACACGAGGCAGATTTGAAGCTCCACGAACAGATTAAGGAGGACAAGCTTAGGGAGGCCAAGGAGAAACACAAAGAAGGGTTGGCTCTCAAGCATCGTCTGAGCAGGCTCGTCAAGCCCTATGATTCATTCAAGGGTCAGATCACTGAACGCCGCGCGGCCGAGTTCGAGAGACTTCGCAAGCGAGCCGAGCGCGAATTTGAGGAGGAGAAGAGGAAGCGCATCAAGGCGTACCATGAGGAGAAGATCAGACAACGAGAGGCCCAAGAAGCCGAAGAGCAGCGAATCCGCGAGGAGGAGGAGGCCAGGCAACGCGAAGAAGAAGAGCGAGCCCAGGCCGAGGAAGAGAAGAAGAGAATCGCGGCCGAGAGGAAGGCTAAGGCCGAGGCGGACCGTCTCGAGCGTGAGGAAGTTGCTCGGAAACAAATGCAACGAGAGGAAGAAGCTATTGCTCGACGCGCCGCCCGCAAAGCGGCAGGCCCTGAAACCGTGCCAGTCTCTCACCCAAGAGAGGCAGCACCCTTGGACGCCCGAGCCGACTCTTCAGAAGGCCGCGTTGCTCCCCGCGTCAATTTGCCTAGCAAGGCCGGTGGTTGGCGTGAACGGCAAGCGGCAAAGGAAGCAGCTGGGGCCACTGGCCGCACTACTACTCCTGAACCTCATGCTCATGCTCCCGCTACCGCTGTCCAGGAACCGGCACACACTCAACCTCGCCGCCCTGGAGGCTATGTCCCTCCTCATCTGCGCGAAGGTCCCGGAGCTCGTGCGGAACTACCGACTCGTGACCTGCCGCCGCGCAACTCATCGGCTTCACCCGCTAACGGTGCAAGCGGTTCCCGATTTGTGCCCGTGCCTGTGCGTGTGAGAGAGGAGGGTCGCAGCTTGTCAAGGGAAGGCGCCGGCTCACCAGCGACTGCCAGCGGTGACGAAGCACCAAGAAAGCCTGCAACTGGAGCAACTGGAGGACGTTATGTGCCCCCTAGCATGCGCAATCGTCAACAGTAGACGACCTGCAAGCCAAAGGGAGACCCGGGACACCGGGACACGGGGACACGGGGTCGATTTTTTCTCGTTCGCTGACCTTAAAAGTGGCATGTGTATTCTAGTCTGGACATTGGTCACCTTCTTCACATGCGGCGGAGCCCAGGGGACGCCTGGCCAAGTTGTAGAGATGGGGGAATGGATTTTTTCCGTACACATGTTCTTTCATTCTGTCAACAGTCAACATGGGATTTGCGCTGTGCGTCCATGACATTCATATGGTGACTTCCATAACTACCCTCCCAACGCCCGTATCTTTTGTTTCGAGTAAGATCTTGCTCCGGCCGCCACGGTGCTCGATATCTGCCACGAACTCATCCACTCCGCCGCCGACACCGAAGTAGACTTTCTTGGCCGCGACCCATGCCTTGGCCGTTCCCCTGCGGTGTCGCCGAAGCAAGCGGAGGAGGTTGTCTACAAAGATTTTCGAAGACGATGGCGAGTAGATTGTTTCGGACGCTAGGATTAACAGATTCGTAGGCCGCTCTGGCTTCGGCGAAGGGATCAGATCCAGGAAAGACTCGCCCCAGCCTCCGGAGAGGAAAGCAAAGGATAGCCGTCGGGCATGCATGTCTTGCAAGGTCTCGGAGACGAAGGCCTCGGCGCCGCCTAGGTCTTCAACGTCGAGCTCACCTTCTTCCTCCGGTCCTGGACCGTCAGGTCGAAACCCAGACCGAGACGCATCGTGCTCGGAGGGGAGGTTGTGATAGTGATAATTCAACAGAACGTTCGGGGCGGTGCATAGTCTCAGCACCTCTTCGTTGTAGTCACACAGCGTGAACTTGAAGTGTGCGAGCTGTTGCGCGTCTCCAGCTGTGGAGTTTCCGTCTCGAGATTGTCGACCGGTGCGGGTGAGAAAGGCTCGTAGAAGCGCTAAGCTGGGGATGGCACTTCCGGCACCGAGCTCGATGACTTGCCAGTCCTGGTTGGCATCTAGATCTACAAGTTGGGTGCCGACCAGCGAGGCCAGATCGAGTGCACATTCCCACGTCTTGAACCCGCCCTCGTAGATGCCAGAGGTCAAGTCGCCGTTCTCGAGGCCGGCGAGCATCGTGTCGGCCTCGTCGTCGTGGGTTTCGGGATCCGCTTCGGCCATCAGCTGAGCTCGAATGTCGAATAAAGAGCGACGCATGACCTGGATGCTGTCGCTTTGGGTATGAATACTTGTGGACGAGGGCGCATGTTCATATTCCGAGTCTGCGAGTGCAGTGGGCGGTGTTGGCGCCGGGATGGTCAGAGTATTGTATGAGATCTGGGATGGAAGGGACGCCAGCTAGACACGATCGTCAGAGAGGGCTTTTGAAGAGAAGCAGCGAATAAACAAATCAATGCAGTGCAGTGCATGTCTTTGGAAATTGGGGGGCGGGGTTGGAGGGTTTTGCAATATAGAAGATCCTTTCTTTCTTTCATTCCCGACTGGCAAAAACCCTGCCGTTCGTTGTGATACTGATATGCAGACTGACAAGCAGGGGTTCATGCGCCTACCAGTTCCGTTAGAGAATGTCTCCGCGGCTCGATTGTATGAGACTCCTCATGATTGGCGTCCGCGATGCTGTATTTTGATATATCGCCGACGAGGGTGTCTTGGTCATGAATTCCGCCTTCATCGTCAATATCGTCGCCGCTGAAACCAAACGAGAAGGACATTTGTGGATGAGTTGCCTAGCGGTCTTTCAAGGTTGGAGAGCGGAGCAGTCGGATTTGTCGACGACCATGTTCACAACGGTGCAATCGAGGCGAGGCGAGGCGGCAAAAGGCGCGAGAAGGCTGAAATGAAATGGGGAGGAATAAATTGACGGTGAGCTTGCTCACCCTCACGTGGGCGCTCACCCGCCGGCCGCCGCTTTAAAGAACCCATATCGATATACCTCACGCGTTAGGCTCCGAAGATCTGAAGCGACAGCCGTCTGTTAAGCCCTTATCAACTTCACATTCAATAAGAAGCCTTTCACCAGAAGTTATACATCGATTTCAGGACCTATCAAGGTGAACCTTCCTTGTGATCAGGATGGAAAAAAACCGACACTCACGTGATAGACAAGGCTGATGCCTCCTGAGGAAGATGACTGGGGGAGAGAAGCAAAACAAGTCAAGTTACCTTCCCAAAGGAGCCTGACGATCCAAGAACACGTCAATCTCGGCTTTTGCCACGAGAACCTCGCTTTTGGCCCCTGGTCGTTCCAGCCTGCAGCTTGCACCTACATGTGGCGCTGCCAGAATGAGATACAGTACGGAGTTGTTTACCTGCCCCTGGGCAGTGCAGTGAGAGTGAGAACCAGCAGCTGTCTAATCTTGTCAGATGGCATCCCATGGCACACAAATGCACCTTGTCAACAGAAGCAGCCAGCGCCTGGAGCTGGCCTTATACGACCATGCGCTTCGTTCTATACGCTGGCGACCGAGATCGGTACTTTTTGCTTTTGGAGGCGTCACTCCTTCTAACAGGGCCACCTATCTGAAAACACCAAGATCCTTACCCCTGTCAGCTGCAATATGGAGGGGCCGGGTCTAGAACTGTTGGGCGGAGAGCGGTCCTGGCAATGATGGATGGTTATGTACTCTGTAGGTCAAGAACATATGTTATCGGCGGCATGCTCTCGCTGGCGCGGACTGGGCTCCCCTTCCCATCCATATTTCAGTGTTCTGGCCAAGATGGGCTGTCTCTTGCACTGGTAGCATTTCTGACCTTTCTTTCTACACGCTGTGACGGCGCAGACCGCTGCTCAAGCCGAACAGATCTTCACCTTCGACGCCTTCTCGCGGCAAAAGACATCCGTGCAGTACTGCTTTACCACGTCGCTGAGCGGCTGCACCATGAACGTGGTGGGAAGCGCCATTGGGTGCGCCATCGGCACCTGCTCCAAGTCATTCGGTGCCTTGGACGACTGCCTGGCTCTGTCGAACAACTCCGCTGGGCCGGAATGATTGATTAGCATGGGGGCGTTTATGTGCCAGAACACACCAAGAGGTCCAAAGGCTTACACATCTCGGTGGCTACTTGGACGAGTATAGAGCGTCGACAGGCCCCTTAGTCCACCTCCATCCAGAGATAGCAGACATAGGCCCATCGTGTCAGGTCATTCGCAGTCTCGGTCTCAGGGCGAGGCTGGCCCTCCATCTTCTGGTGTTGCCTGCCAGGAACTTAGATAGAATGGTCTCTCAGTCAGATTATCATGTTAGACTTCCGCGCCCATGGAGGGAAAGAATAAGTGGAAGACTGGGGAGGGTGAGAAGGTGAGAGGGCGACGAGGGTAGACAGCCAGCCCAGGAGTCGCGAATTCTCTACTACTTGGAGCATCGGTGTCAACGAAATCACCCTAGAGCAACATTTGGCCATCAATCACATCTGCTGCCGTCAGCGGTTCACCAGGACCTGTCGTAGTAGGGCTGTCACATTCTGGATCGGATGGTCTCTGGCCGTCGACTTGCTGCTGTTCACGATCAACATCAGTACCAGCATCAATACCGTACGGCTCCGAGTAGAAGATGGGTTGCTGCTTATTTGCTGAAATATTGCCATGAAAGGTGGAAAGGCTAGCACTCAATGCTCGTTCCCGAGAGTCATATTGTCGTGACGAGCGTGAGCGACATCTTGTGCCTCCAGCCGACCTTTCCGTTTGCCAAAACTTCTCACCTGGTCTCGACCTCTTAGAGCCATCTCCGGAGACAATAGGGGAAGCGCACCAAAAACAGGGCGTCGAACAAATCAAATATCACGCAACCAGCACGATTGTAATCCTTTTGCAAAGGCAGTATATGATGAATATCCTGTGCTCTCTCTGCCGCTATGCGTAGTAATGCATTCACCCAACACCAATGCTAACTTGTCAATAAAAATACCGCTCCCAAGACCACCAATGTTGATGTGTCGTGTCCCTTTGGTGATAGATGATAAATCACTTTCGTTTGCTAGCAAGAATCATTAGTTTCCGTCGCCGCTCTTCCTTCTCTCGTTTCAGCTGGGCCTCGAGCGCGAGCTCTTTGGCATCTTCTTCTTTGGCAGCTCTCAGCGCCCTCTGCTCTTCTTCGTCCACTTCAAACGCCCCGGCCTCCATAACAGACGAAGCATCGGACCCATAATCATCTTCTTCGTCTTGTCCATAACCCACATCATCCGATGCATCTTCTTCGTCTGTACCGAGATATTCGTCGTATTGTTTCCGCCTGCGCTGGCTCTGCTGTTTCTCCCTGGTAGAAGCCGTGCCAATCGTGCCCTTGTACGACGCTGGAGCATGTAAGGGTGGGCGTGGGGCTTTCGGCACTCGCGGTTGATCAGACTTCTTCGCCGGACTAGCGCTTCTTGACTTCCCCAGTTTGCCGGCGACAGGGCGTGCTCCAGACTTGTCCTTCGCAGCTTTGGTTTTTTCTTCTTCCTGACGTCGCCTTTCGGCAACTTTCGAGACCCGTTCCCGGTTGGTGGCCTGATGTTTAATAAGCCCAATTTGGCTGTGTGCCTTCATCTCCTGCGCCTGCTTAGCCCTGGCCATGATGTCTGCATATGACCCTTTAGGCGGTGCCTTGGACACTGCGGTTGCTGGTGTTGTGGGTGACGCTGACGCAGTCCTCGACGCGCTTACACTGGTCTCGAGCTTGGGCCTGGCCACAGAAGCGTGCTTGTCACCAGCCGGCTTGGGTGCATTCAAAGGAGCCGATGTGCGCTTGCTGACAGAACTAGTCAATCCAGGTGTAGGATTTGGTCTGATGATTTTGTAGGTAGCTTTTGGAGGTTCATCTTCAGCCCTGCGTTTGCTACCATTGAGGGGCGAAGGTGTTGAAGTAACCCCAGGCCGTGATCCAGGCTTAAGATCTTCCGCCGTACGCTGTTGGGAATTTACGCCGGGCAGCCGTCCCGCAGGTTTCGGTGGCGGCGCGGCGCCGGTGCCGATGGAATTGACGATGTCGCCGAGGAAGCTCATATTGGTGGTGAGAAAGCGAGAGGAAGGTGAAGGGGTCTCAGCCGAGAGTTGGAATGTAGGCCTCTATCAGGTCGGCGTTCATGTTTGCTGTTTGGCTCATGCGGTATGGACAAGAGCCAAGCTGAGCATCATAGACGCATGGGGCAAATTCCACGAACTGAGGAGCAGGCAGGCAACAACCTGAGAACAAAGGGAATGACAAGTGAGTCGAAGAACAAAGAATCGACGTACGGATACAGTCAAATAATGGCCCCCGCAGAGTCGCGGCTGACTCTTTGACAGCGCGGCTGGGAACCAGTCATACTGCAAATAAGGCGACTCTGTCTGACGGAATATTTTGCGCCATTGTCAATTTGTTGAATACATAAACCTTCGTCAGACTGGATAATCATTTGCCAGTTGGCTTGGCGGGCGGTTGTCCTCGGCTCACTTTCCTTGAACATTTTCACTTCATTTTCGATGCGCACAACTTCATCCACTGCAACTTTTGGCCAGTCTTCCAGCCACGAACATCCTCAGAACCTGACGTGCCAGTCTCCGCCCAACTTGCGGTTAAATCGATTGTCTCTCTTGTTCGAAATCCTCGAAACAGCAGTGAGTAGCCTGCCAGCCAAGAGGGGAATGTCAACTGACGGCTTGCGTAGAAAAACAACTCAAAATGAAGCACCTCGCCGCCTACCTCCTCCTCGGCCTTGCCGGCAACACCGACCCCTCTGACTCCGATATCAAGGGTGTCCTGTCTTCCGTCGGGATTGACGCCGACGAGGAACGTCTCTCCAAGCTGATCTCAGAGTTGAAGGGCAAGGATATCTCCGAAGTAAGGAAGACTTCTAGTGTGGGCACTCGGGCAGTATACTGACAGTTATAATAGCTCATCGCTGAGGGTTCTACCAAACTCGCATCTGTTCCCACTGGTGGTGCCGGTGGTGCCGCTGCTCCCGCTGCTGGCGGTGCGGCCGCTGGTGGTGCCGCTGCTGCTGCTGAAGAGGAGCCGGCCAAGGAAGAGGAGAAGGAAGAGTCCGACGAGGACATGGGCTTCGGTCTTTTCGACTAAGCGAAGGTTGGATCTGGAGCAAATTACTGAAACCGCGGGGAATTCTTCCACCTGGCCGCTTCGGGCCTTCTGCGGAAACCGGGACGAGAAATGGGATCCAGGCCACTCTCTCAAGAGAGTCGTTTCTGCAAGGAGTCTGCTACCAGCCTGCCTGCGCAAGATTCAGACCAAGACACGGGTATCAATGACAAGACCAATTCCCTGTGACAAAGCAGATTACTTCCGCAGAGGGGTTCACTATACTTCGATGTAAATGGACAGTAGATTAAATCCCGAACACTAGACACCCTGAGGACGCCCTCGGAGTGTTCTCTTCTACTATGAGGATCCTCATCGTAACCTGCAGGCCGGCAGCCATTTGGTTTCTGGCCCTTGAAACTTGAATGCGGGAGCCTCGTCAAGCGGGCGATGCCAAGATTTCATGTCACGTGACGCACTTGCCCTAACGAATTCGGACCGGCGCAGCCAAGCCTTCGAAACTTCAGAGGGTGAACGCAAGTAAGTGTTCGAATCCCGTAAATCGTTGACCTTGACGGATCTGTCAACTGCACCATCATCCTCCCTCTCGCTTTTCGACCGTCACATCGAGAAGCGAACGCGCAGTGCCTACCACAATCATGGCTGACGCCGACTACGTACGTTCTGGGGCCCTGGATCCAGGTCCGCACTCTCGCAAACAAAGCACACAAGACTGATAGATTTCCCACTCACAGAACGCCGAGGAGGCCGCCGAGCTCAAGAAGAAGAGAACGTTCCGCAAGTTTTCCTACCGAGGCATTGATCTCGACCAGTACGTTTTGCACCCGCGGCCAAGCCGTATTCCATTCTGTTCTGTTTTGAGGATCGTGATTGGAGACCCAAGAGGTGGCATTTCTGATTGATATTGACTTGTTCTGCCCCAACCAACAGACTGCTCGACATCCCGTCCAACGAACTCCTCAC
The DNA here is from genome assembly GCF_000585565.1 of Capronia epimyces CBS 606.96. Classification (NCBI taxonomy): domain Eukaryota; kingdom Fungi; phylum Ascomycota; class Eurotiomycetes; order Chaetothyriales; family Herpotrichiellaceae; genus Capronia; species Capronia epimyces. Next base: position 1,824,444 of record NW_006912906.1, read on the forward strand.
TGTCCTCCATGCGCGGGCTCGTCGCCGATTCAACCGAGGCCTCAAGCGCCGCCCGATGGGACTGATCAAGAAGCTGCGCAAGGCCAAGCAGAACGCAAAGCCCAACGAGAAACCCGACCTGGTCAAGACGCATCTGCGAGACATGATCATCGTGCCCGAGATGATCGGCAGTGTCATTGGAATCTACAGCGGCAAGGAGTTCAACCAGGTCGAAATCAAGCCCGAGATGGTCGGCCACTACCTGGGCGAATTCTCCATCTCATACAAGCCCGTCAAGCACGGTAGACCCGGTATCGGTGCTACCCACTCTTCGAGGTTCATCCCATTGAAGTAGACGTCAAGTGGAATGGAGAGTCGGATGCGGATGTTGAGGTCTGCACGTCCGCTCTGGGTGTCACGTCCTGTGGCGGACGGCAATGGTGGAATGTCCTTGCAGGCCTGGTGCACGACAACCAAGGGGGCTGATGCGTGAGGCGCAGGTTCAAGGGTCTAGGACGAAAAACGGACTTGAGTCTCTGGCCATGACTAGAAGGCTGAAAAGCTGTAAAATGAATATTCAGCTTTTGAAACGAATTGTTTGAATGCTGCCGATGCCAATGCCGATGCTTGATTTGATTACTACGTACTCGATTAGGTACAAGAGTGCTTGCGCCAGTATCCGACATTAGACCCAAACCCAAACCCAACCCCAACCCCAACTCCTAGCTAAAGCCATTGCTTGTCTGAGACGAGCGAAGACTAGGTTGCTTGCAAGGCACTTAACCCAGGGCGCTCAGAGCAGAACATGTTGGGAGCGCAAGGTACAACATTTGCCATGAGCAAGCCAGTGCCGACAGTAGATTAACGCGAATACTTGCCCTTGCCCAAGCAAGTAGATACTCTTCTTCCCCCTCAAGTGCCCTGGTCTTGATCCGAGGGGGTGTCGGAGTCGGAGTCGGTGCCGTTGCCGGAGTCTTGCGTAGACGCAGTAGTCTCGACCGCTTGAAGGGTGAGGTGCTCATTTGACTCCAGCGTCCCAAGATCCCGACCGAGGCGTGTGTGGCTCAACGACTCCTCGATCATGTGCTCGATCTCGTGGACGTCCAAGATCCGATCGAGCTCGGTAGCTGGGCGGCGGTCTCTGTCTTCTTGCTCCAAGATGAGACTGGGGACGTGGCGTATGGACGGCGAGACAGGCGAACTCTGCGGCTGCGCATGGTCCGAGAGACCCAAGAGGCCGTTCAGGACGCCCTCGACCTCACTGGTGCCGTTCATGGGCTGTAGCGGCTGGCTGTTCTCACGCTGGAGGATGTTCTCTCTGCGCAGAGGGGCGCCGCGCTCCGCGACGACGATAGCCTCGCGGTGCCGACGCCGGAGGTGTTCCTCTTCCTGACTGCGCTCCGTGGAACGCGGCGGCGGGTGCGCGGGCCCTGCACGACCACCGTAGTCCACGATGTCGTACTCTCCCATCCCGGCCGTGTCCTCGCCGCCGATCATGCGCACATCGCGGTCCGAGTCGGCCGCCGTCACCCAGGCTGGCAAGTCCCAGCCGGAATTGTAGGAGCCTCCCCCTCCTCGGGTCATATTCTCGCGGTACCTGCTCCCTTGCAGACCGACGTCGCGCATTTCCTTCCGTCCGCGCGGGTATTGCATGACTTCCAGCACAATGTCTGCCATCAGAGGGTCGTCTGTCAGCCAGGCCATGCGGTCGAACAGGCGGGCGACATCGGCCTTCTTGTAATTGAAGCCCGCATTCTCCGGCAGTGCACAGGGGAAAGGGTATTTCGCCAGCCAGCGCGTGACCAAGCCGGCGTCCAACGCGGCGTCCATGATTTCGTTGCCTGCCAGCTGGGACGCGATTCGGCGGCCCGCGTATGAAAGCGTATTGTTGAGGATGATGAGGAGCGAGACTTCATGGGCCGGCCGATGGGCCGGTCGCACCGGGGACGCCGGCAGGCTCTTCTCTTCGGGAGTCTGGTCATGGTCATGGTCATGGTCATGCTGCTCCATGTGATGTAGAGGCAAGATGTTGATCAGTGCACGAACCGTGGCCGCCGCGGCGGTGCCGTCGTGCAGTTCGTTGGACATTTTCGTTTCCGTGAGTGCCGGATGGTACAGAAGCATCCACAGGCCGTTGATGGCGTTGTCTCTGCGCCCGTAGTCCTTGCTCGCCAGGTCCCGCAGCAGCAGTCGCTTCGATCGAGACCTGGCCGTGCGGTTGGCCACGATCTTGATCGCCGACGTGCGCAGCTCATGGCTGTAGCCGTCGGCCAGAGTCCGCAATGTCTCGATCTTCAGCGAGTTCTCCGAATCCTTCTGCAGCCGTTTCGTCGCAGCTGGAGGCTCGGGCTCCGGTGCTCGCGCTTCATTCTTGACTCGGTCTAGGAGGCTAGGGATTGTATAATAGGCCGTGCCCAGTCCTAACAGCAGAAAGACGACCACGGCGCGGTCTGACGTGAAGAACGACATGCCTCATTTTTGTATTCGTGTGGTTGGGAGCTGGTATTATCGAGCAGGCAGGCTGCAGACCTAGAAGAAACAACAAGCAATGCGGGGGACACAAGGCTGAACTTGGAGTTCCAAGAAGTTTTCTCGATCCACTCACTACCAGACTGAGCCTACTAGCCGTCACGAGGCCGAAGATGCGTGTGACCGTTGCAGTGGTCGATTCATGCCATCCTTTTTACTATTACTGAGAATGTAGGTGTAATTAGGTGTGCAGGTCATATCATTTTTTTCGATCTTGTGTTCTAGTTGCCGTCGCACAACCACTCAAACTAATCATGATCTTCCTCTGTCAAGCCCGGACATCCTTCCATCTCCTTGTCCGGGTACTTGAACTTACACCAGAAGCAGTAGTTCCATCTTTCCCGTAGATAGTGAACCAGCCTCGTCAACTTCTCGGAGACCTCTAGGGCTTCGAACTCATCAAGCTCCTCGTCTTCCTCGTCCAAGTCAACATCGACCTCCTCAGTCTCTGTTTTCCTTCCCAGGGCGATTTTGTCCTCGTCCTCTTCATCGGGATCGGTGTAGTCCGGCCGTCTCGAGAGTGATTGATGAAGGTCGTATCGTATCCTCCGATCCCGCTCGTTGATTGCCCTCTGCTTGACCAGAGCGCGCCAGAGCACATTGACGCCCTTCAATGGCCTACTGGTGGGTCGCCTCGCGGCATCCGTCAAGTCCCCAGCAGAACCTGAGGCGTCTTCCTCCTCCTCCAATCGCTCGCAGACCTTCATGGCCCCCCAGGCTTGACCCTCCATCCTCTTCTCCTCGCGTTCTTTCTGCTGCCTCTCTCGGAACTCTCCAGCGTCGACTTTCCTCTTCTTGTCGACCTCTTGTTGTGCTTCCACCTCTTCCCGAAATTTCCGCTTTTTCTCCGCATCCGCGCCTATACCGCTGCGCGTGTCTCTCATTTCCAGTCCTATGGGCTCGAGCAGACGGTCGTCTCCGTTCTTGGGGTCTCGAGACACACCCAGCGCGCTGCCGGGTTTGTATCCTAACGCTGCCATCATCTTGAATCCTTTACTGCTTGTGTCGATGGTCGTGGAGTTCAGTGCTTCTTCCCTCTTCTTTCGTTCTTCCTCTGCCAGCTCTGCCTTGGACTTGGGTCGGCCTTTAATCTCTGCCTCACGAGCTAGGCGCTTCTTCCTTTGTGTGAGAGTTTCTTTGGGACGTGACGCTGGGGTTTCTTCGAAGGTCATGTTCATGTAGTCGTCGTCTTCATCAGCCGCGGCGGCCGCAGGTGGTTTGGAGGTCATGGTTGCATATGAGTGTAAACAATAGGTCGCAGGGTTGCGAAGTTATCCTAACCACAGATACCTTTAATGGAAATGCTTGCCTTGCTTCTGGACGATGGGGCTTCCTCAATGCCATGAAGGTGCCACCAGTGATCAAATTTGCCCATTACACAAATAGATGTGAGACACCTGTGCGCGAGGGCCCTTACCACAGACTACACCACAACTGCAATCACCTACGAAGGCCATCAGGATCTGAGGTATATGTACTACCCCATGTTGAAAAACCCGGAGGCAGCGTCGAGGTTGGCAGTTCGCCCAGGCGCAGTCACGTGACTAAAACTCGATGCTTATAGGGCAAAACCGCGTAAAAATTGACTTGAAACTGTCCCGAAACTTATCACACTTCTGTGGCATCGCGATAGCTTTTCCCCGGCCTGCAAAAGATCCTGTGACGCAGTCGGTTAGCGTGTCGTTCTTATATTGTATGCTGTGCATGCGGTATGACTCCTTTCGAGCAATGCGAAAGTCGCGAGTTCAAATCTCGCCAGGATCAAGGTCCTTTTTTTTGGCTTTTTGCATCAATGATTCTCGGGTCAGGCTACGAAAAGGAAAACTATTTTTTGGAGCTGGCTGAAAATCGAGTTGAGAAGATTGTCACTCTCTACAAGAATCCGAAATTCGCTAAGCAAGTGAGTTTGGATACGGTCAACTGTAGCGTGTACGACACAGGCCGCCAGATCTGCTGCATACACGATATATAACTGCGTAGTCGTCGACATCAGCAGTTCAAAACCGCCCTTGTCTCTTTCTCTTCTCCTTCTCATACTCCTTTTTCTCTCTGCCCTCCTCGCCTTGAATCTCCGCCACCAACCTTTTGAACTTCTTATCGTACGCGTCGTCCTTCTCCTTCTTCTCCCGGAGCTGCTCTCTGGCCATGAAGTTGGCGTCCTTGCGCAACTCACGCATGGCACCCTTACGTTCCTTCTTGTATTCGGCTTTGAGTTTCGAGATTTGTGCCCGTTGTTGGTCAGGATCGTAGTGTCGGCCCGGGTTGTAGTTGTCAATGAAGGCAGGGATGGACGTCTTGATAGCGAGCGGCCGGTGGTTGTGTAAGAGCAGGGGCAACCGCGAATCAATTGCTGCTTCTTGCAGGCTCTGGAGGGTTTCCAGGGTGTCGGCTGCAAGCTTGACAATCGACTTGGGAAGCTTGGCCGACTGGCCAGCAATGTGACCAACCGCGTGAACGAGCGGCGAAACCAGTTCTGGGAACGCCGACTTCTGCCTCCACAAGTATGCGGTCTGCACGGAGAGGCGTATAAAGCCGCCGAGCAAGGCCAGAGCGTGGACGTTGCTATCTCGTGCGCCGGTGTCCTCCACCACGAGTTGTTTGAAAATCAGTTTCTCTGGGACCTCTGCAGCAGTCATCTGCACGCGTAGTGGCTTTGCGGGTAGTCTGATGGGGAAGTTCCATGATCTTCCGTCCTGGTCTTTGTCTGGAAGGGAGGTGGGCGAAAGGATCGCCAAGGCATTCGTGATATAAGTAACCACCTCTGGAACGTATCTCTGGGACAGTCTCTGATACTGAAGCGCTAGAGAAGAGCAATAAGCCCCTATACCAAGATCTCTCAATGACTGAATAGAGCTCTGCCCGAGGTAGCGGCCAAGAGTTAGCATCGCAGGTGTCACAACTGTGTGGAAGTGGTCCGAAGTAGGGAAGATGGTGGAGACGCCGGTTAGAATGACCAAGTCTCCAGGAGAAAGTTGAAGCGGTCGCTCGTCTGCGATAGTCTCGAGTTGACTCTTAAAAGCAGCGCCCACAGCTTCGGGCGAGCTCTTCGCCATCGAGTGCAAATGGCGCAGCAGACCTTCGAGTACGGAGAAGGGAACGTCAGTCTCAGAGTCCGCCAAGTAAGCAACATGCTGTGTCAAAACTCCAGCAAACGCATCTAGCTTTTCCTGGTGACCCTGGGCAAGGCCTTTGTGGTACAGAGCACGAATTCTCTGGACGATTGTCGGTAGGTCCTCCAACTTGGTGTCCTTCAGCACGTCCAGGAATCCATCATGGCTCTGAGGGCAAGGGAAAGTGTAGGCGAGATTGTTGTTCATCGAGCGCTTTTCTGTCGTTTTCGGTGCCGTGGCTAGTTGCGTTCCTTCTGGAAGGACTAGTCCGTTGATGAAATCATCGTCTCCATCATCCTCTGACTCGTCCTCGGAACTAGAATCTTCGGCATCTTGCTCGCTTGCCCCGTCGGCTTCCGAGTCGGACGCAATGAGATCGTCATCGAGCACAAATTCGTCTTCGTCTTCCACATCAAGCTCTTTCCTCTGGGGGGGTGGTGGCGGCCGCGACGGCGGGACAGTCAGTCCAAATGTTTCAGCATCGTCTTCACCAAAATCCTCGTCTGGGCCAAGTTCTGCGTCTGCGTCTGCGTCTGCGTCTGCGCCTGCATCGTCTTCGTCTTCGTCTTCGGAACTTTCAGCTTCGCCCTTCATTCGGCGTATTCGCTTCCTTTCCAATTCCTCCAGCCGCGCGGCTTCCTCGGCGGCCTTTTCCTCGTCCGTTTTGGTCCGCACGCTGGGCTGCGATCGGGCTTCCAATCTCAGTTGTCTTAGGTTGGCCTCGTACTCCTTCTCTGCATCCTCTCTGCTCTTGCCTGCCAGCATTGCAGCTCGCGCAGGGTCCATGTGCGGTTCGCTTTCTGTGGTTGGCGGTGACGGTAGTTGATTTCCTGCTGGCTTGTGGCCTCGAAGTGCGGCGTAGAACTCGCTCATACCCTTGTCTAACTCGGCGCGTAGGTCGTCGTCGTCGGCTTTGGCCGCTTGCCGCTCGGCCTTGTACATTTTCGACTTGGCTATGACTTCCTTCATGACCTCATTCTTGGTCTTCTTCCTCTCGGGTATCTCAGAGTCTCCCTCCTCGACGAGACCTTCGCCGTCCTCAATGCGCAAGCGTTTACGCGGCCTATCATCTTGTGCCTCGAAGTCTTCATCTCCGCTGTTGAGCGAGCCGATATCATCTTCGTTAAAGTCGTCTTTCGTTCTCTCTCCGAGGCCAAGCGATTGCCCGCCGTGCGTGAGGGTGATCTCGTCCTCGCTGTCGTCCTCCAGGTTGAACATGGATGTCTTCTTCAACTTCCGCTCGGCCTGGCGAGCAAACCTCTCCGCTGCCTTCTCTTCTGGAGTCATGGTTGGATCACTCTCTCCGAACCGGCGATCGAGGAGTCCGCCGACTTTGTTGCGATTCTGGATCTCTTTCAACAAGGTCTCCCGCCGTCTTTCCTCGCCCAGCCCACGTGTGACACCGGGTCTGCCGACCGCAGGCTTCGAGTGTTTCCCACTGGCAAATTCGAACTTTTCTTTGCGGGCCGGAGCCTTGACTTCGAAAGGATTGAACCGTTCCCGGATCCCTTCGAGGGCCGCATTCCGCTGGAGGCGTTTTTGGCCATCTTTCGAGGTGGCTTTTTTCTGTTTCTTGGACTTTTGAGGGCCTAAGACTCCATGCTCCCGCAAGGATGCCTTCAATTGTTTGAGCTGCGACGGCGCCATCGCAATCGCTGGGGCGGCTAAAGGACAGAAACGGTGCCTGCGCCGGGTTTAGTCTGGCAGACAAAAAAGGTTCGGTACTGAGGTTTGCCAAGGTTTGGTAAATCTGCTTGCCGCTCTGGCCCCGACTCCGGCTCCCACCCGATCGGGGAATAGGGTGATGCCGCCCTTACTCACCCCCTGCCCTACCACCTCCATATGTATCTTAGATATCTACCTGTACGGATTACCCAGTGCTATTCGTAGGTAGGTACATAATAGCAGGAGGCACGCAAGGAATATGCCTAACAGTCTACGCATATCATTGCTCAAACGATGGATATCAGTTGTCTCACCGTTACCATCATGTCCAGCGGGCGCCTCCCGTACACACCACTACCACACTACAGTAAGGGTCAAGGTCAAGCAAACACGTCCGCCCAGTACCGCACACCCTTCAACCTGGCGACCCAGTCGTCCGCCTCTTCCTGAGAGACTCCCTTGGCTTCGATATAGATTTGAGCCATGACCTTGTTGATCTCGGCACCCACGGCGCCCGCTCCGCACATGTAGACGCGGGCATCCTGCACGAAGAGGCTCCTGGCCTCGTCTCGGTCATGCCAGATGCGGTCTTGCACATGCCGACAACCGAAGCTCTGATCCGGATGCCGCGAGTACGCCCGGCGCACATCGACAGCGCCTTGCTGCTGCCACCTTGCGAATTCCTCGGCATAGATGTCGTCCTGGCTGGGCGACCCGCAGCCGTAGAACAGCAGAGCTGGCCCCAGCTGTCGCCCGGACTCGATTTTCAGCGCGCGTTCCTGCACGAACGCGCGGAACGGCGCAAGTCCGGTGCCCGCGCAAACCATCAGCACGGGTGTGCTGTCGTCCAGCGGCAGGTGGAAGCCTGCGTGGCTTGGCCGCACCGCGACGTGGATCCAGTCGCCCGGCTCGCGGCTGCGCAGGTAGTTGCTCGACACGCCCAAAAAGCGGCCTCGGCGGCCGGCACTCGACCCTCGCGACGGCGCATCCACCACAGTGTATGTGATGGTGCACCGTGACGGATCCTTCAATGGCGACGACGAGATGCTGTACTGTCGAATCCGCATAGCAGGCAGAGCGTCGAGGAACTGGCCTAAGGAGAACTGCGCTGTCGGGTACTCCTCCAGCAGGTCGAGCAGAGACAGGTTTCTGTCGACGACTTCGCTTTTGAAATCGTCGCCCGCGAGCTTTTGGAGCCGCGGCGCGAGATCGGGCTCGGCCACCGTCTCGGCGACTTGCTTGACCTGCTTGGACGTCGCGGGTTGAGACAGCTCGACCAGCGCGGATAGCACTTCGAACAAAGAAACGGGTTTGCCCTTGGGCAGCGTCGTGTGTGAGTCCGGGCTGATCGTGATCACCGCATCCCAAGGCAGATTGAATCGCGCCATAGCTCGACGCACATTCCGCAGTGGGTTGAATGGCAGAACGGCCAGGTAGTCGCCTGCCCTGTATGTCATTCCGGACGGCAGTTGGATCTCCATGTGTCGTTTTTGAGGCACCTCCGGGTCGGTCAGGAGGGCTGTCTCCAGAACCATTGCAGTCTGCAGATCTTGACGGAGAAGACTGGCTCTCGTCTCCACGGACACCTTCACGTCCAGACCACTGGCTTCAGGAACCTTGCTGCTCGCGGATGTCTGGGCTCCGAAGGCTTTCGTAATCGCCGGCCACAGCTGCTCATCTTTCCAAGTGTCGTAGGTGTCAAACAGTGCTGCATCGTTGGCATCGGCTGCTCCTCTCGGGACGAGACGCTCCGCACCTCGCTCAGCCAAAGTCGTATCCACAAACTTAGGGATCTTGTGATAGGTTTGTTGCCAGTCGCCTGTGCGTCACAAAGGTCAGCAAGCTAGGGACCAGGGACCCAGGTCCCAGAGAATAAAAGCAGAAAGGGGGGGTGTTAATTTGCTGGGGGGCGTTCACGCACGATTTCCACATCCAAATACAGCGTACTTGACACCATCCAGTTTCGCACCCTGGAGACTCTTCAGCCACGAGACAAAGTGCGCCGCGTTATCTGGTGGTTCGCCCTCGTAGCTCGAGGTGATGATGACGACGGGCCCAGACAGCGGCACAGCGTTTGTAGCTTTGTCAAGAACGTCAACTTGGGCTTGGAACCCATGAGCGCCGGCCGAGGAAGCCAGAGAATTCGCCATTGCCTCACAGGTGCCCGCGTTTGACCCATAGAATATAGACAAGGTAGGTCGATTCGATTGTGCCAATTCGGCGGCAGGTTTAGGCCCGCTGTGCTGTGTATGGGAGTCTGCTTTGGAGGAGGTGGACGGTATCCCGGCCAAGCGAGCTTCGAAATCCGGATGGCGAACTTTCGCGCGCATAGAGAAGCCTTTCGGCTTGATGGTCAACGTGGATTGGATCTGGAGCTTATACGTCGGGTCGACAAGGCTGAGGTCGAAGTTCTGGAGGACCATTGCCACGGCCAGCAAAGCTTCCTGCCATGCAAATTGCCGCCCGATACACCCCCTAGTGCCGTTCCCGAATGGCTGTGACGGACGATCTTGTCAGTTCCTTGACTTGTCTCGAAAGAAATCCAATCCCGATGACTGACCTTCCAGGCGTTGGGTGGCAGTTGGCCAAACGGCTCGTCGAGCATCCGTTCCGGCTCGAATCTCTCAGCATCCTCGCCGTAGACTGCATGATCTCGGTGCGCCGCCATCAGGAAACACACCAGTGGCATGTCCTTGGTGACTCGATACTTGCCGCCAATAATCTCGTCCTGCTTGGCTCGAACGGTAAAAGCCGGTGCTGTTGGATGGAGACGTAGCGTCTCGCGCATAACGGCATTGATATACTTCAGTTTCGACAGATGTTGGACAGTGACGGGCCCTTCGCCAACCACTTCGTCGACCTCGGCCTGCGCTTTTCGGTAGGCTTCCGGATTCTTCAGGAGCTCGTAGAACAGGAACGACAATAGTCCTGATGTCGTCTCATGACCTAAAATACCGGAATCTTCGTCAACACCAGATCATAATTCGAGGGGCTAAGGGCCCGTCGATGTCGGCGTCTCACCTGCGATCAAGAATGTGATCATGTTGTTCGTGATTGTCTCCTCGGTCAAGTGCTCGCCGGTCTTGGGATCTTTGTTGTGGAGCATGGCGTTCAGCAGGTCCTTTTTGTCCGTAGGATTCTGGCGGCGGTCTCGCACCAGATTGGTGGCAACTTTGGCCAGCAGATCAACGTTCTCTTGGAAGCGTTGGTCAGCAGCTCGATAGAGGTATCCGGGAGCAAAGGCTGGTCTCCGCGCCCTCTCCCCTGCTCCGACAAGGACGCCAACCATGGCCTTGACGAAAGGATGCATTTCCTCGGTGTAGAAGGAGTTGAATCGTGTACCCATTGCGCAACTACATTGAGAACCGCTGTATTAGTAAACGTCTCGATCTCGGCTCGATCGGCCTCAGGTGAGAAGGAAAAGGAAAAGGGAACCAAGCTTACAGGGCGATCGAGTCTAGGGTGAGCCGAGTGAAGTCGTCGCTGACTTTGATCTCGTGGTCCGGTCCGTATCGAGCCCACTTGAGGATCAACTGGGTTGCAATGTCGTGCATTTCTATACCTTTCGCGTTAGCGGCTGACTGGGTGGGCGTCCGGATGGGATGGCAAATGCGGTTTTGATGGATTCGTACCGTCAAACATGGCATTGATTGGCACCGGTCCAAACGCCGGCATCAGCGCACGATGTGCCACTTCCCAATTATGCTCTCCGGGGAAGGCAGTAAACAGCCCATCGTGGACGGCGCTTCGGATATGCACAAGAGCTCCGGTGACGGCCTTTTCAAAGCGCCTCTCGTCCATGACCTCGTTGAGCAATTCATTGCTGCAGATAAAGACCCGTTCATGTCCACCTAGACTGAGCTTGAATATCTCGCCTGGGCGTGGGAAGTTGAAAAGTTAGTCAATGTCAAGGGCAATGCTCCCAGCACACCGCGCGCAATTTGAAACCGACGCATGCACGGCCCTAGACTTACCATATCTGTCTGCCAGGTTGTTGAGACTGGTCATGGGATATTCGGCATCGATGTCGAGGGCGTTGCCCAGTATGGGCAGCCCTCTTGGAGAAGGGATTGCTTCTGCCATTTTGTGACCTCCTGTCACAATCACCTTCACCTAGATAAATCAAGTCCCTCGAGCGATGGTTCCACGGTGCGGTGGGAAAGAAATCCAACCGGGCTTCTAGTGGGGGACTTTGATAACATATACCTACGTAGGCAGGCTGGTCCAAAGAAGAGGCACCCATGCCAATGATCTCGAGGTGGGAGCTGGGAAGTAGTCTCGGCACCGACCTACCACTGACTGGTAAGCCTTGACCCGAGGTCAATGCTCCAGATACCCCATCCGTACCGAAAGATATCTCACATCTCACACTGGCAAGAGAAGAGACATACGGCACGGATCTGGGGAGAGACGGCAAGAACACGGTCCAGGCCACGTTCGACCAATCTGATCGCAGATGAAGTGTTTCTGTCAAAACCTTACGTGGGAGAGGTCGAAACCAAACCCCACCGCCGTATTTTTTCAATATTGGTGGTTGGGAGATGTAGCTTCATGCCAGCTGAATGCCCAGAATAGAAACTTTATTTGTGTTTTGGAGCTTGGACGCCACTTTCACTTTGCGTGGTCCTCCGGGAGTCCATTGGAAAAGACACGCACACCCAGAACACCCTCTCATCGCCAGGTGTTACCCCCGGAGGATATTCCCTGTCGCCAGACTCCCGATTCAAAGACCAGAGAAGGTGATTCAAGGCAGTAATTGGTCTCGCTGATGGGCGGGAGTTGCCCTCCCGAAGGGACGTGGAGGAGCTTGGTTTGACTGGGTGACAGAAGCCGTGGAGTTGAATTGTGGAGTAGAGAGAACATTGGTATCCGCCGAAACGGTAACTCAGTGAGCTATCGATCGAAGGAGGCTGCAAGATTAATAAGTCTCCTTGGCTCCGAACCACGCTTACGTGTATACCGTACCGGTTTTGCACACAGACCGCTTATCAGCTGGGCCATTGGCTGTCCATGCCGCTTTGGTCCTTGGCTGATCGATAGACGATGCGTGGGCAACTCTATTAGGCGAGACGGGAATGATCTGACTTGCGCACGGACACCAGACAGTCGACTAATTCTGAGACGGACCATGGCCAGAAGAAGAAAGCCACAGCCCAGTGGTTTGCCATGAGGGAGACAGCACTCCTCGCCCGGTGTTGGCATGTTCCATGTTTCGGGTCTGATCTTCGTATCAACAGCAGAGCTTCCACATGCCACTGTTGACAACCCATCCAAGCCTTAGCCACGCGCAACCCCGGATTCAGCGGAATCATGTCCTCTACCGAGCAGCCGCCATCGTCAAGGGAGATTATCAAGACCTTCCGACCGGATTTGCAGGTGTACGAGTCATTGTACAAAACGATCCACTTGAATCCGGAGCTGTCGCATCAAGAATCCCAAACAGCGGCTTTGATTGTCGACCATCTCAAGCATCTCAGTGACGAATTCGAAATCCGGACCAACATCGGCGGTCATGGATTGATCGCCATTCTGAAAAATGAACCGGGGAAGACCATCCTGCTCCGGGCGGACATGGATGCTCTGCCGGTGGCAGAACGGACCAATCTTGAATATGCCAGTCACAAAAGGCAGCTCGGTGCGGATGGAAAGGAGACCCCCGTCATGCATGGTAGGTGATGGCGATGGCATAGCGTCAATCATTCCTCGGGCAGAGCCACGGCTAACTTTCTCGTTGATAGCTTGTGGACATGACTTCCACGTGGTGTGTCTGCTGATCGCCGCAGAGACACTCCTCCGTGCTCGCAGATACTGGTCTGGCACCATCGTCTTTCTTTTCCAACCTGCCGAAGAGGCAGGCGACGGTGCGCTTGGAATGGTCAAGGACGGGCTGTTCGATGGCAATCGCCACGACTGCCCCGTTCCCGACATGGTGCTGGGCCAACACGTAGCTCCTATCCGAGCAGGGATCGTGGCGTCCAAAGCAGGTCCCATCATGAGCTCATCTGACAGCCTCGGAGTCACCATCTTCGGCCGGGGCGGCCACGGAAGCATGCCTCACCGCTGTATCGACCCTGTTGTGATTGCCAGCCATATTGTGGTTCGGCTGCAGACGATAGTGAGCCGCGTGGTGCCTCCCGACGAAGTGGCCGTCATCACCGTCGGGTCCATTCACGCCGGCGAGGCCGAGAATGTGATTTGTGACCGTGCATTCTTCACCATCAACATCCGGACCCTCAGCGAAGAGGTCAGACTTCTCGTCCTAGACCACGTCAGGAGAACGATCGAGGCGGAATGTAGCGCCGGATTCTGTGAGAAGCCGCCCCAGATCGAGCATCACATGAGCCTTCCCGTCACGGCCAATGCTGCACCGGTGGACGACCGGCTGCGGCGGGTGTTCCAAGATTACTTTGCGCAGGAGTTCATCGTCGCGCCAAAAAGCAGCCTGGCAAGTGAGGACTTCAGCCTTCTGGCCTCCTCGATCGGCAAGCCATATTACTTCTGGCTGTTCGGCGGCATCGACCAGCAAAAGTGGGACTCACTTGCCGCAGTGAACAAGCTGGACACGGTCCCAATCAACCACAGCCCCAACTTTGCGCCCGCCATTCATCCAACGCTCCAAACCGGTGGAGACGCCATGACTATTGCTTCGCTGGCATTCCTTCAGAGATTGACGTAGGAGGATGTCTGATGTCTAGTGGGTGTCCTCCGTCCGGATACAGGATAAGTTGTGTCCGGCAGCATATTGGAGAACTTACCTTCGGGATTCAGTAGCAATCAACACCTTTCCGCAATTGCAAGCTGATGCTACTTTGGTCCTTTCCTGGCACTGGCAGTATCAGTAGTAAGAGTAGCAGCGAGAGTAATAGCAGCAAGAACTACTGCTGGTACAAGTAGGTCATTCCGACTCGGCTCGGCCCGCACCGTCAATCGCTCGCGCGAGTCCCCCTAAAGTGAGATGAATCTGCAATTAGCCGGGCCACTAGAGTCGCATTTTCTCTCACTAAGTTGTCTAACTAACATAAGCACTGTCCTAGTGTCAATCGGGTACCCCGCTAGTACTACTAGTCACCTCTAATATGGCAGACAAGGGAGCAGGGAGCAGGGAGAAAGGAGAAAGGAGAAAGGAGACACCGGCAGGGCATACGTTTTCGAACAGGACGAGCCTCCCTGTCTTGCTCGAACGATACCAGGGATCATGGGACACGATGGCCACGGAAGTCGAGTCGTGTATCATCTCGTCTGATGAGACACTCTTCGGTCATCACCCAACATTACCAGTACCAGCAATACCTGCGATCATGAGAGTCCTGTATTCCGCCATCGCGAACCTAGGTAGGCATGACAGCCTTATACAGTACGCCTGGCCCTGAGAGACTTCATGCCATGGTTTGGTCGTTCTCGTTGCGGGGTTGAGTCTCTTCCCTTTATGCGGTGTGGCCCTCGTGGAGTCTTCTTGTCCTCCCAGTCTCTAAAGTTAAGTGCCGACCACCAGAGTCGGAATGCCGTCCCTTGCCCGTCTTTGATCGTAATTCGATTCACGACTCGGCGCCATAGATCTCAAATCCAACATCCGGTGGCCATTCTACAGGTATCGGTTTTTCTCCGGCGTCGGCTCTCGGGATCGATAAAATCGCCCAAACCCGACTTCAAGAAAAAGCGGCACCGCAAAATCACCCGTCTCAACTACTATCTCTGCATACGTACTTGTACAGGTATTCTACCCCGCCTCTTCCTCGTCTTCCGCCCTCGCATGAAGCATGAAATTGTCATCACGACGCCACTTAGTGACACCAGGGTGCAAGGAAACCTCCCTCGGCTGCCTCGTAGTGAGGTATGTAGCCTTTCGGAAGTCTCGGACTTTAAAGTAAAGTCGATGCCGGAGTGCTTGCGTGCCCAGTAGTATCCATACTTATATAGATAGGTGGTCGAACAGGGTGGTGTCAAAGTCTACAACGAAACTATTTCCATTCATTCACATTCTGAGACGCTCAAACAACCATAGAACATCCAGTCGGACTAGAGTTTGTGTTGTGCGAGAAGCTGGCGATTGCAAACGCAGGCCCATCATGCCGTCGGGGACTTTGAGGACCAAGGAAAACCACGGCGCCATTCCACTTTATTCTCCCCCCTATCCTTCGGGGGTGGACGAGTTTTCCGACATTGAGTGCCTCTATGTTCAATATCAGACCAAGTATGACAACGTCAAGGACCTTGTTCCCGAGGAGTTGGAACTGGCGCAAGAACCACTCGTCACACTGGCGCTGTACAAGTACGGCATGAGCCCGATCGGCGCGTACAACGAGTTCGTGGCGACGGTGGAGGTGGAATACCGAGGAGTCAAATACCCGTACACTCTCGAGCTCATCCTCAACAACCAGGCGGCCATTTTCTCGGGACGGGAAAAGTACGGCATTCCCAAGGTGTTGGGGAAGGTGGTGTGGGATCCGTCGGCCATGGTCGCCCAACCTTCAGGATTCATCTCTGGCCACGTCGAGAGACCGGAGGGGAGCAAGCTCGCCGAGCTCGGCTTCAAACCGCTGAGAAAGGTGCAGAAGCTGGGCCCGCTCCGGTCGCCTCCTCGCGCCAGCTTGCATCTGCGCTCCATTCCGAGCTGCAATCCAGGCCAGCCGCCAGCGTTGCGGGAGTTCGTCCCTGCCGTCTTCGAAGTCCTTGAAGGAGAGGTGTGGACGGGTGAGCCGTCGGTGGGCTTGTTCAACGTCTCGGCCTTCGACCCTATCCACAAGCTCGAGGTGCTGCGCTACGTCGGCGCAACCATGATCCGTCATGCCTCCGCTATCCTTCATCCGGTCAAGGAAACGTTCCCACTATAAGGAATCCAAGAAAGACAGAGCGAGGAAGAAAGAAGAGAAGATCTCCAGCTCTAGCTCCAGTCCCAGCACCGATATGTGAAGAAGCGCGAATCAAAAGAAATGAATTGTCCCTTATCTCTTTTGGTTGGCGAGCACCTGCGGCAGCGGGGACAGTGCCGGATACATTGTCCTCAGCAAACCCGATGGGCAACTGATGCTATCCCGGCATTTTTGCCTTGTGGCAGGTCGATGAGATGAGCGCACTCAAAATGCCGAAACCGAATCTGCAGATGCCGACACGGAAAATATCTTGGTATAGTTGTTCAAGGAAAAAAGAGTTGAATTCTACGAAACTCCCAAAAGAAGAGGCGCGTTAGTAGTGTGTATCATTGTAGGCAGGTATAGATCGCGGCCCGAGATTCAGATATAGAAAAGATTGTATGTACGGATACAGATAAAATGCTTAAAAATAGTTACTTTAGTTGAGGCGACAAAGGGACCTAAGTAACGGATTGGACTATGGGCGTTGCCGCTATAGGTCCCACTGTGGACCGATTTGCCAAGAAAAGAAGACTCATAATTTAAATACTCCAAAAAAGTGCGTGAAATTGAGTTCGACAAAAGTCTGCTTCGATAGCTCAGTGGTAGAGCGAGAGATTGCAGTCACGTCTACAAATATCTCTAGGTCACGTGTTCGAACCACGTTCGGAGCTCATTGTTAAATGTTCTTTTTTGCATTTTCCTTCGCAGTTTATTTGGTGCTGTGCCGATTTCTTTCTTCTTTGCAAGTTACGTTCTCTATAGGCTTGCTGGAATAGAACTAGGTATGGATGGTAGCATCAGGACCTGGCCAGGCCGATGTGAATCGGTGCAAGGTACCATTGTTTTCCATTTCAATTTCAATTTGGCTAGGTTGAATTCCTGTGAATTCGTCAATTTCTTAGAGATCATACATGCCATCGATTTGGACTCTTGCCGTCAAAAAAAAAGTCGGCAGGGAGGCAACATAGCTTTCCTCATTGGGCCACAATCTTTTAGGTCAAAGCGACAGAGCGTTTTTTTTATGCTCGCGAGAGCGTCACACCCCTACGGATATGAAGTATTTCAGTTTACGGGTCTTGTTGCCGCCAAATGCTAGCCCGTAGTTGCAATGCTCCCTTTTTGTGTAGAGGCTGATCTCTCCGCTCATCTGCTCTGATGTCCGGGGCATCGCTTACATAGGAGACGGCCCGAACAAAAGGGACACTGGCAAACGGCTCTCGTAGCTACAGCCCTGAGCTTGTGCTCCATTGCTTTGCGCTATTGCAGGATAAAGTTAAGAGGGTTTCAGTGAACCAGAGGGCCTCCGTGCCGCGACCCAGAATCACAAAGAGGCTTTTGTAGCTTGTTCATCCTGAAGCATTCTTCATTGAAGCAGACGTCGAGGAAACCAAGAATCATGCCGGCCGACGGATTCGGGCAACCTTGTCGTCGGGATGCTCAACCAACATTGACGAAATGAATTGTTTCCCGATGAAGTCCCCGTTGCCGTGACCTAGCGCACCCACCCCTTCCTGTACAGTTCACTCATGCTTTTCGACGAACATCCCCTTGAGGGTTGAGCCGAGGTGTGCTGCTGTTGATATTTGCGCTCGAAGCTGAAGACAACGGGCAGTGGAATGCACCCGTCCCCTACATTGTCATGGAACAAGGCCGGCGCCAACATGAAGATGTGTAGTGTACATCCTCGATACGCTTCAGCAGCAAGACCAAGCATGCACGGCCTCTTTCTGTAACAGTGTGGGGATACCTTCCCTGCTCTACCGAGCTGTGTATGAGATCTTGACTTCCGTGACCAGTGCGGAGCCTCAAACACCGATCGGGAGCAACTCTACAAGTGCTCTCCTCCGCAGATGTAACCGTGGATAGGTTTCGTGTAAAAGATGTATCGAAAAAGAGGAAGATCAACTAACTGAGTGATAGAGGAGAGCGGCGATCGAGTTTTCGATTCTCTGCGACTAGCTCACCGACAAGTAAGGATTAAAGGGAGTGTGCATGTTTGTCCTGTCGTCGGCGCTGTGCGTGAATGGTGCTTAGGTGGCGTAGTGGGTCTTCTGCCTGCGGTCAGCTGCATCGATGATGCCACTGGACGAAAGATTGGAAAGTAGACACCGGGGAAGACGTGGAGGAGCCGGAGTGGGCTGAAGCAACGGTGACTTATACCAAGGGGCGGGGGTTGTAACATAGAGGGCATTTGATTAAGTGCCCAACGCGATCTTGGTAGTGAATGCTGTGATGCCTGCCTTGCCAGATGACACTCGAAGAATTCAAGGTATATGGTTCAAACTCGCCAATTTCCTTCTCAAATTAACCATCCGGATTGGTGTAGTGGTCAACATCTCCGTCTCTCATCTAATTGAAACACGGAAGCCCCTGGTTCAATTCCTGGATCCGGAAGATATTCTTTTTTTTTTGTGAATTCTCCACCCTTATTTAGGTGCAATCCTCCCTTTTTCCTCTTTTTTGGGACTTTGGGACATGCCATTTTGACGGGGCAAGTGTGCTTTGTGGATTTGAGTGGTTCATGTTTCGTACCAGGGTGGGTGACCGGAGACATCAGATGGGGAATTTGTCGTGAGCTGGGAAACCACACTCGGGTGGTAGTTTGGTATCGGTTCTCTGTAAAGACGGCGGTAAGACACGCATGATCTTCAATAGTCGGAGAAAAGCAAGTAGAATAAGAAAACCTCGTGATTCTCAACAGACTCAACTGTAGAGGCTGTGAATATCCTGACATCCATTGTAACTAGAGCCCAAAGTCGTCTCTTTCCAAACCATGCTGCTCATGAGTTTTCCCAGCTTCATCATCTTCTAGACAGCTACTCTTCCCAACAACATCACATCACGAAGAGTGTTCTAAGCCCGCTCCAGACTGTAAGGAGTTTCTGCAGTCAGTCGACGCGAAATAGACACAAGGACGGAGCGATAAGCTAGGGATATTAGGACGCAGCCTGATCCTTCCAACTAAGTATCGGTACTGGGCAGATCGAGCATCAAACAAAGAACGGGAGGGAAAGCAGCCTTGAAAGCCCTACCCAATCGAGGATCTGCAAGACCAGAATTCTCAAGGTAGGGAGACAAAGTGGCAAAACGACTTCCTGCGAAAGGTGGAAGGATTGATTGTGGAGGGAGTGGTTGAGGAGCGGGATATACGCAAAAGGGGATGGCGTACAGCGCTCGGCAGGAGGGACGTGCTGTGGCCCAAATCTCCACGAACTCTCGGCCAGGCGTCACAATATTGCACGACTTAATGGGACTTCAGCCAGTGAGACGGCCGCCTCGCCTCACCTCTTTGCGAGATCCTCATAATCGGGCAAACTTGAGTCATCTCAAGTGAAGCCATAATCACAGTCATTTCCAGCTAGCATCTCCCCTAAAGAAGCTTGCCGATATGGTGTCCAGCGGCACGAGGCCCAGGTTAACAGAAGGCAACCAACCCTAGGCAGGAGACTACTGCACCCTGCAGTCTGCAGGGGTTGGGTTGTCAGGGAAGATGCAGGTAGCAGCAACATTCTATAATGTTCATTTTTTTGGGCGAGGTCTCTCTGCGAGCGGGTCGTGGACGATGGGAGAGTCGTGGAAACGCAATATCGCTTGTCCGGCTCCGAGCAAGCCCTGTCAGCCATTGTTTTCGATTGCCAGAGCAGGTTTTCTGACAGGTGGCACCCCTCTCTATTGACCGGCCCGACCCCAAACTCTTCATGGGCTGGTGTGGTGGCAGGATCTCGCGGAAGCATGCTCTCGTAGCGACAAGGAATCCCATTTTCATTCTTGACTAGCAGGTTTCATGCAAGAAGTCGGTGAGGGCCGGATGTACTGACATGACATGCTGGTCAAATGTCTTACTGAGTGAGAGTCGGCTCGTCCTGAGTAGCTTCTTTCTTCATCTACTCATGATTAGTTCCTTTGCCAAACTTTCTCGTATATGCGACAGTACTCAGAACAAAGGCCATCTGTCAAACGGACCGTCCGGTGCTTCATTACCCGCCCCGCAGCCACAACGCGGCCTTTTATGCAACCATACTGCGACCGCTCTCCAACCTCTGACGGCCACGCCACAGACGGCGCTAAGTGCACCGACAGCTATGATGACGGTAATTCTGGAAGATGAGATTCGCGAGCTTCCGATCCAGCCCGTGCAGAAACCGAAACATTGTGGTTTCAGGAAGTGACCCTGAGTCTGACCAGCTGGCTTTCTATCGTAGTTTTCGAGTTGAGGACAGGCGACTAGTTCATTGTTTGTGGTGTGGAACACCCTACTGGCATTTTCCAGGGTGGAGGGAGGCCACTTGGTCTTTGTGAAAGTCCAATGCCCGTCAGCCACTCGCCAGCCCTTTGGATTATACGAGCGGTCGCTGCTGAGTCGCCCTGGGCACTAAGAAATTTGTGCAAGTAATTGACATTTGTTCCTAGAACTGTAAGGATCATTCTGTGAAGCGAATGTGGCATCGCTGGGATGCAATGGGACACTTGTCGGCCCCTCGAGGGACGTCAGATCGATATGCAGGTGTGAGATTGCAGCCGAGCCGGCATCCTCGAAGTTGGATCAGTGACAGCCGAGACCATCTGCGATTTAGCTCTTCCAAAGTTTGACTCTGGGACAGTAATCGGCCAATAGCTCTCGTAGACCTAGCAGTGACAGGCAGTCGGAAGATGGAGCCCAAGCAAGCAAAATCCAGCAGCTCCCCCATGTCGGCGTAAAGAGCTCATTCAGCCCGTGCACGGCTGATCGTCTGGAATCGTGTACTGAGAGCGAAGACAATGTCCGCTTGCTTCTGCCTCCACAGTACGGAGTATAGGGCCTGCGTTGATGCATCGAACCCTGGTCACCTAAGACTCACGTCCTTAGCCCCCTTTCCAGCTTTTATCTCCCTTTGTTTCCTCCTCCTAGGGCCTGGCGGTTGCAGGGGCCTGCGGACCGCTTCCACTAGAATCCGCTAAACCGTGGCTAAATCGAGTTATTTTTTCGAGATTCAAAGAGAATGCTCTACCTCCATTCGGGGCCAGGGTCTTTCTGGTCTAAAGCGGAACTTCTCCCCATAGTGCAGTCGTTGTCCTCTAGTATAAAGCAAATCACAGCTCTCGTGTTGTCCTCAATGCAGATGCATCTCAACAGCTGCATGTTCTTCACAACTAGCTGGCAAACGTATCTCACCTTGAGGACGGTGTTAAAGCTGAAATATGTCGAATTCAACCAAGGCAGAGATAGGGGGCTCAACAGCAGCTGCGAGCCTGGCTAGCAAGGATAATCCGGAAACCTGGTGGAAAGGTATGTGTACAATCTCCGCGGGTTGTTCGAGGATTAACAGAAACCAGCATGTTCAGAAGCTGGCACAGCCAGGTCGAAGAGTGACACCAATGAGCAGCCGCAAGTAGAGAGCAACAGCCACTCCGCCGACAGCAAAGAAGGGCAGTCTGCTGAGGCAGCTTCACCCGACACCGCTTGCCTCCACCAATCCTATCCTGCCAGCATGGCAACACCTGAAGTGTCTCCAGCAGAGCTGGACCTGGATCCGCAAGGACTTTCCAATCTCCAAGAGGATTCGACCAAGCCACCAACGCGACCTTAATGGATACTTGTGAGGTCAAGCGCGAGGAAGACTGTTCGACTGGATAACGCTGTCACATTAAGAAGGGTGTTCTCAGACACAGTGGACCAGAGGGACTCCGGTGGGGGACCGGTGGGGGACCGGAAGATGCGCTCCTGCCTGGAAAGGATTCAAAAGAACTTTTCTGATTGAAACGGTCAGCATCTTCTCAACAATTGCTCACAGAAAATTTGCAGGATGGATTGAACAATCAGAGAGAAGATAAGCTCAACACAATGGGAGTCAATGACGGAAGCAATCATCAAGCTAGGCCGAGGCTGCTTCCGACCCAGTTCAGGCTAAGGATGATACAAGATATTCTTCATTATAAGATGGCGACATGCGAAGGAATAGAAGCGTACTTACTGATCAGCCGCGGGCTCCAGCTTCGGCGCAAGTCTTGTTGAGCAACGTTGCGATCGGTCAGGACTGGCCGAAATTTGCAATCAGGATGTGACGGCCAAAGAAACGCCGGACTTGAGGAGCTCAAAAGGCAGTCAATGTTTAATCCGATCCGATCTTGGGCCACATGAAATTCTTTGACGCCCGATCTGACTCTGCATTATGGTCTTGGACGTCGTCGTACATCAAAGTGTCAATGTTCGTCTGCACGGAATCTGGTTGATCATCGAAACGGCGCTTCCTGCGCTCAACGGCGCCAGGTCTTTCCGTGCCTCTTTCCTTCCTTAATCTTCGCTTCTCTTCTTTCTTTTCCTTCTCTCTGGTCACCCGTCTCTCGTTCAGCAAGCGCTGGATCTCGGAATGTCGGAACATCTCAATTTGCTCATCTGTGAGGGTCCTCTTGGCCCCATCCTCATAGTAACCTAGTCCGTCACCGCCATCACTTGGATTGTTTTGATCTATTTCCACCTCCTCAGGGATGTGTGGGTGGGATTCGACTAGATTTGGAATGGGTTGGCCGGGAAAATGGCCGGTATGAAATTGGTTCAGTCGGTCGATTTCCGCCTGGGGGAGCATGGCAGTGGACGGCCTCGCAGAAGCGCCGATGTAGACAAGCCCTGGAAATCGTGGGATACTTGCGTCGAAAGGAAACCCGAAACTCAGCCGCAAGCCCTCGTTTCCAGGAAGGAGCAGCGTGGTTTGATACGTCAGCAGTAACGCGCCACGGCCAGATGTTCATGTTTAGACGTTCAGGAACGCCAAGACTCTCTTCCGTCCGAGTTTTTGTCCGAGTCTTCGTCCGAGTCTTCGCTCAACTTGGTGCCAGCGGTACTCCGTATCCATACTATAGGGACAAGTACTCCATATTACCATACGGAGCTGGTTATTGATCACTAAACATCCTTGAGCTTGGTAACGCTTACAGTATACTCCGTACTCGAGCAATGATTCTCAGTGGTATGGGAGTTTCCCACGGGGTCGATGCTACTGTATATAAATCTAACATGGCTGCGTTGTGTGCACCTATTGTCTGTCGATCGACAATTATCCTTGAAAGAGCTCCCGACTGAAGAGGGCCTCTAGTGCGCAGCAAACCTCCTGACGATATCGACAGTGCTATTCGGACCTTCGAGATGGCTGGCGAACTCATTCTGTTGACGGGCGGTACAGGTCACGTTGGGTACCGGGTTCTGATCGAGGCTTTGTCGAAGGGCTACAATGTCCGGGCCTCCGTTCGATCAGAAGCGAAGATTGCCGAGCTCAAGGCTGCAAAGTCCTCTCAACCATACCTCGCTCAACTCTCCTTCGTCATCGTCCCTGACATTGGAAAGGATGGTGCGTTCGATGAGGCAGTCACTGATGTGGACTTCATCGTTCATGTTGCATCTCCAATTCAGCAGCCCACTGATGACGTCGAGGCACACATCATCCAGCCAGCCATCCGGGGCACTCTGAGCATCCTCCGTTCCGCTCTCAAACAGCCTTCTATTCGACGAGTCGTCATCACTTCCTCTGTAGTAGCAGCCTTGCCTTCAGAACCACGAGCCTTCACAGCCGACAATGTCGAGCCGGATCCCCATGGACCATATGACAACGACTTTGTCGCATATATCGCAAGCAAGAAACTGGCATACAATCGTACTCGTGACTTCATTGCCAAGGAAAAACCCAACTTCACCGTTGTCAACATCATGCCAACCTTTGTCGTGGGCAAGAACGAACTTGCAACCACGCCAAAAAGCGTCCTGTCGGGTTCAAACAGTTTACCGATGATCCCCGTCATGGGTCAGCACAATCCGGACGGACTCCCGGCAAAAGTTTGCCACGTTGATGATGTTGCCTTTGTCCACATAGCTGCACTGGACTCCGGGGTTGAAGGCAATCGGAACTTTGGAGTCGATTATCGCGGCGACAAGCCCGTGGAATGGGATGATGCGATTGATATCGTGAAGAAACACTTTCCCGAAGAAGTCAAGAAAGGCGTCTTTCCTCTCGGCGGGTCTCTGAAATCGTTGCCAATGCCCTTCGATGCCACTAAGACGGAGGAAACGTTTGGGATCAAGTTCAAGAGCTACGAAGAGCAGATCGTGAGCCTCGCAGGTCATTATGCTGAAGTGGTCGCAAATGCCTGAGGCCTGCAAGTGATGCTCGGCAGACAGCTAACTGCAACCGCAACAGTCAGCGACCTGCAATCTGTCCGTGTCTTCTTGGACTTGCTAGACTTCCACGGAACTCTCCAGAAAGACGAGACAAGCCGAGGAGAAGGCCCATTTGGATCGGCGGATGTTTGTCCCGACTTTCAGAACCACTGCTTGTATAAATAGTACCCTATCACGCGTAATTGGGATGGCACAGCTTCTCTCACGCAAGACTGTGTCGGTGATAGAATGGCTTTTTATTGCTTTATAGTTGCCCAACGAGCGTACAATTGTACAACTGTACTCTGAGGGTGGTTCCTAGTAATGATGTCCAGAGGTCGCTCTCACTGGTCAGCAAACTCTCGGTTATCGTGACGCGACGATTCTGAGTTTCTTGTTGTGACATCACTCATTTCAACCACTGACTTTATACCTGCCTGCCGGTACAAGAGGGGAACATGGCTTCACAACCAGCCAGCTGTTGAATAGCAGCCACCCTCTAGAATACCTTCAAGTACCTCAGTCACGCCAAGTCGCAGGTCCTCCTATATTCGCAAAAGCACCCGAAATTTCAATGAGTCCCGAAGCGAATCCCAGCGAGATCGAAATGTCGTCTGCCACGCGGGCCATGCTAGGCAAAGTCCGCAAACTCGTCCCTCCTATGCTAGAGAAATTCCATAAGGGACAGTTGGGACGAGTTGCCGTCATCGGTGGCAGCGCCGACTATACGGGGGCGCCCTACTTCTCCGCGATGGCCTCTGCACGCTTGGGCTGCGATCTATCCTACGTCTTCTGCGAACCCTCCGCTGCCCAGACCATCAAATCGTATTCGCCAAATCTGATGGTATCCCCGATTCTAAGATCTACGGCTTCGGTATCTCAAGCGCAGAGAGACAAGGACCCCTCTGGTGAAGAGCTGGCGAAACCAATATTGGACATGCTTCCTCGATTGCATGTGCTCGTCATCGGGCCTGGCCTGGGCAGGGATATCATCACCCAGAAGCAAGTCAAGGCGGTCATTGCGGCCGCAACGAAACACAGCCCTCCTGTGCCCATGGTCTTGGATGCCGATGCTCTTTGGCTGATTCAAACGGACCCGGATCTGATAAAAGGCCACAAGGAATGCATCCTGACTCCTAACGTGGTCGAGTTCGGCCGCCTCGCAAAATCCGTGGGGTATGATCCAGCCAAAGGCGATCCGGAGAAGGCATGCCAGGAGCTTTCCAAGATCCTGGGCGGCGTGTGCATCGTCCAGAAAGGGGCCGTCGACTACATTTCCCAGGGCATTGCCACCACAATCTGCGATCTCCAAGGGGGACTGAAACGGTCCGGTGGTCAGGGTGATACATTGACAGGGTCCTTGGGCACATTCCTGGCCTGGCGACAGATCTATCATGAAGGCCTGTGGGACGTTGGCGAAGAGAAAATGAGTAGAGAAGAGACGCTACTGGTTGCCGCATTTGGCGGAAGCGCAATCACACGAGAATGCTCGCGACGTGCCTTTGAAAGACGGCAGCGGAGCTTGCAGGCAAGTGATCTTACAGAGGAAGTGCACAGCTCCTTTCTTGCACTTATTGGCGAGCCAGATCAGGCTCCCAAGCAAAGCCTCTGAAGCTGCACCCCCACTTGTGGTGAGTATGCGCAGCATTTCTCCCGGCAGCGGAAGCCAGTAGCCGCCTTTAATGTAATATAACGACAACCCAGAAGCATATCGAGTCCTCAGAGAGCTCCAGTGTCTAAAGTTGATAATCTGACATGAACGTCATGACCATGTAAGCTCTGCAAGCGTTTGATTGTTGTTACCTTCACTCATATGTACAGAGGTCCACCCATGTCTGCAGTGAAGATAATATCTCAATCATACACCGAAGCGCCGTTGTTTTTCTTTAGCCGTTGCAATCTGTCTTTTTCCGCCTTTCTATCTCTCTCTTCATAGAACTTGGCTAGTTCCGACAAGTCGGCAGTACCGTGACCGGCGGACACATTCCAGGGCGAGCCGAAGTTGAGTGTCCTGTCGTTGTTTGTAAGTGTCGGTTCGCAGTAAAAGAAGTCAAGTGGGAGATATCACGTACTCTGGCATCCTTAAAGGTGAACCGCTATTGTCTCGCGGGCTAGCGGAGAAGAGCTGTCGATCTGCGGCAGCCTCTTCCATCATCGTGATGTGTATGATGTTTGCTCTTGCGTCGGCTTCTTTGCCGGCTTCGTATTTTTTGACCAGGCGAGACCAGGCTGTTTCCCCCGGAGAGCTTGCCAATGAGTACCAGAGAATCGCTAACGGCACGGCCGCGATGCTGATATAGAATCCTTTCTAGTAGCGTCGTCAGTACAGGCCGCCTGCAAATAATTCCGACGTAGACTCACGCCAAAAGATTCAGTGCGTGGCCCCGAGTCCAGATGGAGGGCACTTTCTCCGTGATGAGCGTCTCCGTGGCCGTGGCCGTGGCCAGCTTCGTGTCCTGCATGTCTGCGTGGTTGGAGTCGGATCGACCGCCTCAAGGGACGAGCTGCGACTCTCGCCCCTCTTGACACAAACGACATGGCTGTGTAGGCTGCAGAGAGGTTCGTTCTTCCAGGCGCAGCAGCAAGGTACTTCCAGCATTGACGTCCCAGAGGTCAAGTTCAACCTCGTTGGCAGCACTGGAAGCTAGTCCACTTCTGGATGGTCAAGAATGAAAAGTCACATGACTGGCCGGCAGACTTGCCTGCGCCACGGTGCTTTGTCCTCTGTACCTCTGGGGTGCCTCTCAGGCTTTTGATTTCAACCTCTCACAACACCAAAACGCCAATCACTTCCTGCCACGAGACTTTGATACCCAATCACGCCCAGCGGCACACCACAGGCGCGTGATAGCCATGGTTCATGCAGCGGCCTTTTCTCAAGCGAGATGCGGGAGATGATCATGCTTATTCTTGATCGGGCAGCAAAGCCCGTGGTGAGCGGGCAGACGTTGCCCTCAAACCGGCTTCTCAAGCCATGATGACTGTCATTTATTCCCCTGTTGAATTCAAACCTCTGTCCTATATGAAACATAACCTTGCTTGTTCCTCCTGTTCTTCCGCCGTTTCTATTATCCTTTGACTCTTGCAACTGTACCAGTAATCCATTGCATTCTACTTGAAATTCTGACTGAAGGTGATCGGCCATTAACACTGATCCCCCAGCCGTACGAAAAGTCTTATAAACCCTGCGAATCCTGTAACGCGGCCTGACCAACTTGTCTTGTCGACTTCTAGACCCGAATTACTAAAACATGTCGACGACTTCGTATCAGACCAACGCCAAACCTAGGAGTCGCCGTGGGAGTCACGGCGAAGCCTCTGAGAACAATCGCAGTAGAGCCTCCAGCTCCGCTTCATTGAGGTTATCCAAGACGTTGTCCCGGACTCTCGACGAGGTTGCTGTTCCAAGAAACAGCCGGCCTAGTTCACCGGCCATTCACAACTACCGACAGAGAACATTTGACTCCAGGCCGTCTGACCAGTTTATGACTTCCTCGAGACAGTCGACTGGCTCTGTCGATTCGGTCAGGAACGTCAGATCCAGGTATGAGGAGGAGAGGACACGGACGCCCGGATCTGCCGTCAAGATGAAACCACAAGTCGTGCAGTCCTGGGATGACGAACACAGCCAGCCCAATAAACCCATGGCGGGCGAAAATCTGGTCACACAAACCGCAACGGTCGGGGCACCTGAGGCGAAGCCCATGGAGTCGCAGACAAAGGGGCCAGCGCAAACACCATCGTCCAGCGAGACACCAGCATTAAGATTACTGGCGTCCATGCAACCAACTGTTGCTGAAGAAGCCGACGAAAACCTTGTTCACCCGGCATCATCCGTGCCACCGCAGTTGACAACTTCCCCTCCGCTTCCTGCTACCGTCGCTGCACCTTCAGCCACAGTAACCGAAGAGAAGGTTGGCGAGGACGTTGCCCACCCATCTCCCCGGACATCTAAATCCTCTCTTCAAGACCCGTCTTCCGTCTACAATGCCACCGGATCGGCAGCCTCTTCTGGAAATCCGCTGCTTGCCCCACATCCCAAATCCACGGTCACTTTTCTCCAGCCTTCGCTTGTTCAGCAACTACCCGAATCAGGCGAGGGCGAGGTGTCCGTACCCATAATGACGAGTCCCTCTCTAAGAACTGAAGCGACAGACCCCCATGATTCACTGCACAGGACACGCTCCCCAGTAACATCGCCAACGCAGTCGCCTATGCTCCAACATGCCGGCAGTCCTCCCCCTCAACACCTCTTATATTACCCCCTCTCCTTCATGGGCAGTCCGCCTTTTCATCCTGGAATGTACCCTTCCAACTTCACGCCTCCAAACATGCCCCTTGTTTCTGGCGAAGGAGTCCCAAGGTCGGGTTCTGCAGGAGCTGAGGACGAGCGTACAAAGCTTCTAGAAAAGGTTTCCAGTGTTCTTCCAGACATAGATCGCCTCCTGCATTATTACCGCGAAACCCAAGGCCTTTTGACCGAGAAAGATCACCTGGTCAAACAAGCAGAGAACCAACACGAGGAAGAGGTCACCAGACTACGTATCGAGCTGAGCGCAACAAGGGAAGAATATGAAAGGATCATTGGGGACCAAGCGAGGGAAAATGTCAACCTGAAAGGCGTGGTCGCCGAGCGCGATGAGAAGGTGGCGCTTCTGGAAGCCACCTGTAACGAGCTCTCATCAGTCCAAGAACAGCTAGCAGATGTGCGTCAGGAGTATGAGTGCCTGAAAGAAGAGGCGGGGAGGGACAAAGCGCTAATTGAACAGCTTGTAACGGAAAAGCAGGCCCTCGAAGAGGCGGTGGACGGCCTCAAGAAGCAGGCAGCTGAGGAACAGGCTCTGCAGAACCGTACACTGGCAGAGTTGAAAGCCGCCTATGAGGAACAATTGACCGAGAAAGAGCACGAACATGCCAAGGCATTTGCTGAGCACAAGGCCGGTCTATCTAAAGTTCAACTCGATCTTGCAGGCATAATCACGAAACATGCTGAGCAGAAGAAAGACCTGGATTCCGCTCGAGCCATTATCTCAGAACAAGAGCTGTTGTTGGCGAATAAAGCTACCGAGCTCGCTGATGCGTTGCGACTCCATCAGGATGAATTGCAAGCCAGAACCAAAGCAGCGCAAGAAATCGCAGAGCAGCACCTGCAGGAGATTGAGAAGTCGTCACAAGAACTATCCGAATTGAAAACAAAGCACGAAGAAGAAGTGCGTCTGTTGCGTGATACTCACGAGAAGGAGGTCGAAAGAATCGAAAAGGCATCTGAAACCCGACTAGCCGAGGTCGAGGCTGAGCATAGCCGTCGCGAGGCTCAATTACAGGATGAAGTGAACACCGCACTCACCGAGCTCGCCAAAGAGCGAGAGGCGCTTGACGGGTTGAAGACGGAACTCTCAAACTCACAAAAAGCACATAGCGCATTGGCAAGCCAGCACGAGATGACCCGGAAGCATCACGCCGAGTTGGCCGAATCAATGCGCAGTCTAAAAGATAAGCAGGCGGAATGGCATCGAGAAAGCGAAAGGATGGACAAACTTTTGCAGGGCTTTGGGCAACTGGTTTCGAGCAAAAACACAGGCAAAAGCGACCAGTTCTTGTGAGTTGACTCTGGTCTTTTCCAACAAAAGACAATATGGGTGTTTGTTTTCCGCGACAAACCTGCAGCACACGCCACTGGAGTCCGGTCGGCGCCCCCCACAGAAGGTTCAAGATCTTGCTGTAGAGTAGCAGGAGTCTGGCGTCTTTTGGGCAATCCCCAAGGGCTTGTGGACCTTACCTGACTGACGGTTGCATCTAGTGTCAGCGCTTTTAACCAACTGGGGTCCTTGATAGAAGAAATCGCGACACAATTCTTCCAACCCAATCCCAACAATCTTGCGCATCATCAACAAGTATATCAGAAGCTTGGTGTCCCTGACATATCAGGGGTTACAGCGGCGGCCACGGTGCTTCGAAGCTTGGTGATACAAAGCCAGATCTGGAGCATCATACAGCGGCGCGTCTTTGAGCCCTTTGTGTTTATATCGGCGCATGGGGCGGACGACGAGGACAACGTGGAAAAGGAGTTTTGGGCATTAGCATCAATGATACGGGCGAAGAGCTTGCGTCGAGAGGCGATGTGGCGAAGTATAACAATGCGAGCCATCTACGCCAGCGCTGCCGGGCGCAAAGCTACTCGGATTGCGGCGACGAGGCTCAGCATGGAGATCATGGACAGGATCGAGACGTTGACTCTAAGCGAGACCCGTCCAGCGCTGCTCCAAGCGATCCGTGTCGTGGCCAAAGTAGCGGTGGAGACGTGGCGCCGAGCGCGTCTCGAATGGGATCTCATCCACTCGAGCATGCCTTCGACGCCGGAGACTTGGGAGGCCACATCCAGCCCTTCTGATGCTATGCTGTGGGTGCGACCGCACATTGTGAGAGAGCTTGCGATTCGTGGCACCGCTGGAATGGAGGTTCGGGACGAAACTAGCCCTCAGCAAACTCCGACCATGGCATGTTGCATCTACCTGCAGGGCACGGCGCTACATCGGGACTCTCCACTGGTGCAGGCAAGGCGACAGGAGCTGTCAGGGGAGCAGAAGGATAACTGAGGGGGGAAACACAACAGTGGTGTACGGGAGGATACACGGCAGCTGCACGGGAGAGGTAGCAGGAGGGCGGATCTACTGTCATCCGTCCATCATTGCATCTACCACCACGACCCCTTGGGCCACCAGTTCATATTCAATATATTGCCCTTGCCTTAGTTCACATTTGCCATAGCTATCTCCACTTTTGTCGAGAGACTTCCTCAACACAGGCTCAGCTCTTATGCTGGACAACAAAGAGGATCGATGATGTGAAAGATATTCAAATGACGTCCTGACGGAGATCCCAGCTGCGCCAAAGATCGTGATCTTGACGTATTCGTCGTCCTTCCTCCTCTTTTAAATCAGTCAAAGTCCGACTGACATCTTGTTAATAGCAAAAGGTCTGACAACGGAACCCCATGCTATCATTAAAGCCATCTGATCAAGGAGAGTCGGCTCCGAAAAGACATCGAGGGATCATTATGGTAGCTTTGTCGAAGAGCTGGTGTACGATACCCTGCCATATATATCAGACACCACAATTCGAGTCTGGTAATTGTCATGGGGGCAAGAACTAGAAACCAGTCTGCCTTGCTCCTATGCCTTTGAAGAAACCCCGGACAAACGGCGGCCTTACTGATGGGGGTCCTGAGGTAGCAGAACACCCTGGCTGTTAAATGCAGTCTAATATCTTTGGACACACCACCCTGCATGGCGCAGCGCGAATCAAACCGCGCCACGTTGGTTCGGCCATCATGGATGGCAGCACTGAATATGAAGGTCCTCAAAGGAAATGCTGTTCGGTTCTCATGGCGGCAAGCCCGCGGTGGCAGATCAAGGAGGTAAGGTCTCGAAATGGTTAAAGTACACGCAGCAAAAGCATGAACTTGAACAGGGAGGATCCGGCTTGTATGTCGCCCGGCAAGTCAGATAGTGCACAAGTCCAGCAAACGCGATGGGAGGCAATCGGCAGTGCCAGTCATACGTGCAGCGCAGAGTGCATGTCGACTTCTTGAGAAGCGTGCCTTGTCAGTGAATTGGCCAGTGAAATCCCCAGGTAGCCATCCACCATAAGATCAGCTAGGCCTCGAGATGCAGGATGCCATCTTCTCTTGTGACAGCTTCCCGACCTGAAGCTCACGAAAGTATCCTTCTGTTCTTATGCTCCCACATGCTCTGTCGAGACCATACGCTCCGGCACCAACCCACGCTGCTGCGCTGGATCTTCTCAATCTGTGATCCTGTCAATTCTCACTGGATTCAGTCCAGACACCGGTCGCTGCAGTATTCAGTATAGAAAATGGCGAAGAAAAAGTCCAACCTCCCCAAACCCGAAGGAGAGACCAGGACATGTTTCATGTTCCCGGCACACCATAAGGACATTATCAGCGCCGTGCCACACTCCATGACGTGTGCATGGGTTCAAAAAAGCGCCAGCAACCGCAACGCCGACAGGAAACACGCGAGCCACGTCATGGGCAGGTTCAGGTGCACGAATACCGCCTGTGATATAAAGGGCTGGAGCAGCAAGATGGTGGCTATACTGATAAGGGGTTATGCGGGAAACGGGTACAATGCTGTGGTGTTCAATCAGCGTTGCAAGGCCTGCAACGAGCTAGGCACTCTGCTTTTGGACGAGAAATCTTATGTTGAACGCGTCGCATACAGAATCCAGAAGTGGGCGGGCGTTCGAGTCGCGCCGCCACATTACGACGCCAAAAAAGGCCGGCCGCACAAGCGAGAATTCTGCGAGGGTTGTAAGAGAGGTGTTTGTCGACAGGGGGATGACTGAGTTTCAGTGGCGGTTCGATAATGAGCAAGTTGAGAGAGCGGTTTGAACTAATACCCTTTGTATGTGGTACCTGTTAGGTGCCTAGGTATATACCTACATACTGCACAGTATCCGTACGGAGTATGCGTATGGATACAGCTGAAATGGGAGTTTGAAATAGCGGCTCATGGGCGTCTTGCTCTGCGGTAGCCGCCTACCACTTAGGCCAGTCTGTTCAGTCTGTCAAATGGTCGCCGAGTTGGAGTGCAGCCACTCGAGGCGCAGCGCGTTGCCCAGCGGCATTGGCGTTAACATTACCATTAACCCTCACTTCTTGTCCACCAGGTCCTCCGTGTTCTTCTCCCCGGTCTTACATGGTGTCGTCGACCAACCTTCTACCAACCCGTCGCTGCTCTTAGGATTCGCATCGACCATGGCAGACGAGCCGGGCACGCTCAATTGGCGCCTCAGCGCCCATCCCATCACTCTCCTGACGTATCTCGGCTTCCGAATAGGTAGGCCTGCCCCAGGATCAGAAGCAGAAGCAGAAGCATCACCTATAACGCGTTCGTGGGTGTTGGTTTCTAGCGAGCATGGTCTACAAGATACTTTCCGTCCCATCCCGTGCAATTCAGATGAAAGCCTCCTGTACTAACTCATCACATGGATTTGACCGTGGCAGGCAGCCTCCTCATGTACCTCTTCGGCGTCCTCTTCATCCGCAACTTCGTCCTCGTCTTCATCCTGACGCTGCTCCTGCTGTCCCTCGACTTCTACTACCTGAAGAACATCGCCGGGCGCCGGCTCGTCGGCCTGCGGTGGTGGAACGAGGTCAACACCGCCACCGGCAACAGCCACTGGGTCTTCGAGTCGGCGACCGACGGCAGCCGCGTCGATAACAAGACGGACAAGCGCTTCTTCTGGCTGAGCATGTATACTGTCCCTGCGCTGTGGGTGGCGTTGGCCATTTTCGCCATTGTGAGACTGCAGAATCTGATCTGGCTGGTTACTATCGGTACGTTTCTTGTATATTTCCCACTACAGTGGTCACGGGTGTTTTCCGTCCCGGGACGGCCTCGCATGCTTTATATGCTGCGCTGAAAGTTCGAGAGTCGAGACTGATCTTTGTTTTTGCCGGCCCTAGTGATCGCTTTGGTTCTCACCATTACCAACACCGTCGCCTTTTCACGCTGTGACAAATTTAGCCAGGCCTCGAGTTATGCCGGTTCTGCCTTCCTCGGCGGTGGACTCGCCCGCGGTCTTGCGAGTAACATGGTCGGCCGCTTGTTCAAGTGATGCTTGAAGAGGGAAAATAAACCACTCCAAAGGGGTGGGGGAAGAGCCGACTTGGGTCTCCGCCGAGGACTGAACTGATCGAGTTACATGTTGATCTGGAGATGGAGATGGTTCGAGATCAGGACTGTGAACTCATCGAGTTGCATGTTGATCTGGCGATGGAGGCGGTTCGAGATCAGGCCAGTGGGATTCTTCATGTACGAGATGGAGACGGTTCGAGATCAGGCCCGGCTTGGTGGGATTCTTCATGGACGAGATGTCGATGTCGACAGACGAGACAAGCAACGATGCATAAAAGCCCTCATCGGCACTCTGCCTGATGTACTATGTATCGTATGTATGCTTGACGCCTTGGCGTCGAGTCTGCAAGGATCAGTGACAGCTCGATCATCCCTGGATAGTGACTTCCCAAAGGCACCGAGGCGAGGACGCTGCGAAGCACGTCTCGTCTTCCCCAATTGACAATTGAATGGTCTATGTCTATGAAGCTACCAAGCCCAATGGAGGTTTCCCCCAATTAGATGGTGTATGAAGCTACCAAGCCCGATGGAGTGGGTGACAATGAATGGCTATGTACGGATACATGGATGCTAGTCGAAGAAAAAAACATACTTATTACCAGTAAACCCATGATAGTCCTAGAGATCCGATTGTCCACACCCTTGATCTTGATATCAGGAGCATCACCCCCCCATTCCCATTATCTGGCATAGTTAGATACAAGTACCCAGTCGAGTCTAGTCCGATATTTTAACATTGGCTCTCTATTTTTGGTGCTATTTTCCCTAGGGGGTGTATACCCTCCATTCTCTTCGGCACAGGAACGCACTTTCTAATCAAGTCTTTATTGCCCCTTTCTCTTGGCCTCTTCTTCCCCGAGGAGCGTCAGCTCCATTTGCTCAAACCCTCTTATTGCCTGGCCATACTTGTCCCAAACCTCCTTGTTGTAGCCGTCGGCGATCCTCTCGACAAACTCATCCTCGCGCCACCGCTTGCCAATCAACTCCTCAAATGTCTCGCCGGCTTCACGTTCCATTGCCCACACAGCCTTGTACGCAGCACCGAGAGCACAGGCATTTTCACCCACGTCAAGCTTGAAGACTCCCTCGGACCCACCGAGGACTTGCCCGGCCACCGTGGCGATTGCCTTGTTCCGGCTACCGCCGCCGACGAGGTAGACTCTGCGCGGCTGCGGCGGGAGACCCTTGGCAGGCGAAGAAACGAGGTGCTGCGAGCGTAGGCGAAGCGACAGAAATTGCGACTCCACGATGACTCGCGCGTCCTGCTCAGGGCTCTGGGGCACCGAGGATGCCCGCGTGAGGGTGTCAGATTTCGGATCATAGGCGAAATGCCACTCCCCTGTAGGGAGGTCGGGAATGATCTCGGGGCGAGGGAAATACAGACCCAGCTGCATCGGTTTAGAGGGGTCGTCCTGTGCAAGCGGCGACGTGGAGAGCAAATGTTTGTCGAACTCGGCCCACGAGGTTCTGTCCATTACATCGGACTTGGAGTTGATCGCGTCCCGCACCCTCTCTCGCGCCAGACCGCCGTTCTTGTAGCACAGCATGAACATGTACAGGCCGGGTGTGGTGGGGGAATTGAAGAAATGCGTCGATGGATCCGGTTTGTATTCAGACGTCGACATTAAGAATGTTGTAGAAGTTCCCAGGGAGACCATG
This sequence comes from Capronia epimyces CBS 606.96, assembly GCF_000585565.1. Lineage (NCBI taxonomy): Eukaryota > Fungi > Ascomycota > Eurotiomycetes > Chaetothyriales > Herpotrichiellaceae > Capronia > Capronia epimyces. Next base: position 1,860,025 of record NW_006912906.1, read on the forward strand.
GCGTCGTTGTGACGGAGTGGCAGGGCAAGAATGGTGGACGGGTTGTCGCCTGTGGAAGTGATGATCGTGCAGTCGTCGCTGAATCCATGGCGCCGCACGAAGTAGTCTGAGATTGTTCCTAGATGGGCACCCCCGTCTTCAGGTACATCGCCGAGCTTCTGTTTCAAAGCTTCCACGCCTGATGGACCTGCGGCTAGCTCGAGGAGCTTCTCGTGCCACGTTCCGGCTTTGATGTCCCAAAGGTTCATACCACACACGTCTGAGATATCAAACGGCGCAAACTTGCCCAAAAAGACGGTCGCAATCCAAGATGAGACGAGGGTTATTCTCTTGGTCTTAATGTACTTGTCCGGGTATTTGCGCTGAAACCGCAATATTTGCGGACCTGTAAAGCGGTGGTGTGCTTTACTTCCCGTGACATACGCCAGCTGGTGTTCGTTGCTGAGTATCGAGTCGAACTCGTCGCATTCCTTCTGAGTGCTTGCATCCTGCCAGTTGGGACTGTAGGGGTGGGCAAATGCAGCGTCGAGTTGAGATTCTAATGTCTTATTAGGGTTGAGTTGCGCCAATAAATGCTCGGCATCAGCGTTCCAGAAGACACTTCCATGCTGCATCCCCGAGCCACTGATGGCCTTTACTCGTTTGAAGTCGAGACCGTCGTCTCTCAATCTGGTAAGGAGAACGTCGATGGCCTGTAGCCACATGGCCACAGGTGCGAAGACTTCACGTTCAGCTTCATTGACCATGACCCCTTTGTTTATCTTAAATCCTCGAGCGTCGGCATCGAAGTCAAACTTGGCATCGTGCACCTTTTTCAGGCTGGAGTCGACAACCAACCCCTTTAACTGCTGGGTGGACAAATCAAACCCCAAATAGAGAGGGCCGGAGGATGCCATTGTTGCAAGCGAGCTGCAATGAAGGTGGTCGGTAGAGAATGTGAAGCCGACAGTCCAGCCTGGGTTTCTCAACAGATGTTTCCCGCGTGATGAAATACAGTGGAGAAGGCTAGGCCATGCGCAGTGACGTGTGGCGGTTTATACGTCGGAAAGGTGGTGAGCGTGGTGGTGATATACAGAGAGAGGGCCGCGATGAGACAATGATAGGCAATGCTCCGGTGGACACACACCACCTGTCTTGGCGTATGATATCAGCCTGAAATGCCGCCGCCACGGTCGTTCTTGGGCAGTGGAGCCCTGAGAGGGCCGGGGAACAACGCGGCGACGGATGAAAATAGGAAGAGGCCCAGTGTGTCAAGAATCTTTTTTGCTTTTCATGGTCGTGTGCACATGGCCATTTGGCTGACCATGAGCGTGGTCGTGGCCATGGCCGTGGTCGTGATTATGACTGACTTCATCTTCGGGCTCTGGGCTACTCCTGACACTGACATCCGGGTCGATAAAGTCGCCAGCAAGTGTCGTCTGGGTATCGTCCGCCGAGATAAACTTGATGCGAACACGACGGACACCGCGTACTTTGGCTCCAGCCCTCTCTCGCACTGCGTGTTCGATGACTCCCAAGCGCTCTAGTGGTAGGTCTTTGGGCACGGCCAGTTCGATCTCCATCAAGTAGTTTTGCCCGGATTTGACACCTTGGATGTCTCTAATTTGTGTTTGATCACCGAATTCGACGGCGGGTATGCCTTTGTCAAGATCTCCCTTCAAAGCTTGTGAAGCGGCTCTGCGAACAGAATCTTTGATTTCGTCGTCCACAGTGACGTCTGCAAGCTCCAGTAGAGAAGCTTTGGTATTGCCCCATCCAGCTCTTATAACCATCGCCGATATAATCAGCCCGCCAACAGGATCCAACCATGAAGCATCCGTGAACAGATGTGCTCCGCCGATGGTAGCAAGGGCGACGATGCTGGTCAGGGAATCGACACGGTGGTGGATGGCATTGGAGGCGAGGACGGAAGATTTGCGTTCTCGGGCAACTTTCATGGCTGTCATGTGTGAGTGGTGGACACGCAGCGGTATAGAGCCAACTTACTTGCTTGGTACAACCACTCCTTGACCACGATTGAGCCTCCAGCAAGCCATGCAGCGTTGATGTCTGGCACTGCCGCTCCATGACTATGGCTGTGACCGAGGAACGAGAACAGCCGGTGTGAATGCTCTCCGTGCTCGTGCGCGTGAGCAGTAATTGTGGCGGCGTCGAGGAAGAGCTGCGTGTACAGAGCGTCCAAGCTATTGAAACCCATGCCTATGCCACCAAATAGCAACAGACTACTTACTCCCAGAGCTCCCAAGCTCTCAATCTTGCCGTAACCACTGGGAAACCTGGCCGTCGCTGGCTTCAGCGACCAGGAGATGGTCGCCAGGGTCATGAAGTCGGAAACCAGATCAGTCAAGGCATGAAATCCGTCGGCGATGAGGGCTTGAGAGTTGAAAATGTATCCCCCGACACCCTTCCCAAGGGCCATGGCGACATTGACGCAGAGCCCAATCCTTGTTATTCGCACCCCCGGATCTTTCTTGTTCTTCGAGACCAGATAGGCCGAGTCGTGACTGTGTCCATGGCCATGAGAGTGGCCGGCATGGCTCCTTGACTGCGTTTGCGTTTGGGTCACCGACATTGGCGACAGCGACGGGCAAGTAAAGACAAGGAGGCGGGTAGGTCGAGGCAGAAGTGGTTTGGAGGGCCGTAAACTCGCGTGACGGGATCTATTTAAGCACAGGTGGCTTGCCAGTCTGACTCGTATCGTCCGGAATCCTGGTCGCAGCCAAGGGGCCATGCGTCGCGTTTCAGCGCGGAAGGAGTGCGTCAACGACATCTGCAGGTGGCAACCGACGCGTAGGCGGATTCGTAAGTCGACGACGGCTCTCGGTTCCTGTGTAAGCTCTCACCCCATGCCGCTCCTGGCCAGGTAACTGTGCTCGTGTGCTCGTGTACGGAGTACTCGTGTGCTCGTGTGCTCGAAGAAAGTCTTCTACGCCAGGAGTTGCAACCTGCACCCTCGGCCGAAAACAGGCAACTGGGGCCTAAGCCTAAGGAGCCTCTTTTTCCCAGGGCCCTAAGGCTGTCTAATTTTCCGCACCCACGCCTTCATCCCAATCTTCGAGAGAGAGCAAATGGTTGTCCAAGCTTTTTCCACCAACATTTACGCTATCATCTGGAATATAGATAATTAGGACTGTCTTAGAGACTTCGCTTGTTTCAGCATTAGTGTTGGCCAGGCCATGCTTATTTGACCACTATAGACCTATAGTAGGGAGGCCTTAGGGTGGAAGGCCTTTGTGACGAGATACTTTGACTACTACGGAGTGGTCAATCCTTGTGATCAAATCTGATGCCTCCTAAGCCTCCTGAGCCTACCTGAGATATAGACGGAGTGCCAATTGCTGGGGGACCTGATCCACCTCTGCCCAATGACCCATGACACTGGACACTTTTACATATTCTCTCTCGTGTTCTCCATGAATCATGCTTGATCACACTGGCCTGCTTCAAGCAGCGGCTTTGACAACATTGAAGCCATCGAGCGCAGGCAGGACCTTTCTAATCTCCTCGCCATAGTTGTGCAACCCACCGGCATAATTCGTCTGCTCGAAAGCCTTGTCAGGCTTGCTTCCACCCATGTATCTGAGAAACCTAGTCAGTGATCTGATGAAAGATTGCCAAAGGGAAGGGGGGAAATGCGCAACAACTTACGTGCTCTTGGTGGTAGGGAATAGGGTGGCGTCGCTCAGCTCGTTAATCCTCTTCTTCCAGGCCTTGCTGGCCTCTTCTGTCGGGTTGATGTACTTGACGCCGTTGCGCTCGCAATTCCGGATCACGTCGGTGATCCATCGACCCTGGACCTCGATGGTGGTGGGCCCGTTGGAGAGCAAAGTCGGCCCGTGAGGCCCGTACAGGTGGAACATGTTCGGGTAGCCCGCCACCGTGGTGCCCAAGTAGGTGTAGGCGGCCTTCTTCCACTGGTCGTCCAGGCTCTCGCCGTTGACGGCGTGCAGGCCCATCGCAGTCATCCCTCCCGTGACCACGTCGAACCCCGTGGCGATGACGATGACATCCAAGTCGTGGTGAGTGCCGTCTTCCAGGTTGATGCCGGTCTCGTCGAATCCGACGATGGCGTTGTTCTTGATATCGACGACCTCGACGTTGGGCCTGTTGAACTGTTCCAGGTACGAATACTCGAGGCACGGACGTTTGATGCCCCAGTAATGTGGCATCTTCTCCGGCACCAGGATTTCCTGCTTCTTGGGGTCGTTGAGGCGGGCTCGTTGTTTCTTCACCCAGAAGTTGTACGCCTCCTGGTTGGCCTTTGGGTCGGTGAGGTAGTCCTTGTAGTTGCCCAACCAGTAGCGGAAGCCGCCGTCCTGCCAGAGCTTCTCGTAGAACTTTTCGCGCTCCTCGGGCGTGTCGTCGAACGTGTTCCGCTCCGAGAACGTGTACAGGAACCCGCCGAAGCAGTGCTCGCGCAGGGCCAGGAGCTCCGGGTACCACTTCTTAGCCGCCTCCTGCTCCTCGACGGTTAGGTCGCGCTGACGCATGGGCACCGTCAGGTTCGGGGTGCGTTGGAAGACCTTCAGGTGCCCGGCCTTGGGGCCCCAGGCCTGCGTGATCTGGACCCCCGTGGCGCCCGTTCCAATGATGCCGCATTTCTTGCCCTCGACCGGGATCTCCTCGTCGGGCCAGAAGGACGAATGGTGGATCACGCCCTTGAACTTGTCGATCCCGGGCCAGTCGGGCACGTACCGCTTCGCCGCGAAGCCGGCACAGATGACCAAATACTTGGCTTTGGCGGTCCGGCCGTCGGCCGTTTTGACGTACCAACGCCCTTCGTCAGTGTTGAAGTGGCCGTCGACGACGACACTCTCAAAGGCGGTATTGCTCTTGATGTCGAGGACTCGGTCGCAGGTGTCAAAGTAGTCCCGCAGATCGTGGTAGTTCGGGTAGTTATTGGGCCAGTTGTGCCTGATACAATCGCGCCCAGTCAGCTTCTTTCTTCTTGTATATCGGGGGACGGGCAGGATGCAGGACCGGCAACATACGCTTTGATGACTTCCGGGATATTCAACTGGTATTCAGGAACCTCGGAATCCACCATAGCCCCCGCTATTTGTTTTGGTCAGCCAGAAGTGGTCAAGGAAGACAGAATAGCTGCACCAACGGTAGCAATTCCAACGCCAAGTGCCGCCTAGGTCAGTGCCGGCCTCATAAATGACAGTTTTCAGTCCCTCTTTGCGGAGAGAGTAGAACATAAACACGCCGGCAAACCCCCCTCCGACAACCAAGGCGTCTACCTCGAGGTTGTCGGCATATGGGCCGTCTGTACGCCTCCGGCGGCCATATTCTGACAGCTGGGTCTTGAGTTTCGGATTGGTCAGTTCAACTTTGGCCATGCCGGGCGGGTGATGACTGATCGATTGTGCTGGTCCAAAGTGACGATGGTCAGGAATAGAATTGCAGGTGGAATGTTGGTTCTGATGGCCCGGGCTCTCATCGTTCTGATCTATTAAGTACCTTTCATTGTTCCCTGTTCAATTTTCCCCTCAAATTCACCTAGAATGGAAATAGGTGGTGATGCGGAAAACCATTGATAGTGGCCTAACGGTGCGGATCCGGATCCGGTTCCGCAAGCTGGGAAGGACAACTCCCCCGCCCCCATGTTTCCCTCTCCAGACTACCCAATAACCGAGTCTGGGGACAGCTGGGGCTATCTCAATGGAAAATGTGATTATCATGCTGGAGGACGATCGGACCTGGGCCGGGGAGCCGATGCTGATCTGTGCCCGGATGCGGATCCGCCTGTGTAAAGGGGGAGAAAGAGAGGGATTTCCCCGCCGTTGCAGGAATACAATTGGGAAAAGATCCCACGCGACGTATGTCAAGTCGGAACCGCCTATACCAAGCCCTCGGTAGGCACACGGAAAGAAACGAAAGCTTGTCGGACAGACTAATACAATCGATCAGTGGTGCCGCCCACAGAGCGGGAAGATGACTGTGACTCCTTTTTGTTCCCAGGAAAAGAACTCGCTCTCAGCCGGCCAAACTGCATTGCGAATATCGAACTTTGTGATTGAGAAACATTTTTCTTCCTGCTTCAGCACAACATGGGTCTCTCCAGCGAAGCTGTGAACAAACTGCAGAGTGCGTTCAATGATGCCTGCGCCGACCGAGACAAGGGCCTCCCCGGAGTCGTAGGAGTCGCCGTAGGGAGGGATGGCAAGGAATTGTTTGCCCATGCTGCGGGCAAGCGAGGCTTTGGTTCTGAAGAGCCCATGACCCTCGACAACATCTTCTGGATCGCTTCGTGCACCAAGATGATCACGGGTGTTGCCTGCATGCAGCTCGTGGAGCAAGGAAAGCTGTCCCTGGACGATGCCGCGCAGACAGAATCTCTGTGTCCAGAACTCAAAGACCTGCAGGTGCTTCAATCCGATGGAAAGCTCGTGGCCAAGAAGCGAGGAATCACGCTCAGGATGCTGCTCACGCACACAGGTATGTAGCCGCCTATGCTTGCCTTTGCTTCCTCGATTGACTGTTGACCTGTCTGGTGATCAGCTGGATTCGGCTACACCTTTTTCAACAATGAACTTCGCGACCACAGCAAGCCGATCGGGTATGACGAGTTTTCGGGCCACCTGAGCGACATCATCCAACCTCTTGTGTTCCAGCCTGGGGAGGGGTGGCAGTACGGGGTACGTATAATAGATTCATATCAGACACCGTCCCAATTTACACCGACTGACTCACCTTTGATTGCAGGTGGGCATTGACTTTGCAGGTTTTTGCGTCGAGCGGGCGACGGGCCTGTCGCTCAACCAGTACTTCCAGAAGAACATCTTCCAACCCTTGGGTCTGAAAAACATTTCCATGTTCCCCAACGGGCAGATGAAGGACCGGTTGGCCTACATGAACTCCCGCGCGCCCGATGGCAAACTCAGTCCGCGAGATCATCTTCTGCATCGCCCCTTGGTGGTGGCGACGCAAGAAGAGATCGACTCCTGCGTGAACAGCGGAGGCGCAGGATGCTTCGCCAAACCCCAAGAGTACTGCCAGATCCTCGCCACCTTGCTCAACGACGGCAAATCTCCCAAGACTGGAGCCCAGATCCTGCAAAAGGCCACCGTCGATTCCATGTTCCAGAACCAAATCTCCCAATTTCCGGACTTCGGCAGACAGGGAATCCCTCCGGCAAAGCCGGATCTCACCAACGAGATCCCGGATCTGTATCCCGGCAAAAGTCAAGGCTGGGGCTTGACCTTCATGATCTCGGACGGGCCCACCGGGAGGTCCAACGGCACTGGTCATTGGGCCGGCTTGCCCAACTTGTTCTGGTGGTGTGACCGAGAAAAGGGTGTGGCGGGTATCATCGCCTCACAGGTCCTACCTTTTGCCGATGCACAGGTTTTGGGCTTGTGGGTTAATTTTGAATCTGGGGTGTACAGTGGGCTGCTTCAGTGAAGTGGTTGTAAGTGTAGACTCGGTCACAGGTTTCTTAGATTCTAGGTATCTGACCCAAGACTTCGTGGAAATTTGTTCCGTCGGACGGGCATTTTGGACGGATGAGGCTCAAAGCATGTAGCGGAGTGGGTGTGTCAGGAGTCACTGACTTGTCGAGATGTCGACGAGACTCGTTCGCCGCCTTAAGGCCCCGGATGCAAATCAAACACTTTTTGGAGAGAGCATCATAGTAGGCGGAGCTGTCTCGCTAGAATCGTCACAGAAGCAGATGACCACACAGTCCATGGTATGTGGTGGCAACACTGGAAACCTTAGGAATAGCGATAGTGCATCTTGAGCTGGAGTTAGAGCAGGAGATGAGGTTCGTGCAGACCTCGTCAAAACTAACTACCATGGGAAGAATCATGGCTAGGATGACGGCCCGTGTGGTGTTGGTAGCAGACATGAAGAAACTCGCCTCGTGGCAGGCATTCCGAGAAGAGGACCAACAGAGCAACAGAGGCAGAAGACCAATCTGGACGCCGAAAGAGAGAGCGTCGATAGTTGCGAGGATTGGGAGGATTGGGAGGGGTGGAAAAGTGATGACAACCTTACCTGCACTGAGTGGCATGTCACGTGCCCTGACTCAACCGACTGCCGTCGCGAATGTCCTCTGCCTTCATGACCCTTGAGAGCCTCGAGCCTCGAGCCCTGGCATACTTCCCGTGTCTGTTCTCTACGCAAGTCAGAACGCAACGGAATGGGCTGGCAGCTGTAACATAATACCCGCACAAGTCGAACGGGCCTGGAGATCTCCTGGTACCATTCCTTCGCGATATCGAGTATTCTAATACATAGTCTCAGAAAGCAAGCCCCGGACATACCCCGGTTCGCTGTCGACGTGCAAACCCCTCTACGTTTCGGCGACTGTCTTCATCTTCAGCCTTCCAGTTTCAGCCGCTCCAGGTCTTTGATGGCCTCTTCTAGTCTCTTCACCTCACTCTCGGCGTCCTGCAGTTTGTCCTGCTCCCTTCTCTTCGTCTCGGCGCTGACCTTTTCCCAGCCAGCGGCACTCATAATCTTCCTGCTCTTTTCTGCCTTTGCTTTGGCATCCTCAACGCCCTTTGCCCGCTTCTTCAATTCTTCCACAAGGTCAACGCGCCCCGCAATCTTCAAGTACACCGCAGCCTCAGCGTTGATGTTCTGCAACGCAGATCCCGCGGGCGGAAGAGAGTCGGCGCTTGGAGGAAGAACCTCGATTTCGCCAGCATACTTGCCACCGAGAGATTTGATGGATGTTCGCTCATCAGATGCTGTCCTGAAGGCAGACTCCGAGGAGGTTTGAATGACAAGATCGCCGGGTTCTTTGAATCCGTACTGCGCCAACAAGCTGCGCACCCCTGTCGAGATGGCCATGATGAACTCGTACTTTTCGGCTTCCTTGGGGGCATCGAGCTTCTCATCGAATTCAGGATACTTCGCAATCATGATACTTTCCGTGGTGTCATCCTTACGCCGGGGTAGCTTCTGCCACAGGTGCTCCGTGAGGAAAGGCATCAGAGGATGCAGGAGAAGCAGGCCACCTTCGAGGGCCGTATACAATGTCTGTTGGGCCGACTTCCTCACCTCTTCTGGGGCTTCCGGGGTGAGAATGTACTTGGAGTTTTCGATGAACGTGTCGCAAAGCTGGGTGAACCAGTATTGATAGAGCGCACCGGCAGCCACTGAAAACTCACGGCCTTCGATTGCCTCATTGACCTGTTTTGTGACCAGATTCAGCCTGTGCAGAATCCAGGCTTCCGCCAAAGATTTGGGTCGGTTATCGGTCGCCGTGGCGTCTGGGACGAATCCTTCACCAAGCCGTCCTAAGGCGAAGTTGGTTGCTTGATAGATCTTGTTGCAGAACCTTCGCTTAGCCTCGATCTCTCTGATGTCAAAAGCGATATCGCCTCCTCCCGTAGTGTAGTTCACAAGCGTAAATCGAAGAGCATCCGCACCGCATTCCTCGATACCTTTGGGAAATGCCGACTTCTGATACGCTTTAGCCCGGTCGATCTCAGCAGGGTCAAGGTTTCCAGCATAAAGCGTCTTGTGCAGGTCCTCGAGCGAGATGCCCTGGATAATGTCGACAGGATCGACCACGTTGCCCAACGACTTCGACATCTTTCTACCTTCAGCGTCGCGGACTAGCGAGTGGCAGTACACCTCCGTGAACGGTACATCGCCGGTCAACTTCAGCCCAAGCATGACCATTCTCGCCACCCAGAAGAAGAGAATATCCCAGCCCGTCTCGAGCATAGAGGTAGGATATAGTGCCCTCAGGTCGGAGGTGTCTTTCGGCCATCCGAGGGTGGAAAAGGGCCAGAGGGCGGAGGAGAACCACGTATCAAGCACATCCTCGTCCCATTTCAACGTGAACTGCTTCCCTGGGAACTTCTTTTCGGCCTTGGCACGAGCTTCCTCCTCGTTCTCGGCGCACACCCAGAATCGATCGTCAGCTTCATCACTCGCCTCACCATCGAGTTGAATAAAGTACGCCGGTGCGCGATGACCCCACCACAGCTGTCGGGAAATACACCAATCCTGAATATTCTGCATCCAGAAATGGAATCGTCGAGACTCGGTCTCAGGTTTGATCAGGATTCTTCCATCCAGCACCGCGTCATCCGCAGCCTTGGCTAGATCGGTCATCTTCATCCACCACTGAGGCTTTAACACTGGCTCAATAACATCTTTACTCCGTTGACACATAGGGATCGTCATCGGGTTGTCCTCCTGCTTTGTATAGAGGTCAAGTTCTTTAAGGGCATTGATCACACCGTAACGGACGTCGAACCGCTTCTGGCCAGCGAAAGGCCCGGCGTTGGCATTCAATGTGCCGTCGTCGTTCAGAATGTTGATGAATTCCAGGTTGTGCTTCTTCCCCTTGGCAAAATCGCTGGGATCATGCGCTGGGGTGATTTTCACAGCACCAGTACCGAACTCCATCTCCACCTCCTCGTCTGCGAAGATGATAATCTTACGGTCTGGAATAAAAGGATGGATGGCGGTCTTCCCGACAAGATGTTTGTACCTCTTGTCATCGGGGTGTACAGCAATACCCGTATCACCCAGCATGGTTTCCGGACGTGTCGTTGCAATCTCAATGAAGTCGTAGCCTTTGAACCGGTCCGGAGAAGTCGATGACTTGTGCGAGTCATCTCCTTTGCTGATTGGGTATTTGAAGTAGGTGAGCACTCCAAACTCAATCAGCTTGTCGTAGCCTGGCACCTTCAATTTCGTCCGACCTTTGAGTTCCTTGTTGTCGACTTCGAGATTGGACAGGGACGTGCTGAGAGCGGAACACCAGTTCACCAAGCGGTTGGCTCTATAGATGATGCCTTCATCGAATAGATCAATGAACGTTTTCCGGACCGCGAGGGACAAGTTCTCGTCCATCGTGAACGCTTCTCGGGACCAATCCATCGAACCCCCCATTCTCTTAAGCTGGCTCGTGATATTGGCATGGTACTTGTCTTTCCACTGCCATATCTTTGCTAGCAAAGCTTCACGGCCTATATCGTGTCGAGTTTTACCTTCAGTCTTCATCAGGATCCGTTCCACCACGCTTTGCGTGGCAATACCAGCGTGATCGCAGCCCGGGATCCACGCCGTGGTTTTCCCTTTCATCCTAGCATGTCTGATCATTGTGTCCTGCAGTGCGTTGGTCAGGGCGTGACCCATGTGAAGGGACCCGGTCACGTTCGGAGGAGGGATGGGGATGACGAATTTTCCTGCAGGCTTGATTTTGCCATCCTTGGTGAACTGAGGCTTAAAGTAGTCTCTGCTTTCCCACCATTCGTACCGGCCGGATTCGATCTTTTGGGGCTCGTAGGCATCGGCCGCGGCGGCTTTCTTGATTTTCTCCTTCTTTGCTGCCTTGGGTGCAGCATCGGCCGGTGGAGCTTGCTTTTTAGATTGCTTCTCCTGGAACTTCGCGAGTTTTTCGGCCTTTTTACGCTCTTTTTCAACTGTGGGAGGCATAGAGTTAGAGTCTAGATTCTTCAAGAGGGATAGTGATCGCGGTCAGTGCGATGAGTTGGGCTCTATATTGCTGACGGCCAGCTACACGATGCCATTGCCCGTGGCAGCTGCTTTCCCAGTCATTCACCACGATGCCTCGGTGACCTGGTACTCGTCTGACGGTTTCTCGGGTGCGTCACGCTCCGCAAGACAGCGCAACCCGAAAAACGTGTTCTCAAAACCATCGCGCATCAATGCGGTCCTTCAGCAGTGGCTTGCATACTTTCTTTGGCCGTCTTTGGCTTGCCTGCCTCGCCCATCACAGTTTGGCCCTTGTCATTGTCTTGCAAATCCTTTCCGGGCACATTCTGGCCCATTGAGTCTTTTTTGGCGGCATCTTGGGCTATGGAAGCAATATCGGAGGATACTGGCGGAGGAGGTCCTGACGGCGAGCCTGTTTGTTCACCAGCTAGAAGAGTGTGTCAATCCCCGACCCACGCTCTCACAGAAGTCCGTTGAACTCACTGGGATTGTGCGATGCGGCATTCAGAGCCATAGTGAAACGAGGTAGCCGTCTCCAAGCAGGAGGAGGGCGCAGAAGGAAGGGCCTGATAAGTATTTTGTTAGACTGCCTCGCGGCTACAGGAACGCCCGTTTCTTCAAATGAAGTCACTGGCTCCTGATATAGACTGTAAATACAAGCAATGAGTCACTTTGACGTATTTTGGGGGACGACAGCACTAGATTATGCGTCGCAACTCATCCTACTAATTAGCGGTTGCTCCAAAAATATAGCAGCCACGCCAAGACTGACATCAGGCAAATGTACGAGTACGGAGTACGGAGTACTACTACTACTACTACTATTACATGACTCGAGTTCAAGCTGCGGACTGGTTATCAAACTACCATTGCGTAGGAGTTTCTTGCACGAGAAAGCCACCCTTGACGCTTTACTGAGAATGCACCTGACGTGGCAATTGAGCCGGGTTCCACGCAATAACCTCTGTCCTGGCCAGTTCCATGCATCAAACAGTCACCGTCGCTTCCCACCCTCCTAATACTTCGATACTTCGTGCATCGCAGCGCCTCGGGCCTTTTCTCGGACCATTGTCCTTCGGCATCAAGCTGCATCCGCGGTGTCACGGCTTTCTAGACTGCCTCTTTGTCATTGCTCATCACTCATCCGGGGCATGATTGCAAGCCGTGACAGACTGTCTCATCATCCCTCGTGATGACCAGTTTGTGGGGGTTGAATTACATCTTGTCGGTGGGCCTCTGGATCAAGAGACATGGTTCTGTGAACTCTGTTGTGCCGCAGCGGACCTCACTGGTGCGAAGTACGGGTGTGCCATTGCTTCCTGGGCCGTGAGACGATCCTATAGCCAGTAATCAGTAAAGGGCGGTTCCCAGCTGAAGACCGGAAACACAAACCTGATGGTCGTATCTGAGCAATTTGTCAAGAAAGTCGATGGCTTCCGGGCTCACAAAACGCTGGTTCTCAGCATTCACAAAGCTTTGCCACGGCTTCTTGGGAAACCTGCTTAGAATGTCGTCGTACTGTGCATCCAGTTCGATGTCGTACTTATCCAGGTACTCAAAAAGCTCGTCCGTCCCCAGTACCTTGGCTATCTTGACCAGTTGATCAGCGTTACTGTTTCCATGGAAGAAAGGCTCCTTGCGAAAGATCATGGACGCGAACATGGCACCAAGAGACCACATGTCAAGCGAGTAGTCGTACTCCTGAAAGTCCACGAGCAGTTCAGGGCCCTTGAAATATCGCGATGCCACCCGGACATTGTACTCAGTCCCTTGGTGATAGAATTCCGCCAACCCCCAGTCAATAAGTCGCAACTGTCCGCTGTTAGTGTCCAGATCTTGCGCAAGACTGACCAGCGATCTCACCTTTCTCTTCGCATGGTCAATCATGACATTGTGCGGCTTGACGTCTCGGTGCATGATACCCTTGCTGTGGCAGAAGTCCAGCGCCTTGAGCAACTCGTTGATGTAGTATCGCACGTCGTAGTCGACGAAGCGGGGATAGAGTGTCCTGAAATCGGTATTGTCGACATTTTCGAAGATCAAGCTGGGTGTTTTGCTCTGGCTGTCGCGCACGACGTCAAGTAGGGCAATGATGTTGGGTCCGCCAGAAAGGTTTTGTAGGATCTTGATTTCTCTCTTGATCTTCTTCTTCTTGACCGGCTTGAGCACCTTGATGACGCATTTCTGATAGTTGGCAACGTTAATGCCTTCGAACACCTCAGAGTATTTTCCTCGCCCTGTTTATGGCCGTGTTAGCGATTTGCGCAGGCAGTAGGATTCCGCGATGGAGCCCGACCAATCTTTCTCACGATCTCGTAATTTTCCAAGACTCCCCATGAGATAGCCACGGAGTCATAATCCCAGTATGACCGTGGCATTTTGGCGTTGACATCGGCGTAGACTCGCGCCATGGCTGCGGTTGCGGTCGGTCGCGGGGCTGTCTCATGCGTTGGAGGAGGGCCGGCGCTGGATGCCACCTCTGATCGGGAGACTGGAATATGGTAGCGCAGCCGCAGAGCACTGTCCTGGCGGCTGCCCGGCTAAGAGGTGCGATACTGTGGGTAAACGAACGTTGGTAGGGGGTCAAATCAATACGATACAGTCCTTGGTGGGAGCCTTTGATCTGCCGCCGGGTGCAGTGATTCAAGGCTGCTGGGGAGTGTACGGGCAAAACGTGCATTTTTCTGCATCTGGCGCAGGTGGTCCGCCCACTCCGCCCTACTTCCCACAGTCTGGCACCGCAAGGCTGGTCCTGGTCCCCCTGCTATGGGAACACACTTGTATACAATGTGGCCACGGCCTTCGCTACACTAGCTAGGGCTTTATCGAGGCCTCAAAGCATACATCCTGACCGGCAATAATCCCAACGCTTTCGGAAATCCAGTCTGCAATTCGGTCTTGACCAGCTTCAGCCCAGCCTGTTCAAACCCGATCCTCCAGTTCTGGTCACTGCGGGTGACGCTGCTGTCTTCTTCATCGAAGATGTCTGCTGCAAATGCATCTGTGGAGAGATTTTCCTTCACGATGATCCAGCCATTCGCTCGCAGCAAAGGAATCAGTTTGGTCAGATAACTGACCAAATCGGCCATGGAAAGATGATTCAAGCACCATTGGTTGTAGATCAGATCGTACCTTCCGGTTGTTGATGTGGCTGCCGGAGTGGCCTCAGCATCTAGGCCAGGGGCTGAATATGAGGGGATGGAATCCGCCGTCCATGTCTGCAGCGGCACGTTATATACGCGCTGCAGTTGCCCAGATCGCACGACTGGCGAGTCCTCTGCTGTGAGCACGTCCGTGAATCGCTTGACAGGCTCGATGATGTCGATTTTGGAGCAAATTCCGGCTAGTAGATTGAGTGTGACGCGGCCAATTCCCGCTCCGGGCTCCAGACAATGCTGAAATGCATATTCCGCTTGATCGTGTGGCGCGTTTGCGCTCGGTCGGGCCCGGTCACTTTTATCAAGGCGTTGCAGTTTGCGTAAGAAGTTCCGCGAGAACTGAAGGTCAATGCGGGAAACCTGCGGGTAGCCCCCTAGCATCCCGTCGACGCTGGGAGTGATCTTCGACCAGTAGGCCACCTGGTCGGGAATCGAGATGTTGGAGTCTGTATCCATTGCATGGCCTGGCGTTTCTATGGCGGGGTTTTCAGGTCCCGGCTGTGACTGAAGCTTGCCACTTTCGTAGTCGATATCCTGCGGGTCAGGAGAATGGGATATGCGAGCTCGTTTTGTCGGCGGCATTTGTATCACTCTGCGAGGTTGCCCAAGGGTGCACGCTTATTCGGCCTTGTTTCGCGACGATCTTGGAGCTGGAAGAGGCTCGTAGAAAGTGCCACAGTGCGCCAATATCCGATCAGCGGGACCTCGTCGGCTTACTCCAGGGGCATGGATCATGGAACGGGGTTATGGGGGTATATCAATGGCGAACACGTAAAACTCCTTGTCGTCTCGGCGAGCCTCGCCGACATTCATATGCAGTTAGCCTCAGCCTTGTGTCGCCTTGGCAGTCCAATTCAAGACTGTGACCTTCGCGTCTCGCGTGTCTTTTCGCGTTCCTTTCGCTTCCGTTATTAAGTAGGTAGGGACGTGTAGGTATAGTTGTCAGTGTACGCCGTACTCCCTGGGTGAGCTCCGCTGCAACGGCTGATACGTTCACAGAGACCTGGTGTCTCTCTGTTTCCACCTTGCCTCCGCCTGTTTCCTTTTCTCCGCCGCGCTGTCATCTACCAAACCCAACCAACCATACTATTCAATCCGGCAGCTGTTGCGACCATCCAACCTGCGAAAACATCAAATAACAGCGGAATTCCTGGCTTGCTCCAGCTGCGAGAACCCGACCAGGGCGAGGACCAATACGACCAGCTCATCCACGAGTTTCTCATCGTGGGCGAGGTTCTGCCCCAAGATCTCCAACTGACCGAGCTTGGACATGCTCCACTTGGTATTTAAAAACCGTGCTATCACCACGCCGCTCTGCTCGCTTACACAATCGAAGTCGAGATATTCAAATGAGGTCTTGCTCCTCCATTTCAATCTCCGAGCTTGTGGATGACTTGCCGAGGTGTACGTGAAGGTGGCATGCGGCGTGGGCGTGTTATGGTGATGGCGCTGGAGCGTGACGCCCACTCCGCCGATTTGCACGTCGATCTTGGAAGTCAGGGTATAGAATGCGGCCATTCCCACCAAGGTCTCGGCCTCACCGGGCGAGGTAGAGGCTCTCTGTACCATCAGTTGCGGCTTGTGTGAGCTGACTGTGGTGGTATACGAGAGCGTGTTGGCTCCGGCGGTCCTGTCGAGGACCATGAGGTCCTTGCCTGCCATCTTGGCGTGCTTGACCGCAAAAGTGCGTGAGGCCACTTGCGTGTGGTACGGCTGCACAGGGTACGAGGGGAATCCTTGAACCTCAAGATTGGCGCTGTTGCTACTGCCTGAATAAGGTGATGCCTGCGACTCCTGCTCACACCACGTTTGTCATCAGCAACATATTTGTCTGGGAGACAATATCGGTCGGGCGTCTCCACAAGCCCTGCTTCTACTAATAATAGTAATAGCGAGAGCGAAAGCGAGAGTGGACATACCGGTGGGTCGCGGAGACCGTTGCGCTCTCGGTAGTCATAGCGCTGTTTTCCATCTTGCATGAATCTTCGGTCCATTGTACGGTGTGCGTACAATATCTGGGGCCTGCTTGGGTCTGGAAGCGATCTGGTGTGTAGTCCGGCGCGAAATACGACCTAGGAGAGGGCGAGGAGGGGAGACAGTGAGTGAGGCTATGCTCTTGAGATGGACTGCGCTCCGTACTAACTTTAATGGCTACCTTGTTGGCTGTAACAAGGCGGTCAGAAGGCTGAACCTGAGGCTGAGGCTGAAGGTGAGCGAGCACGAGGGGCAGCAGAATGTGCTAGTCTGGCGCAGACTCAGGCTCAGGCCTGTCCTTCATGAGGCCTTAGCCCCCTGTTCCCTGTCTCTTGTCCCCTGCCACCTTGTGCCTAGGAAGCCCACGGCAGATCCTAAGGTCACACTAACCAAATCCGGTGCGATGCTGCGCTCCGGGGTCAACTGGGGCTTAAAGGCTCACGCTCCACTACTGCATCGCAACAGAATGGCCTGTGGTATATAAATGGTATAAAATGCGTCGACGGCTCGAGCACGGCAGATTGCTAATGCTATGTAAAGCCATGTTGCTGTGGGCGGCAGGCTGGGGCACGTCGACTTTCATGCTCCATTTAAGACACCGCCAGAACCCTTCTTCTGCTCTAGGGATACACACATCTCTGAAGCTCGTTATCCCCCTTCTCCCTTCTTCTCCAGCCAAAGTTTCCCACCTTGGACCGACGCCTTGAAGGTGAGGTCTGGTGATCATGGCCATCGAGAAGAGTCTATACGCCTACAGCCCAAGCCATGTTCTGCCCATCGTCTTCGCAGCACTTGTGGGCGCTTCACTAGTTGTTCACATCTTACAGAACTAGTAAGTGCATCAATCAGCCCTTTTCCTCGATATCCCGCATACTAAGGAAGCCTCCTCCTCCTCCAGTCGGTACCGGTACTGGCGCATCACGTTCTTCATGTTCTGGGGCGGTGCGGTATTCACGACAGGATGGATCGTCCGCTGCATTTCGACCTACCACCCTGGCCAGCTGGGCCTGTTCATTGCACAGGCGGTGTGCATATACGGCGGGCCTCCCATCTACTCGGCGGCCGAATACAACATCCTGGGCCGACTGATGCACTATCTGCCCATGCATGCACCACTCAACCCCAGCCGGGTGCTATATTTCTTCCTGTACCTGGGGATTGTGGTGGAGGCAGTGACCGCTGCCGGGGCAGCACGCCTTGCTGCAGCAAGGGACGACATCTCGCTGTACCAGAGTGGAGCCGTTCTGATCTCTGTTGGACTCGTCCTGCAGGCGGTGATTGAATGCCTCTTCATGGGCATGGTGGCGTGGCTGCATCGCCGCTGTGTGCTCTCCGGCATGCTGGCACCCAACGTGCGCACGATTTGCATCATGCTGTACGGCACGTCCACCCTCATCTTGCTGCGCTGCGTGTATCGCGCCATCGAAGCCTTCAGCACCATCGCCTCGCCCACCTCGTGCCTGGGTCTCTGTCGTGCCATCCTCTGGCACGAATGGTACGTCTTTGCCTTCGAGGCTGCACCAATGGTCTTGTACACGTACTGGCTCAACATCATCCACCCGGGCCGGTTCTTGCCACGCCAGTCGACCCGCTATCTGGATCCTGATGGCAGAACGGAACGAGACGGGCCCGGCTGGATTGAATCCCGCGCCACCTGGTGGACTTTCTTCGACCCTTTTGATCTGCGTGGCCGAGCCAAAGGCCAGCTCCACCATGAAGCCTTCTGGTTGCAGCCGGAGAAGTGGCTAGTCTGTAGCGACACCAGCTACGCGCAACGATCCTTTGCGAAGTCGAGACCTGCATGGTTGCCTTGAGGGGAAGCTTCGAAGTTAACACTGCATGCAGTGGCCAGTGATGGTTCCAAAATGCTTGTTCGGACCAGCAGATCCGAGTCTAGGATTCACAAAAGCCACAGTGGCCCCTCTGCCGCGGACGGTTGCTTCTTTGTCGGAACGGAATCATGTCGTTTAAATTGGTTCTATCGTGCCGGGGGTTGAGGGTTGAGGGTTGGTCGTGGGCGCAATGCCAGTCGAATATAAGGGAGGCAGGCCAGGACCGGTAGATTGTATTTAGCTATCCAGGTCGATAGGTCAATATTGACATGGGCTTGTCATGGGCACCCATGTGGTTGGGCTGCTTCACGCTACACAAATCACCCCGCCTTTTTCCTTCTGTTATCAAGTACAAGGCACACCGCAAGAGTTCTGCCTCCCGAATCCCCTCTCTGTGAGTATGCCAGTATGTGTGTGTGTGCATGTGTGTGTGTGCCATAGTATAACAAGTCAAGATCTAACGCACCTGTTTCACCTCCACACGTGGAATGACCTTCAGCCTTCTCCGGCTTTCTTAGACAAGCACAGATTGCACTACAACTACAAGCCAGCCAGCCTGAGCCACTGGTTCGTTGAACGATGGCAGACACCTCGCAAGACCAATCCCTCCCGAGCAGTATGAAGAAGACACAGGTCCTTGCAAGCAGTATGAAGAAGACACAGGTCCATAAAGGTTTCAGCCTCGCTAATTCCTAATAGAGCCTTCCCGAACCTTAGCAGTTCCGACCGCCGACGACACCCCTTCGACGCTGGTTGCGAAACTCGATCAGATCCAGCAATGCCTCGATGATGGCGGTGGTCTTGCCGCAGCCACGGACTATTCAAGGTCGACGATATCCAGTCAAAGTGTGGCGGAAATAGCAAGATCGGAGATGACACCCGTCGAGGCTAGATGTTGGGAGGCGTATGTGAACGGCACATGTCGCCTTCCCGCCATCGACTGGGATGTTGATCGTGGAGAAACACCGACCAGCAAGAAAGGGCTACAGAAAGCAGGCAGGAGGGCCGAGGCGCTGAACAGACTATACGGGTCCGATCGAGCAGAACCCTGCCATGCCGTCTGGTTCGCTGTGAACCATCCGGTCGTTCTCCAGGTCGTCAAGGCCATGGCCCGAGTGATCGGCGCTGAGAGCCGGTCGGGACAATCAGAGGGGGTCGACTCGGATCTGGCGGATTTGCAGACCATCAGAGCGGTGGTGGCCACTTCAATGGAGGCCCTGCAGCGCAACCCTTCGGCGTTCAAGCCGCACACCAAAGACATCAACAAGAGGTTACACCTTCTCAGGGAGCACCAGCGAAAGATCCAGCTTCGACGTCTCGCTCGAGCCCACCAACCGCAACCGACGGAGCCTGACAAGGCTTCACTTTCGTCCCCTCCAGATCCTAGTCCGTGATCCGTGATCCGTCCGATTTAGTGACGCCAGTCCATGAGTGCAAGCCGCATCGGTCAATAGACAGAAGATACCAAGACCGGCTTGCCAGGTCAGCTCTCCATGATAGCTCCACGCCCACCGGGATCCAGATCCAATTCTAAGTAATCCAATTGAATAAGTCTACCGAGTTAAGATCACCCAAGTAATCCAGGTTGGTGAAATCGGCCCAAGCTTCAAAGTCGTACATATCTAAAGGCGTGATACTTTGGTCGGGCAGCATGATCTCTCTTTCTCTTTCAGCAGGAAGACAAGCTTCAAGCTGATCTAAAACGTCACTGATGTTTTGTCGCAATCTCTGGCACACGGTAGCGTTTGGTGCCGATGATGGAATCCAGTCGAGAAAGGTGACGAGCATGCTTAGATTGTGGATTGTTTCGGAACGAGGAATCCACGCATAATGCCCTGGCCCCTGAGAAGTTGAAGTTGATCGAGTCTGCCTCAAAAGTTCGGTGCAAAGTGTGCCACTTGCGGGAATGGCAAAGTTGAGAATCTGCCTTGGTCAGTTGTATACCACCCAGAAACAGGAATGCGGAAGATGAAGACGTACCATCCAGCTGACACCTGTGCTGACCTCGATGAAACGTTCCTTTTGATTCCCAAATAAAAGAACGAGCGAGAGAATCTCTCGGCAGATATCGAAGACCTCCTGACCGGAGGACTGCTGATGCTTACTGATAAGCTTTTCGAGTAAAAACATACTGTACAAATACTCCAGTCGAAGGTTGAACCGGGCAAAGTTTTCCGACATGGGCTTCTCAGGCATGGTGTAGTCTTCCAGTCGATGAACAAACACAGAAGGAAGAGTAGAGTATAGCTGTTTAGAACGCTGTCGTAGTTCTCTAGAAACACAAAACCCGAATTAGCCAAGCTGAGAACCAAATGAGGATGCCACTCCACTCACAGCAAATCTCGGTTAGTCTTATAAAGCGATGACTGTCCTAATGCCTCGTCAAGAATCTCCGAACGAATAGTCGCCAATGATCTCCGGGCCCGTAGCATTCCACTAGGATGGAACATGCCATTCGTGCTCCAACCGTCGTCCAAACTCGCTACAGACGCGGCAATGCTGTCATCACCAGCAAGTAGGGCTTCATCACTGATGTCGAGAGGGAGTAGCGTGGAGGTGAATCGGTGACTCAACAATGGGGGCCGCCCAGTAAATGTGGCTAAAATCTTGTCCATGATGAAGATAGACGAGAATACCCTCCGTCTCATTTCGATCGAGAGGTCGGTCCGGGCTTGGGACCTTTTACTCTCAATATGCATGCCCATTGTTGTTACAGTGCTAATGAGTTCTCCATGCAACATCCATACTGTTGGACCTATTGTCGTACGACTCAGTCAGGGGATTCAATATGAATATTGGCAGAAGGAATCAACCTACTTGTGTCTCCATTCACAATACCTTCTAGTATCAAGTGCTTGTAAATCAAGTACGCAAGGAGCGTGTTCCCAGCGTATGCCCGACACAATTTGATACAGTTACCGACACACTCACGCATTTGCTTCAGAATTCTTTCTCGATCCTTTTCCGATCCTTCCTGTTCAACCAGGAACAAGTCTTCCCCGCCGGAGCTGATGATTCCGTAACTTAGGTGTGAAA
This sequence comes from Capronia epimyces CBS 606.96, assembly GCF_000585565.1. Lineage (NCBI taxonomy): Eukaryota > Fungi > Ascomycota > Eurotiomycetes > Chaetothyriales > Herpotrichiellaceae > Capronia > Capronia epimyces. The sequence continues at coordinate 1,881,455 of NW_006912906.1, forward strand.
GGATGATTCCAATGCTCTCCCATCGTATTGTTTGCAATGATGAAGACTTCATCCATCTCTCTAAACCATCCTCGTCATCTTCCATGGGATGACTGGTGTTGTAAGAAATCAGCGTGGCGATCTTGCGAATGCTGCTTACTTTTCCCTGCCTCAGCTCTTCGCCGAAGTGAAGCCAGAACGACTTCATGACACGGGCTATGGAGGGTCTGATGATTTCGTCATTTAGATTATTGTATCGTTCAAACAGTATTTGACACGTTCGGTCATCAGGGAATTGCGCCAAGATCTTGGTAGCGAGCGGGAGTAGATCAGGGTCGATGCTGAAGCTAGGGTCGATCTCAAAATCAGACGAGGAGATTGACATGGGCATTTCCCGTGGTTGGGTCAAGACAGGCGAGTAGAGTTTTTCGTCAAACGCAGCAAGAAAACTTGTAGACCCAAAAAACTGGCCAACAGTCTGTAAGGCAGACCCCGCGGTGGTGGATGTGACGGATGGACCATTGGAGCTTACGCCGGCCTGTACGCTGTTGGCAAACGCGTCTGGCATGTCCGTGGATGCCAGGGTCGGGTTGTTGCTTTGAAAGGCAGAAGTTCGAGGAAGCATGTACACGCAGTATTGCGGCGCGTTTCGCTGTATGCACTGGGTACATATCGGTAAGGTGTGATCACATGCCGTCTTCCGCCTTCTACAGGGCTCACACGCTTTCATCCTCCCATTGCGAGTGCGGAAAAGATCAGTTGCCAGTGGGGGTGCTGCCATTTTCAGACTAGGAAGAATCCTTCAAAGATCTTTGGAATATACAAGGCTTAGGTGGTGCTTGCGGACCAGTTTCAGGGGGCCTTGTAAATATAACTTGAGCCACATTGTAGCGCACAGTGTTGTTGTCGTCGTCGTCTGCGCCAATGGAGGATCAACGAAGGCGCAGGCGCGACTTACAATTGAAATTCGAGGACCAAGATTTCAAGGTAAGCAACACACTGGCAATCAGAAGTTGTGTTTGGGTTGTCAGCGTTAAGCTGTCACCGGCCAGAATATCACGTGAGCGGAGTTCGGTCCTCGGGACTGACTAAGCAAACAAGGGTTAGGGTTAGGCGGTGGGACTGGCATAGAGTGCCATTACTAGCTAAATTTCATCTCGCAGCCTTATCACTGCCCTGCGCTCACCAATCAATTCTAATCCGAGAGCCGATCTACAGTCTGATGCCTTACCCACCTACTACCCACTCTCTTGTATCAAGAGAACTCCATGGTTGGAGCTGCAAATTGCATATCGGTAGCCGCCTTTTTGAGCATGCTGTCCACCTAAAAGCATGGAACGTCCAGATTATCCACAGATGAGTTTTTTTGGGCATCATGAACGCGGAGGGGACTTTGTGATTCGCCCCAAGAAAAAGGTGCGTGTCCGAGCTGTATGGTGATATGGACCTTCCTTGAGTTTATTAACCTGTTTTGTCTACAAGTTGCCGCAGCCCGGCTATATGTTGTCTCTTCCAACCATCTTCTGCCTGATATCTAGCATTGACTACTAGTATGGATAACCAGAATCCTACTTGGCAAAACTTGGCCGCGGAAAAGCGTGAATCAGTCTTGAACTCGATCCCTGGGAAATGGAAGATCACTGGGAGAATACCCTCAGTACAAGAACAGCCAGACGTTACAGGACCATTCATCCAACAGTTTCTAAGTCCTCGTGAAATTGAGATCACCGAGACTGATGCGGTTGGCATTGTAGCCAACACATCAACCGGACAATGGAGTGCGGTTGAGGTCACTGAAGCATTTTGTCACCGAGCTTCGTTGGCACACCAGTTGGTATGGGACACATGCAGACCAAATCAATGTCTTGAGAGTTTGGCGCAACTAACAATACTGTAGACGAACTGCTTACATGAGACCTTCTTCGATGCGGCTCTTGCTGACGCCAAATTGCTTGACGAGCACTTTGCCACCTTCAAAACCTCTGTAGGCCCACTGCATGGTTTGCCGGTCAGTCTCAAGGACCAATTCCATATCAAGGGTGTCGACACAACTATGGGCTATGTTGGCTGGATCGATACCTTTCAAGGAAACAAGGACGACAGGAGAAAACGAACCTTTGAAAGCGAATTGGTTCGGGAATTAAGAGCCTCAGGAGCCGTACTTTACTGCAAAACAAGCGTACCGCATACACTCATGTCGGGTGAGACATCCAACAATATCATTGGGTTTACCTATAATCCCAAGAATCGCAACCTCACCGCCGGAGGTAGTTCTGGGGGTGAAGGGGCGTTGATCGGTCTGAGAGGATCCCCGGCAGGATTTGGCTCAGATATCGGGGGTAGTATTCGGATTCCAGCCGCATACAATGGGCTCTACGGGCTCCGTCCATCAGCAGGCAGGATCCCTTACGAGGGGACAGCGAATTCGATGGACGGCCAGAGCAGTATGGTCAGTGTTCTAGGACCTCTTGCGACCACCGCCTGGTCGGCCCGACTTCTTTTCAAGTCCGTCTTGTCTCAAGAGCCTTGGCTCCACGACCCTCTGGTTGTTGAACTCCCCTGGAGGCAATCTCAAGAAGACGAAGTCCGGTCTCTAATTTCCAGCTCTTCCCCGTTATGTTTCGGGATGCTGGTCAATGACGGTGTCGTCAAACCCCACCCGCCGGTGCTTCGGGCTCTTGATCTTGTACGCGCAGTACTTGAAAAAGCCTCTCACAAGATTATCGAGTGGAAACCTCCACCACACTCTCAGGGTGTCACTCTCGTACAGAGACACTGGCACCTTGACGGAGGCGCTGATATCCACAAAGACTTTGCTCTTTCCGGTGAACCTATGATTCCTCACGTCTATGCGGCCTACGGGCCAGCGCCGACAACCGAAGCCAGTGCGAGCGAAGTCGCTGCTCTGCATCGAGAGCTTCGGGCTTACAAGAAAGAGTATCTGGATTATTGGCTGAGCACCACCGAGCAGACAGGCACCGGCCGCCCGGTAGATGCTTTCCTCATGCCTGCAGCACCATATGGAGCAGCCAGGAAGGGAAAATCCGTCTATGCCGGCTATACAATGATTCTCAACGGACTCGACTACACCGCCATAACAATCCCAGTCACGAACATTGATGCCAAAATTGATCGAGTGGACGATGAGTATAAGCCGATCTCGGATAAGGACAAGATCGTCCATGAGGATTGTAAGTCACACTTTTCTCTGTCCCGTCCATGGCCGATGCCTGGTTTCCTCCCGTCAGCTCCAAAACCCACCATAATTCGAGAATTATTGTTAGTACTAACCAGATGTCTACCATGATAGATGATCCTAAGATCTATGATGGCGCCCACGTCGCGGTGCAGCTGGTTGGGAGGAGGTTTCACGAAGAGAAGATTTTGGCTTTGGCAGAATATATTGGGGAATTGCTGCACCAGTAATGAACTGACATAGTCCTTGACCAGGACGCAGCTGGTTAATATTGATCCCACGTAGGATGTATCAGACAAATATATTCTAATTCCTCAGTTTGATATAGAGATTTGTTTACATGTAGAGACTCACTGTATATTGATTTGCAGGACTGGAGACACCCACTGTACATTGATTTGGCAGGACTTTGAACCATCACTCGTGTTTTCCTTTTCCGTAGATCCTTTTATAGGTATCCTCGCTCATTTCATAATCACTTGTCAGTCCATTTTCCCCCTTAGATAAACCAGTGACCACCAACACATCCGTGGGAGTCCCGCCCGACCAACCCTCCTGATCAAAAGGACAGGAGCTCCAACCGACGACGCAGTCCAGCAGCACCTCAAACTCGACCCAATCGCCGGGCCTCGAACAGTTCAAGGCCTTTTTGCAAAAGTAGGGTGAATTCTGAAACACATTGAAGGGCTCCCTCACTTCGGGAAGGCCTTGCATACCGAACCGGGAGAAGGCTTCCACCATATTCTGTGCACACGATCTATGGCCTGGCAGGCCGCGGTCCTCATACATCTTGGGGAAGCATGACATGAAGGTCATGTCGTGCGTTTTGCACGTGTCGCCAACCAGGCGGAGGAGTTCTCGGTCCATGTTGGAGTAGATGGGCTCGCCCACTGTGATGGGTGTCCCTCTCGTGTGGTGTAATGTGTAGGATGGAGAAAGATGTTCTGCTGATGCTATCGAGCCATAGGCGTAGGGGAGAACAAATGCGCTCATGTCGATGATTTGGAGCCCGTGAAGATCGACCAGACGGAAGATGGTGCCGGCTTTCAGAGCTTCAGCATAGCCATGAGCCGCAGGAATGATGGTTTCGGTGGGCTTGGTATGGAATTCCAAAGGCGCAGGTGCATTCGGTCCACCACTTTTACCCACCGAATGCGATGCTGAAGTATCTGTCGCGGCTGGGGAGAGAATCTGCGTCATCGTGGCTGTGGTTGCGTGTCGCCTGTGTGTATTGATAGGAATCGTACGAACACGAATAGAAGATGGAGAAATGGTAGAGAAGCCTCGGAGCCAAGACCATGGACCACAGTTATATATCTTCCACATTGTTCCCCTACTACTGTTGGAAGATGCGCGGAGTGATCACTCCGGTCTCGATGTTTTCGCATCCCATTACTTAATAAGTTAATAGGGTGTCAGTTGCTACCGACCTGAGGGGGTTCCTCAGGCTCATCAGTACCCAGAAAAGGAGCACCGAGCTCCGGTTGTTGACCCATATTGGATACGATATTGACAGACCCACTAAGGCTGACAATTGCCACATCTCCTCCACCTTTCTTATCGAGCTCCGAGCACCGAGTATTAGCTTATTTAGACGCAGTATAGGTAATATACTTTACTACCTAAAAGATAAGGATCATGATTTCCTGAAGCCTAGACCCATCAGTGATCCTCGTCTAGGAGCTTCCAAGTCATCAATGATGTTCCAACTTGGGCGATTGTATTCGCATCATACAATCAAAAGTTCGCATGATAAGAAATATAGTAAGTTTGATAAGATAACCAAAAATCATACTGGTACTCCGTACGGCGCTCGGAGCTCATTCAATAGACCCACGTCGCCACAACGCCACGACGCCACGAGATTGTTTGGGCCGAACGTGGGTTTATTGTTCATATGTATATGTATAGACTGCGATTCTGGGTCGACTGGGCCCTCACTATTATTATGACCTACACCTTCATATTTTCTCCCACCAAGCCAGTATCGTCAGAGGATTTCCTTGTCGGGATCTGGGGCATCTGTATTCGAGATGCCTACCGTCACAACGCCAACGAAGGCACCGCAAGATCACAGCCACGAAAAGACCGCTCTCGACAATAGCAGTGGGCAGCCTGACAATGTTGGATACGGTGTGATGGACGGACTGGCATCTTCCCGCCGATTAAATCCCAACATGAACCCTTTATATCCAACACCTACGGACGACCCGATGGATCCGTTGAATTGGTCGGCGTGGAGGAAAAACATATGTATCGCCACTGTGATGTTCTCCTACTTCCTCTTCACGTACGTGGGTATTCTTTCCTATTCTTTTGCCCGGCTCAACTGTCAAGCGGAGGAAAAATTAAGAGAGCTCAATATGGTTGTCTGAAGTTTGTCGCTGACTTTGTCCCTTAAATGGCCAGATATCTCTGTGTTGCACCCATTCCAGTCTTTGGACTACTCGAGGAACAATTCAATGCGGTTCGTCCAAGTCCCCCGTCCCTCTCCCATTTTTTCCGTAAACCCTCTTGGTAGAAGATATGAGCTACAACTGACACTGACAATTCTGCCCAACTCAGACTTACACCCAGGTCAACTGGACGCTTGCTATTCCATCCCTGGGACTCGCTGTTGGCCCTCTCTTCTGGTCATCGTTCGCCGACATCTACGGTCGCCGCATTATCATGATCACTGGCACTTGCATCGCCATCATCGCCACCGGCTGCTCTAGTCTACATAACATCAGCCTGGGTGGCTATATGGCCACGCGTTTCTTCCAAGGATTTGGCGCCAGTCCTGCCGCCACCGTCGGGCTGAGCATTATCAATGATCTGAGTTTCGAACACCAGAGAGGTTTCCGCGTTGGTCTGTGGGTGCTGGCCATCGATATGGGAACATACACCGGCGTTCTGAGTAAGTGGTCCCTTGAGGCTTTCGGATCCCGAGTCTATTTGGACATGGACGTTGACTGATTGTGTTTTTTTTTAAATGAATAGTCGGCGGTTTCCTTGCATTGGTGGATCAGTACTGGGTGCAGTACCATGTCATCATCCTCTTCGCCGTCCTTCTGGTATTAGAGGTCGTCTTCCTGCCAGAGACGCTGTACCCACGATCCTACGTCCTGGCACACGCCCATGACGAGTCGACGGCAGTGTCGGCCGCACAAACATCAGGCGATGGAGAGAAAGCCGGCAACATGATCGGTATCGGTCTCAATGTCAAACGCACTCGTCAGCTCGGATACTTGGTTTGTCTTCCCCTCGGAACCTGCTCCAGGTTGGCCCCAAGCCATTTTTTTCCATCTTCTTTTTTTCCCCTTGACTTGCCCGTCCCCCAATCTTCCTTCATTCTGTTCAGCCCTAGACGCGCGACTCAATGCTAACGACGCAACCTCAAAGTATGTCGGCAAGATCCCAGCTGTCAACCACCCCAATGTCTGGGAGACTCTGATTCACTTTGGCTACATGTGGCGCTACCCCACTGTGGTGCTGCCCGTACTCATGTACGTCTTCTTCCAGTACTGGTGGTGCAGTTCCATCTTGACCATGCTGCCTGCCGCCTACGAAGACTACAAGGTCGACATCCAAGGTCTATTTGTTATCGGTCTGATGCTGGGCACGGTCATTGCCGAGGTTGCCTTCTCCGGCCGTCTGAGTGACTGGCTCGTGGCGAGGCTGGCGGCCAAGAACGGCGGCACCAGGGTGCCAGAGATGCGATTGTGGCTAGCATATCCTGGCGCGGTTTTCTCAGCTGGTAGGTCTCTTGCCATTTCACCTTGTTCAGACCCAACAGGCACGGGCATTCTGGATATCCATTACTCAGTCCCCCACAAGCATTCTGAATATCCATGACCCAGTCCCCCACAGGCATTCTGAATATCCATGACTCGGCCCCTACAGGCATTTATCCAATACTCAGTCACTGTCTTACTGTCTTACTGTCTTTTTGCTAATCGACTGGGTGTGGTTTAGTCGGTCTGCTAGTCTGGGGCCTTAGTATTGCCCGATCCTGGCACTGGATCACCGGGCAAGTGGCGTCTTTCATCTTCGCCGCCGGCCTGCAAATGGGAAACACAGTCATTTCATCGTATATTGTCGACAACTACCCCGACTACGCCATAGACATCATTACTTTCTACTCGGTGATTCTCAATGTATGTACTTTCCACTCCGGTCCCTTCATCTTCATTGCCCCTTCAAGCACTCTCTACGCCGGTCCCTTCATCTTCATTCCCCCTTGAAGCACTCTCCACGCCCGTCCCTTCATCTTCATCTCCGTTGCCCCTTCAAGCACTTTCTACCCGAGATCGAGAAAGAAGACATGAAAACTAACCACTCTATGTCGCTAGCTATCCGCATTCGCAGAGCCATGGTTCATCAACTACTGGGTCGAAGCTTCTGGTATGTGCTATGCCCCTGTTGTCGTTCTTCCTTGGGATCTAAGATGATTATCTCTTACCGCCCATCATTGATCTAAGGTCATTGTCTCCTATCATTCACCATTGATCTCCCTGTAACCCGATCAACTCACATCTAACCTCAAATAGGTTATACATGGGCTTTCGCAGCCCAGACCATGATCACCGCCTTTGGAATCATCATCGGCATTGGTCTGGTGCAATTGTACGGCGGACGCATTCGTGCCTGGAGTGGCGCCCCGAGCTGGACGACGGCATCGTCACGGACTGAGCTCTAGCTGATACTTGATTGATTTCGGTTGTTCTTAGGCAGAAGAGTTAAGAGCTCGGTTCTTGGGCAGAAGAGTGTAGAGTTTTGGCACTGCGGTCCCAGGGTAGTTGGCAAACTCAGTGCTCGAAGTGGACGGATACCACTCTTTCGCCGGAAATCCAGTCAATGCATCAGTAGCCACCATTCTGCCCGGGCCGCTTTTACTCCTTGCTTCATGCTGGCGTGCCACTGTTCATGGCCGGATCGTCCGGGAATACATTCAAGATCTTTACAAATATTTCCGAATCGGACCTTTTCACAGTAATTCTTAAGATTCTAGACATGATGTGGAGTAGGCCCGCGGCCTTTTTGGGACCTATTGGCCTGGAGATTGTCATGAAACAGACTAGACATCAATCTTGGCATGGTTTAGCACAGGCACATTGGAAGGGTTTATTATACACTTCCGAATTGGGACGTGGACAACTCTTCGCTTTCTCTCCATGTGTTTAGCAGTGCCTCGAAATCGCCATGTCTCCCGCAGGTATCAGAGGATGACCGACGCTGGGATGATGGCCTTTGCCTCCTCGAAGCTCTCATGATGAACCATGCACTCACTCACTCTTGAAATTGTCGGGGAATCTTGTTCGTCTCCACGATTTTCCACGGCACGGTAGTATAGAAACGCGGGACCTGTCGAGACGATGACCGATTGCCGAGACACATCCAGGTCCAAGATGCGACGGTCGGGTTCCATAAAAGATGCATCATACCTTGTCCCGGGGCTAGGGAGGTAGAGTTGGAACATGGCACGCCTCAGTGGCAGTCTCCCTCTCAGCTTTATGCAGGCAGCAAGCATTTTTTCAAGATAGTCTCTAGTCACCTGCCATTGACTCGAAAGCACAGTTGTATCATCGAGGCTCCCGCCTAGTTCGGAGGATATGAGCGGTGCTAAGGCCTTGATGCACCGAATTGACAGCTCCGACGCAAGCCGTTTGATTGTGTTCTCAAACCACGATGACCCGTCTTCGGTCAAGATACACCAAGCTGCATATTGTAGATTTGTGAAAGCGACAGGGCCATCTGGAGACTCATAAGCCGAAAGTCATCTATCGGAATCTGATCACAAACCTCTTTCATAAATGCAAGCGTTGACAACATTGGAAATTGGGCTTTGGTCTTGATCGAATTTGAAGATCTCGGAATAGAACACCCACTGCCGAATCATTGTCCAGATCAGATATCTGAGTAAATCGAGGGAGTCCAAACCGGTAAGCTGGGCTCGGGAATGTCCTGCCCGACGGGCAACAGCTTTTGAAAGATCCATTCCAAGACAGTCGCCCAAAGCTGAGACCAAGTCGGGAGAGTCTATGCCACTCCTGAGAAGTTTATCGATGTCTGATTGACCATGCTTCCAAGGCAGATTGGTAATTAATTGCCCTAGCAAGTAGCTAACGCTTTCAATGGTGCGTCTCATCCCAAAGTCAGTCGGCGCATCCGCGAGACTGTGAGCTAGGTCAATTGAACGAAAGGTCGTGAACGTGCCCATGGTTTTTTCGCGGTCGAGAGCGGCTTGTAGCGCCACGATCTGCCTGCGCTGGGCATGATAATTAATTCGTTGTCGTTTCGCATGCTCCTCCAATTGCCGGACCTTGGTCAATAGTTCTCCGCGACTCTACGATAGCGTACGTCAGCAAGATATCACCATGGGTCAAACCCCAGAGGTATGTAGCTACCGTCGCTTCCAAATCACCATCGCCATCACCGGCAAGCGACAGGTCTCCCAGACCAGAGATGATATCTGTCTCAGGGTTCAGGGAGGCTTTAGCAGCCTGTGGGTGGGTGTGAGCGTCTGCGCAGTCGGCGCAGAAATGTGGATCTATGTTTGCTTCGTAGTAGCAGAACATATGTTGCCAAGTCTTGCATCCTTCGCACTGGACAGTTTTACCGCCATCTTCAGTGTCGAATGGGCACAAGCATTTGATCACCCATGGTCGAATCAAGGCATTGCCCCTGTTCTTAGACTTGGAGTATACTGTCCTGTCGCGAGACTCCCGAGAACTTGTCTTCCTGTACGTTTGGTCTCGTCTACAGCGCCAGTCATCAGTATCGCGAAGGTGTAGATGATCGACGATCAATCCGAAGCTGGGCTTACAGTCTCAAGTCTTCGATGGCATCCCGGACATCTTGGAAGGTAACATTCTCCTTTTGTTCAAGGCCCGGAAGGGTCGCCCAGTGCACGCCGAACTGGTAGAGTGGCTCGACCGTTCCGTCTGCATTATGCCCGGAATTCCTCCAGATGCTCTCGAACTTGGATCGAACGTGACTGGCCTCGTATGGCTTGTCTGGTCGAACTATCGCATTCAGCTGCTCTGTCAGCGATCTGAAGCCGCTGGTGCGGCTGTGACTAGCAAAAGTCTCGCTGTTCTCGCTAACAAATGCTAAGACAAATGCTAAGGCGCGGCGAGGCCAGCGCACCGGTTTTTGGGGGCGCTGCTCGGATCTAGGCAGCTCGGCCATATTGGTAGTGTCTTCCGGAAGGCTGTCTTGCTGATTTGCGTTGACAGAGAGATGGACAGACCGCCTCGATTGTGCAAAACACAGCCTTCTTAAATGCCAGCCAGAGTGCGCTGGCATGGCGCCAAACTTGAGGGTTTAATTGGCTGGCGGGTGTTGCATCTGCAGTCTCCAGGCAGACGACCGTGTGGTCGCAGGATGCCTTGTGGTCGTCTTGTGGCCGCCTCGCAGTTGCCTTGTGCTATGCCATGTTTGTCCACTGCGCATGATCACGGTTGGGGGTTTATTTAAATCGGCTAGGTCGCCCTCGAGAATCGCAGCTCGGCTGGAGACGAGTTAACGGTTCCAACTGCAGCATCGGCCAGCGTCTGGGCTCGGAAACAGGCAGACCTAACTCAAGTGCCGCAGGTGTGATCGCTATGGCCGTCACAGTATGTATCGATTTCGGTACGACCTATTCCTCCGTTTCCTTTTATAGGTCCAGACAGGCATCTGGCGACAACCCGAGCGTTGGCTGTGAAATTCACCCCAAGGATATCGGTCACATCACGAATTATCCGAAGGCACCAAAATTCAGCAAAGCGAAGTGCTACGAAGTGCCCACTGAGTTGCTCTACGACCTGGAGAATAACACGATCGACTGGGGATACCCTGTACACGCAAAACTAAAGTTCCCCGCCGATGTCAACTACGTCCGGATACATAAGTTCAAATTGCTCCTCGACGAAAAGGAATACACACAGGATGGTCGGAGAGAAGCCATTACTAGCTTGACAAGGCTTGGCTTGGATCGTGAGGAAGTCATCTTTCAATTCTTGGTGCGACTCCTGCGACACACGCGCACCGAATTGACCACACAGCATGGTCTCCAACCAACAGACTCAGTTCAGCTGGTCTTGACTGTTCCAGCCATCTGGACTGGGAATGCTGATACCATCATGACGCGAGGTCTTGAGCGTGCTGCGCGAGAAGCCGACCTTGGGCAAGAGCAAGACGTGTTCCTTGTGTCAGAGCCAGATGCAGCAGCGACCTATTTCTGCGCAGCTGAGAGATCGGACTATCCATTCCTAAAGGTCTGTTCAGAAGGCCCAGTGGCATCATTTTGAATGCTAACCCAATCCAGGATGGAGATGCGTTCATCATATGTGACTGTGGAGGGGGGACGGTGGTACGGCAAATCCCTTCAAATTCTGCGTACTGAAGCCCTAACCGCTACGTGAAGGATTTAGTCACCTATGTGTTACAAAGCGTATGGCCTCCCCGGATCGACGAGATAGTCGCTGGTGATGGTACTATAATCCAGCCCTATCTAGTGACCATCAACTGATATTGTGCTCCAGGGGGCTTGTGTGGATCAAGCTATGTCGATAAAGCCTTCTATCAATGGCTGCTGCAGAAGTTTCAGGGAGACAACCGGTACGCAGACCTAGATAAGCAGGTTGGAGGATTCAGAAAAGTGGCAGAGACGGCCACCACAGACTTCGAGAGCAGAACCAAACGAGAGTTTTCCGAGCTTGACGAGAAGGTCTTTCTTGTGGTGCCGGGAGCACGAGCAACCGACGAGATGCCTTCCAGTGCCATTGTCGCAGACGGGTAGGGTAATTCTACCACTTGTTTACATCTCCAGCTAACACTTCACCGAACCTAGGAGTACGATCAGAAAATTGTTTGAACCACGGCTAGAGCATATAGTTCGGTTGATCGAATCACAGAGACACAAAGCTATCAGCGCAGGCTACGAATGCAAAGTTCGTTGTTGTACTTGATGCAGCGCTAGACGGAAGTATCTGACCACCATCTCACAGAAAGTCCTCCTCGTTGGAGGGTTTGCTTCTTCCGAATGGGTTCAATACTACTTGCGGGAAGCGTTGAAAGAAAAAGAATGCGATCTCCGATTTCCTTTCACTGAGTAAGTCCATTTGAAGAGATTTGGATTGATCTGACATCCTGTCCAAGAGCTACTGCGATATCTGCTGGAGGTATCATGCGATATATGAACCGAGCAGAAGGCCCGTCCGAGATCATGCGAGCTTCGTATGGATTCACTCGTCAGGAGCCTTATCAACCACACAAATATGAAGGCCATCATGAGGGAAACTGCATTCCGGTCACGGATGAACAAAATGGGCAACTGTACGTTCTGGATTGCGTGAATTATTTTGTGCGTAAAGTAAGTTGCCGTTGACCTGCAAGCCCCCGATGCTGGCCTACATACGCTAAAGCTTCTGAAGGGACAGGTGGTGCCTCCCGGCGGTGGCACTTTCGACTTGAGTGACATCGACATGGGCGACCTTGAGGCCAGTGGAAGCCTGGAGTGGACATTCCAAACCATCACCACAGATCTGACCATCAATCTGGCCGTCTTCTCCAATGAAACGGGAGACAGTCTGGAAAATCATTTCCCCCTCACGCATGCGAAAAACCAGGGTAGGTGTTGTTCCAGCACCACCAGATACTGTCGCTAACGCCTCACGAGGATGTGTACCGCAAGGTCGGATCGAATACACTGTCACGGGAGCAGAGCTACGCAGGCTACGAGCGCCGGTGTTGAGCCACAATTACATCTTCAAAGACGAGACGAGAAGACGATATTACACTCTCAGATATGAAGCCAAGTTTCACAAAATCGGCCGGAACATTCGGTATGAGTTGTGGATTGCAGGGGAAAGAAAACTGTCGGCTTTGCTGAATGCGAGTTCTGTGACAGACCCAAACTCCCTGGAGGGGCGACTGGACAGTCTGGAAATATGATCAAGCATCCATCCTAGGGCCTGGGGCCACTATTGGAGGACGTTAGTCGTTAGATCAGGCTATCCGGACAGCGTGAGATCAATGTGGAAACTGATAGACCCACCGCTAGATTTCTCATCAAGGGAAACGTGCGGCTCTGAAATGTCCTGCTAAAACAGGTGTTGTACACTACGCCACCTGTTTCATCTGCGCCACCTCCTTCACCATCAACACGGCTTCCTCGACCTGGTCCTTTTGAATCAAACTGGCTTGTTTGGGGTTCTTGGCTCGGAAAATCTCATTCATCTCTTCCAATGTGTGGCCTTTGGTTTCGACCATGACGAACCAGTAGTAAAGGGTCTCCAGGCCACATGTGACGAGGAAGACGAAATAAGTCTTCCATGTAATGTCCTTCAATGCCACTGGAATGGCAAACATGTTGACGAGACCCGCTGCGTTTCCCGCCATGTTTTGGAGAGCCATGCCTTTGGCGCGCTGCTCGTAAGCGAGGACTTCGACCGGGTACATGGCCTGCAGTGGTGTGTATGCAAAGCTGAAGACCATGCCGATCAAGAAGATGAAAGCGACGGATGCCCGTGCCGCGGTTGCATCCTGGTTTTGATAGTAGACTCCTGTGCATGCTGCCATGATGGCCCAGATAGCTGTGAGAGTCGCGCAGCAGGTGATGAGGATCTTGCGCCGACCAAAACGGTCCATGAGATTGGCCCCGGTCACAGCTGCAATCCCGGAGCTCAGGGTGGTGCCCAGGTTGATGTCGAGAATGGTTTCGGTGTCGGTAATGCCGGTCGTGGTGAGCATACCAGGCAGGAAATATGACACGCCAGCTTGACCCGTCCACTGACTGAAGGCCGAAATCGCCACGGCACACAGCACGACCCTGTACAACGCCGCACGCGAGTTGAACAGGGAGCGATAATCCCACCATCTTTTGTCTGCTCCGTCGAGTTCCAGCTCTTCTTCAAACTCTCTCATCTGCAGTGACACCCACAATGAATCAGGATTGTCGTTACCGTGGTATTTGATGAGAGAGGCTTTGCATGCATCGGAATAGCCATGGGAATATTGCCACCGAGGTGATTCAGGGACAAAAGGGCAAAGCACCAGCAATATAGACGGGAAGGCCATCTGAAGCCACGTTGGAATCAGCCATGATATGTCGCCAGTATAGTTCACACAGCCCCGCAACACCGCCGCCGCAAGGATGGCTCCAAGGTAGTAGCAAGTGTTGTACATTCCTGTGATGCGTCCTCGCATGGTGGGATGGGCGAACTCAACCACGTATGCGGGACAGATGGCATTGGCAATCGTGCCTCCAAACCCAATGAAGAAGCGCCCGGCCATGAATTGATTCAAGTGATGTGACGTGCCCTGTAGAATCGTGCCCATGACAATGAATGCGCACCCGATGAAGATGCCCACTCGTCGACCAAATACATCTCCACAAGGGCCGACAGCAGGCAGAGCCGACACCGAGCCAATCTGCAGCATGCTGGAGATGATGCCGGTCTTGATCCCGAGGATGGTGGCCCCGAACTGTTGTTGGAACGCAGGCATGGCCAGGAGGTTGCCCATGAGCGCACCGTCATAGCCGTTCATGGTGGATCCGAGGAACATCAATCCACACATGATATAAAGTTGAATCATCCTCTTGCTGGTCTTGACCGGAGGCTCTAGACGGCCTGCTACCTCGAGGGCAGCCACACCTCGGAGGGATCGCAGCATATTGACCTCCTGAGGGACATGTTCGACAAAGTTGATCTGGCCAACTTTCTCCTCTGCCGTAACCGACATGGTGTGTCGTTAGCAGTTGCCGCTAGTTGATCGGAAAAATGGAAAGGGAGATGATGGCCGTAAACTGGTGTGCCTGTTGCTTGAGGATGAAGAAAAGATGTATTGTGCGGTTAGACAGCTTTCCATCAGAGGGATCTGGAACCCTACATCTTATACTCGTGTACCCGTCTTGAACGGATCTCGTTCTTCTCCCTCCGCTGTCGATCAGTTCAATCCGCGGGGACGTCCTCCACAGTGCTCCGCAATCAATGGTCAAACTTGACCCCCAGCGACTGGTTTCCGACGTTTTTCCCGACGCCGACGATCTGCCCCCTTACCGGAACCTTTAAGCGACGTTCGCGCGGCAATGGCTTTCTGGGGCAAAGCGGCTCTTAGGCCTGTGGTTCGTTCCAGCGTAGCATTGCAAAGCCCGCCGTTTTTCCCGCCACGCGATCATTGGTCTCTGCCGGACCCTGTTGGGGACCTCCGGGGACCAGGGCAAGCCACACTCACTGATCCCGACGATGTCGCCGACAAAGCGTGATCTGGGTAAGGTATCCTCCAGGATTTTTGCCCAAGCATAGACTGTTCAGCGACATATAAACCCCCGAGAAACGGCAGTCTGCCTCACCGAGAAGGCCACCTCCCCGGTTGAATCCTTGACAATGCCCTCCACACTATACTCGGCGACAGCGCCGTCGATCACACAGGAGTCCGTCGAGGGTGACACCAACTATGTGGCGCCAACCTTCCCGATCGGTCCCTTTGTGAAGCACGCCTCGAATCCAATCCTGACACCAAATCCTAAATATGACTTCGAGTCGAGCTACTTGTACAATGCGGCTGCCCTTGTTCTAGGTGGCAGAGTGTTTCTTCTTTACCGCGCACAAAACGAGGCAAAGGTCTCGACGATTGGCTTGGCCTGGTCAGATGATGGCATCCATTTCACGCGGCTTGATCACCCAGTTCTGACGCCAACAGAGGTCTATGAACAAGGTGGCGGGGTGGAGGATCCACGGGTGGTCCGCATCGACGGCGTTGTATATATGACTTATACGGCGTACGACACAGAGACTGCCCGCCTATGTCTCGCTACCTCCACGGACCTTGTCCATTGGAAGAAGTTCCCTCCGTTATGGCCTGACTGGGACGAAGTGGAAGTGAAACTGTCTGGACGTCATGCCATTCGACGAGGTTTCACAAAAGCCGCGTCCATCTTCCCCGTCGCCGATTCACGGGGCAAATACAACATGCTTTGGGGCGAGTCTTTTGTCTATCGAGCCGAGAGTACGGATCTGGTGAACTGGAAGACTCGACCTTTTGAGGATTGGTTTGCGACTGGTGTGCACCTGTGGGAGAACCGGTTGCTGGAACCCGGGCCATCGCCTGTCCAGACCAAGGACGGAAAATGGATCTTGATTTACAACTCTGCCACGACTGGAGGTGACAGATTTCGGAACAACCAATACTCTATTGGGCAGATGCTGATCGATTATGAGAATCTGGATCAAGGTCCGTTGGCCCGGCTGGAACAGCCGTGTTTGGAGGTCGATCAGCATAATGAGAAAAGTGGCCAAGTGGATCAGGTGGTGTTTTGTGAAGGCATGGTGCAATTTAAAGGGAGGTGGCTGTTATATTTCGGCCAAGGCGACAGCGAGTTGGGTGTGGCAACTGCGGATGCAGTATAGATAGAATTCGTCCAATGCAACAAGTATTAGGAGTCGCTCAAGAACGCATGTGAACCTCGAGGCTTAAGCTTCTCAAATCCCGGAATGTCCAGAATACAGAATAGCCATCAATGAGCTCGATGGTCCACGGGCCTGGACCAATGCGTTCCCTGATCGTTTGTTCTAAGAGCCCGAATTGACCAGGCAGTGGATCCCAGAGATTCAAGAGAGCTCTGCAATTCTCGAAATTTGTCAGCTCCCAGAATCTTAGCAATGTCTCCGCTGCCGTGGCTTGGATCTGGGCTAATTGTGACCAGTGTTCGACAATCTGCTGCTGACAGACAAAAATTGAGCGTGAAATGGCACAGATGAAGTAGAGCACCCCAGGAACTGGCCGCAATCCGATTTCGCGTCCAACAGCAGGATTTTCGATGAGTACGTAGCCGTACAAACGTAAGTAGATCAAGCTCTGCAACATGTGGGTGATGATGGCTGCAGGAGTCGCCGGCATATCATCCCGCACATCGAGGAACTCGGAGGGCATCTGGGCTACGTTCAGCAGGCACGAGTATTCGAGTCGAGCCCATTCTTGAGCCACTTCTCGTGCCACGGGTTCATCATCCTGCGGAATCGTAGTCGTGTTGCGGAGTTCAAGAAAAGACGCAGCCAGGTGTGTCAGCCTCAAGTAGTGTGGAGCAAACGTGTCATGATCGAGGGTTGCAGCGTAGTCAAGCAGCATGTTTGGAGGCAAATTGGGAGGAGATGACTGGAGAGTGTGACCAACAAGGCAAATCCAGGTCTGCGCGGTTAAGGCTCCGATCGAGACTGGTAGCGGAATGTTGTGGATGTTCTCGATGGCAGCAAACGGTGTGAATGCCTGTTTTTGGAAGCATCAGTCTACTGTGGCTTCCCTTTCAAAACTTTAACGATGTTTTGACTCACCTTCTCGACGATACTTGACGTCAAATTCACTCGTGGTAACAGGAGCATCAGACCGGCAGCTTGGATCAGATCAAGATCTTGCTGGTTGACGAGGATAGATAGCTTCTGTACCTGTGATTCAGACAGGCCTGCACATTCGTTCTGCAGAGATAGTTGAGCTGCGAGATGCACACAATAACTCAATGCTTCGGGAATCTTGGCCTCCTCCATCGATAGCAGTGCTTCTCGAGGAAGGAATGGGAATTCGCATGACACAATCATCTGATACTTCTCCGCTGTGGTCATCTGATCGATATGTCTGCTCTCAGTCTCGTCCACGGTCATGATCATCTTGGCAGCGTCCAGCGAGCCTGAATCAGCACGGACTCGGGGAAGCTGACAGTCGCCATTGTTGACATGAACGACTGCTGCTTCTCGCAGCGAACCCGTCGGCCGAAGCAGCGTTGCACTGGACCTCGCCGAATATTGCGTGTACACCCGAGATGAAACCTCGTGTGATTTCAGTCGACGCTTGAAGCTGGGCTTCCGAAAGCCAATCTCGCATTTGATGTCGAAATGCTGGCAGGCCAAGCAACGACTGTCCGAGGCAGACGGTTGCGGGAGGACACACTTTTTCTTTCGGTGTTGACAGTACTGGCATGATTTGAACATGGGGGCGGCGGTGTATGAGCTGGCTAAGGGTTCGCAGAGTAAGCAACCATCCAGATACTCATGTCCAGATCGTCTTAAAAGCAGGAGCAGTTCGATCATTGCCGGTGCTGCCAAGCGCCCTCCATCACCCGCATCGAACTTGCCCTCCTCCGGGAATGTCTCAGGGCACACACTTCGACACACACTTCGTACCGCACACACTTCGGAGTTACCTAATCAGGGTTAGTGGTACTGGTGGTACGGTGGTTTATACGATAGCCAAGACCTCGTCGCCGCCCATTCCACGTAACTATCGTCGTCGGTGTTACATGTACGTTATATAACTACCGTAAGATCCAAATCGCCAGTCATCAAGGCCAAAGGTGATGTTTTTGGGCAATGAGCAACGAGGGACTGGGACCACTGTCATGCAGAAAACATATCTGACAACATGTTTCGGGGTGTATGTTGCCAACGTGCCTAGGCATTTTTAGGGATGATGTTTTTGGACTTGTTGGTCCAAGTAAAGCAAATGGCTAATGACCTCTGGTCAGAAGAAAGACGTCGAGGTTGGTTGTCACAACGTATAGGTGGCCTTTTCGACCGAAGATGATTACCGACAAATAGGGAACGGGAAGAAATGGGCGACCAGATCATGACACACACACACAAATTCTCTCTTTGCGTCTTTCTCTAAAGTCTCGTCCTCACCACCTTTTGATCTTTTGTCCGGCTGAATGTACCGAGGACTGTGCATAACATCCATGGTGTCTACCAGTACTCAGCCGCACACGAGGGTTTCCTTTTCCACAATCATAATGTCAAAAACCAAAGCAGACAAGACAAAATCTCATGACGCTCGCCCCCCCCCCCAAAAAAACTCGAAACCGAAGCCAAAATCAAGACATGTCCCCTTCGATGGCTTGACCTCTCATCCAAGTCCATTTTGTTTTGTCCTACGTATAGCTCCAGTGGCTTCGATAGGCCCCAACAGCAAAGGGCGGGGCTGCGTCGAGAAGCTGTAGAGAAACTCGAGCCGTTCTCTGTTGTCTTCCTGAATGTCTTGCCCCTTCGAAAAATCCCGGTCGCAATCATCGCACCAGATAAATTCTGACCAATAAATTTGGCTCCCTGTGTCGTCGGCTGTCTGCTCTGGAACCGGGATCCGATATTTAAGATGCATCTGTTCGGTGTCTTCCCAATTGTCGTTTTGAGACTTGGGTTCGATCCCGGCGGGATAGCAGAGCTCCTAGAACGTCAGGCAACTGCGCAATTCTGGATCCTCCAGTCTGCGGATGTATACTTTTTCTGAATGGACGTTCCTGTCTGTCATTCTATTCGCGTGGATGTAGACCGACTGCCCGTGCCTTCTAAGCACGTCTCTGTACGCGGCGTTTTCGTGTTCGCGAAGACTCATGAACCTATCGTGAAAGCTGTTCTCGATAGCCTCGTAAAGAACGGCGCTCATGGCCCACTGAGCGCCGCCAAAGAGATACTGGTCGGCGGCCCTCGTGCCGTGAATGCGCCGGCCCATCTGGTAATCATACTCTGAGCACCAGAACTTGAATCGGTCACGCCTCAATGCCGCGGCCGACGGCCCGCGCATATCGTCGAGAAGATAGTCGAGCCATACGTAAAGACCATCTTCATCTATCTGCATGTCGTCATCGTCGTCTTCTCGTTCCTCGAACCCCTCCGGGATGGACGGGTAATCGGACCGCTCCAGGCCGAACAATTTCTTTCGGGTGGCGAGACCGACGAGACGGTTCTGGAGGTCCTCACAGGAGCCACCCACAGGTGCGCCGGACGGCAGGTCGAATGAAATGGCGTCGGTATTTCGGACGCGTGCCAACGGTGTCAGCATAAGTTCCAAGTCTGAAAAGCTTTCCCCATTGTCAACCAATCTTCTCTGAACTTGATCCCAGGCGGTAATGTCGGGGAGCGTTCTGTTCCAGGACCCTCCAGTGTGCCATTTGTGTGTCTTGCCGTCTCGAACCTTGATGGCGATGGGGGGCAATCGAGCCGACACTCGTGACTTTGGGACGACGATGTCTTCCTCGGTGACGGGGATTTTCTCTGGGTCCGCCCATCGAGGGAGCAAAGCCGTCACTAGGGAGGTGGATTGCAGCCAGCCTCGAACGACTTGGCCTGGATCGTGTATGTTTGGCGGGTCGATCAGGATGCGAATGCCCCTGAATCGGTCTATGGGCATCGAATCGAGAATGCTGTAGTCAGGGTGCGGCGTTGCAACATCGAGGACACTGTGGCGGCCCCAGGTGGAGTTGTCAGGGTTGATGATGGTGACCGTTGTGGAGGAGGAGGAAGGATCGATGTGAAAGCCGAGAACAAAGTCCTCCTTGTTGAAATGAGCCCTAAGGTCGTTGTGGAACTTTCTGTTCACGTATAGCAACCCGTGTGCGCGGATTTTCACGCACTCGTCGTATATCATACGTCGAAGTTCTGATGGGAGGGAATCCACGATAGTTTGATAGCTTCTGATTTATCGTAAGTGAGGATGCTTGAGACAAACCTTTTGGAAGGAACCCTGGTGACTGCGAACGTGTTAATTATAGATACCCTTGCTGTCTTACCTGACGGTCCTCAAAGGTCCTCAGAGTGGACTCGATATGACTCAAGAGTTTGCGCAAGTCTGGCTCAACCTTGAGGAATGAATAGTCTGATGGCATATTCAGGCCCAACAAATTAATTACTATTTGCCTAAGTGTTCAGGTCTGACAAACAATCCACCTCATTCTTATGCCGGCCTCTCTGATGTCGCCCTCTCCCTCCTCTCCTTCGCTGCTGCCTTTGTCTGCTGATGTTGATAGACACCAAGGCCCCTCTTGCAGTCGTCCTTGAACCTTTTCAGTATTGCCCCAGCTTTCTGGGGGTCCACCGCAGCTAGCTCGGCATGGGCGCTCAATGCCTCGTTGATGGCCGCGTTGCCCTCGTCCTCCCTTGTGGCGACGTCCAGCCGAGGATCCACCACCTCTTGTCGTTTGCTCATGGTGTCCGACTCATCCTCGAGAAGCTCATGCTTTCGCTTCAGGGCGCCGGGTTTGGTCGAATCGGACCGAAGTCCTCGCCGTTGCGAGCTGACAAGACCTTGCACGATTGGCGTCTCCTCTGCCCGGAAATTGCCTGCCAGGAATGATTGTTCCTGTATTGCCAAAGGTAACCGGCGTATATCTCTGCTCGTACCAGTCTGTGGTAGAGCACTGGAGGAACCAGGAGCCCCCTCGGACGGACCTGGTGCTGGCTCGGAGGCACTCCGCTTGACCGCCCGTTTTGGCGCCCATTGGTCGGCGTCTTTGTCATAGACGACGTGCTGGGCTTTGTAGAGATGGATGATCTTTCTCCATTTCTCGAGGTCTTCGTCCGATTCTTCCGGCAGAATTGCCGGCAGGGCAGCGACGTCTTCATCGGCCTGCATTGCTAGGCCCTCCCAATTTTGTTCGGCTTTTAGTGCCATATTTCTGGAGTGAAACATTTCATTCCGGGAAGCGTACTCCCTAGTGGCAAATGTTGCGGTGGACATGTCGACCCTTCGGTCGACTTTGTTGGCAGCGGTCACAGCTTTCTCAAAAGACCCATACTAAGCGTCATTTGCAAGCTTGCCGGAAGATTCCTAATCCTCTAGCTTTTTGGCAATTTGGGTCGCATGGCACTTGATTTGGGCGTTGTTTGGTGCATGTTGCTTGATGAAATTGAAGAGGCCGCCCGCGTAATCCCCTAGGCGCTTTTTGGCCTTCATGTTGTCAAGCTCCCTTTTGACCAACGCCAGTTCCGCACGAAGCCTTTCGACTTCATCGTTCTTGTCTGCATCTGGTGACAATCTAGATCTCAGCGGGAGGGAAGGAAATGAACTTACTGACTCCATTGTGTTTGAGATGTGATGAAGGTGTTTGACGTGACTTGAACTCAAGGAGCTCTCCGTCCCAAAGACAATCAACAAAGATCAAAGCACTTGTATCTGGCGAGCACCGGGCATCTAAAAGGCACCTGAGACTTGACACAACACATTACGCTTAAACCAAACAACATTGCATCATCACGGTGGGCGGCAACCGCTGCCGGGGCGTCTGTATCAAGGCAAACCATGTACGAGTAGATCCCATGCCCGTTGAGAAAAAGAATTGCTTCATTATTACTCCGTATAGTCCGGAGAATGGTATAAACATCCTACTGTACACACTGATCTGTTCTCTGTTCCCCGTCCCCCAGCCAGAGCAAATCGCCATTGAAACTCGAAAGGCCCAACCTTTGTACGGAGTCCTACTCGTGACGTACGACTAATGATAAACCGATTCCTCTTTCATGTCGCAGCTCGCGGTTTCACTTGGAAATCCCGCCTGAAGCTGAGATCCATATGGAAGAGGGGGGAGGATCGGGTGGGGAGATATCACGCCCACAATAGGGGATGCGAACCAACATTCTCTCTTTCGATCACAACCCATGTCATCATCATCATCCAACACTTGCCCTACTTCAGGCTGGCTTCAATATAGCCACGACTACTATTGCTAGCAGTGGAGAGGATGGTGGTGATTGCTTTTCGGCTGAGGTATGTTTGGTTTGGCGGCGAGGGGGAGGATGGATGGACGGAGCTATCATGCCCCGAGGATCATGTCAGATGCTCAACGTTTCATCTTCAACGTCGTAAATCATTCGTAAGTGTCGTGGGTATCAATCATGTAAGGAAAAAGTACAAGGTTAGTTAGTTGATCGCTCGAGAAAACAAATTTATCAAATAAAATTCAATCATCTTCATTGACCTCCACGGCCGTCTCTCTAATCATGACGGGTCGGTTTTGTTTGGAAACAAAACTTTGATCTTGGAGTTCGTATTTTGTCGACAGTGGTGGTGGAGGTCTTCTCTTGGGGCTGGCTGGAGCAGTCGTTGTTTGGGACGTGGTCGTGTTGAGGCCGTAGGCTTTCAGGTCCTGCTACGTAGCGTCGATGACATGGGCATCTTCGTCCCCAATGTCACAGCCAAAGATTGCAACGTCGCCACCCGGGGCAGTATATTCGCTGTCTTCTTCTTCGTAGCAGTCTTTGAATGGATCCGAATCTTCGTCATCAGAGCTCGAGTCGACGGGAACAGTCTCGGACAGTTCGGTGAGGTCATGAGACCAGCGTCGTACACTGTCGACATTGGAAGCATGTGCAACTATCCTGTGAAGGTCGGGTGTTTGTCGACGGCATTCATTGTCTAGTTTGGATTGACCGAGGTGGTAAAGTAGACTCGGTAGGCGGTGATGGCGGGTTTGTTTTTGGAGGTGAGCATGTTGTTGTGAGTATTGGTCGTCGAAGACCGATAGATCATATGTGTGTGTGGGTGTGTGGGTGTGTCGACGAGTAACCAATGTCATTGTATGCGAGAGACTTTTTTGTTGTTTGTGGTCTGGTTGGAAGGAGTCAATAATGGAGGGAGGCAAGTCCAAGAATGTTATATCTTTTGTCTTGTGTGCAATATGAACCACCGGAGACAGGATTTGAGTGACAAGGAGAATGCTCGCAGATGTGACGGCGGATCTGAGGAGTGAGGAGGACGACGTATCCACGGAACAAGGATGAAATCCCAAGATTCCGCGAGTCCGCCTAGCAATGACCTGACGATCAGGCCCCGGAAGATGCGAAGATGCGGCAGAACAGGGACTGATGACTGAGGGATGGTCGGAGGGAGGGTAAGAGGTATCTCGCACACAGGGGTGTGCATTTGGTAGGAGTGGGCTGTGGTGAGCGAAGCCACTGGCGAGAGTACAATACTCATACGAGTTACCGGGCGTTGTCCTTCGTACTAGGTACCTACCTACCTACTAGGTAAAGGTAGTATTGTCGATCGGATCAAGGACCTAGTGGGAAATGATAGATTCGCACTCATCACTTTTTGGTGTACAGAGTACCTTAACGAACACCTAACGAGTACGTGACCAATTTTTAAAGCGGCGTGCTGACCGTAGTTTTCCTAATAACCCTTGGCACATCCTTGAACCGCGTACAGTACTCGTAAGTACAGTATCCGTATTAATTACCCTATGGTTATAGTATTTCGCCTGGCCCATTTCCAAATTTCATTGCGCTGCCCATGAGTTCCGTTTGGATGTTGGCTGGGAACGGGAACACGAACTGCGATAGTATTCTAGTGAGGCCTGCATAGCACATGTTGACCAACTCAATGCCTATCATCTGAGGCAAGCAGCCACCATGATACTGATACTCACGACCGCGACCGCGACCGCTGCCGACAACGAACGAGTCATCCACGGACGACGACCACACGCAACCCGAGCCCTATTCCCATCGCGATGCCCTTCCACGACCTTAACGTGCCGTACACGGCCAACCACGCCGACCAGTCGCACACATTAGCCTTCCACGCCGAACTGGGGTACTCGGTTGTAGCGGTGTCGGTGGCCGAGACCGGCAAGCTGCCTCCCACACTCCCAACGATCCCCGTCTCTGCTCTGACCGTGCCCAAGTCTATCACGACGGTCCTGACACGGCTGACGCTCACCATCTCGGACGCGGCACAGAACCACCGGCTGGCGTCCCTACAGTCGCAATACTCGCTGCTGGCGCTGCGTCCGACGAACGAAAAAGCCCTCCAGCTCTGCTGCTCCTCGCTGGACTGCGACCTCATCTCGCTCGACTTCAGCCAGCGCCTGCCGTTCTGGCTGAAGTTCACGACCGTGTCATCGGCGCTGCAGCGCGGCGTGCGCTTCGAGATCTGCTACGGCCCCGGCGTGCAGGGCGGAAACCCCGACGCGCGCAGGAACCTGATCAGCGGGTCGGCGGCGCTGATCCGCGCCACCAGAGGTCGAGGGATCATATTGAGCAGCGAAGCGAAGAACGCGTTGGGCGTGAGGGGACCACACGATGTCATCAATCTCGCCCAGGTCTGGGGTTTAGGACAGGAGAGGGGCAAAGAGGCACTATGTGAAGAGGCTGGGAAGGTGGTCAGATTGGCTGCCCTCAAGCGCAGCAGTTTCCGCGGCGTGGTCCAGGCGATCGAGGGCGGGGCGGAGAATACGAGTATTCCTGCCAAAAAGGTCGAGAGACTCCAACAGACGCAGAAAGAGAAAGCCTCGAACCCTGCTCGTTGGGCGGGAGGGAAGAACAGCGTCGTCAGAGAGCAAGAAGCCACGAGAGGGAAAAACAGCGTCGTCAAAGAGCAAGGAACCACGAAAGACGGCCGAGAAGAGACGGAAACAGGTTTCTTCAACTTGAACGGCACGAAAAGGAAATCTTCCACCGCATCCTTGACACCCACACAGTCGGCACCAACCCGAGACGGCGAGGAGAAACAACCACTATCCAAGCGCGAAACGAAAAGAAGAGCGAAGAAGGCAAGGCTGGAACGTCAAGATGGTCCCCGTCCCAGACCAGGCGACCCCGAGGCTGCCTGCGTCTAACAGCACGTACTCCCGCCTCATGAGCGTCCGATCAAGTGATCAAAATATCACGATTTTGGTTTCCCGCATGGCGCATCATCTTGGCGCCATGACTGCGGCTGTCTAACTCTCAGGAAGAAGCAGAAGCCTCGGCCAGCCGCCAGACTTGAAAAATAGCTAAGAAGGAAAGGAAAGGCGCATCGACCTGGCGCGATGACTGCGGGTGATCTAACTCTCAGGAATCAGGAAGAAGCAGATGCAGATGCAGAAGTATTGGCCACACGCGAGACATGAAAATTGGCCAAGAAGGAAAGTAAAGGCGCAGAGAGCCGGAGTGGGAGTAAGCTATCTTGTGTTCTAGATCCTAGATCCTAGCCCTGGCGTGGATATCTGCCCTTTGCCTTTTCGGCATCCACCTCTAAATGTACAAGAATGGAAAAAGAAAGAGAAAACAAAAGAACCATCCCACGATTGGGATTGGGATACCATCCATATCCATATGACTGCGCCCCAAGGGTATATCGTCGTTCATAAGATCCACCACAAATGTCTGGTTCTGGTCCTGGTCCTGAGACTTTCCCTCTTTCTGTTCTGGGTAAGCTCTCTTGATCTGGCCCAACTTGCTACCTATGCTATGATACCCAAGTCGGGACCGGTGCCGGTGCTCTCTTCCCGATGCCCAGAGTATAAGCGTTCTTGAGTGAGAGAGTTGCTGCATCTACTGACTGGAAGGAACCGACTGGAAAGCCGCCGTTCGAGGCGGAGACGGACGCGGCGGCTGCCGATGCTGAGGAAGTGGTGGGCGGCGAGGGAGAAGCGGGCGAAGAAGTGGTCGTAGTCGCGGTCGCGGTCGAGGCTGCGGAGGAGGATGACGAAGTGGAAGTGGAAGTGGAAGCTTCTGGCTCAGGCGCCTTTCCTGCTTTAGTAGGCTCCGACACGTTAGACGTAGCGCTGCTGGGACCAGAGGTATCCGTACCAGAAGTCGTTGCCGTTGCCGTTTCGGTTGCAGCAGAGCCTAAACGTGGCGTCAGCGACGCAGACACAGGACGCAGACACGGCTTTGTTTCGTGCTAGCTAGCTAAGGTAGCTACTCACCCGACGATGATTCTGTGAAGAAGCCTCCTGGAGATACCGCCGCTGCGGGAGATCCGGCACTGGCGGTCGGGGCGGGTGCCGCGGCAGCGGCGGCGACGGTGACGCCGGTCTGGACAGCCTGCGAGGCAGGGATCGAAGACAGTCCTGGTGTAAATGCCGGGTTGGTGGACGTGAAGACCGGGGCGTTGCCCAACAGAGCCGCCGCTCCGCCCGCCGTGGCCAGAGCAGACACGAAGGCGGGAGGAGGGCCGCACCAGCAGCCCGGGGGAGCGTTCTGCCATTGCGTCACGTATGCGGTTACAACGGACGCGGTGCACGGCGACACGGCGGTGATGGTGGTCTGGAGAGTCTCCAGTTAGTTGATTCAAGTCTTCTGAGGTGGTGCGGTTCACGCAGGCAAGATACTCACCGTCTCAGTCGTGGTTGATGTCGCTGGAGGCGCGCAATCCTGGGCCTGGAAAATAGTGGTCGGTGCCGCAACCGTCACAACAGAGGTCTGGTAGACTGTTGACGCTTGATACTGGTTGTTGCCGCCACCGCTGCCACCGCTCCAGCCGTTCCCTCCACTCCCTCCACTCCATCCACCACCGCCGCCGCCTTTGCCCTGACCTTGGCCTTGTCCTCCCGAGTAACCGTCGCCGCCACCGCCGTTATAGTCACCGGCCCAAACCTGCGAACGTGTCAGCAAATGGAAACCCTTGCACTGTCAGGCAAAAGGTCGTACTTGCGCCAGGCAAGCTGCCAAGATGGAGAGTGTGTAAAAGGAGCGGACAGCCGGCATCGCGATCAAATGTATAATGGTATAGGAGTTTTCAAAAAGGAGTGAGAGCGCGAGAGGATGAATTAGATGGATGATATGATGTCCAGCAACACTAAGAACGAATGACTCTGAGGGTGGAAGACCGAGATGAAGGGACGAACAAGAAGCAGCGAAGGTCGGGTCTCTAAATGGACAATTGGAAGGGGGATTGAAAGGGCACCAGAGCCACGGCCAGATTGAAGGGACAAGGCTCCTTTCGGTGCGAGGCACATCCGGACAGTGGCTTCAGACGACGAGTGATGAGGGAGGACAGGGACAGTCGGCGGCGAGCTGGACTGAAGTGTTTGCAGTCGCCGACCGGCTGGCCGCCATTGGAGGAAGCCACATCTCAAACATGAGCTGCGACGTGAGCGTCTTCATTGCAGTCTCGAAGTTGTGCCCGTTGGTGGCTGGGGGTATCATGTTGGGCTTAGACGTGCCAGAAGTGCTTGCTGAGACGCGTGGTGTTTCATCCTCGGCGGCACCTGGACGCCGGACCAGAGGCTTTGCGCACCACTCAGCCTGGGCGTCTCAGTCAGGAAGACGGGCAGTCTTGGCCCGGACTCGCTACATCTGGAGGGGACGAAGGGTGAAGCCTGGAACCCTAGATCTCGCTGTGTGTTCTATAGGAAGTATAGTACCATAGTACTCCGTAGGTGTCCAGGAGATTGATCGGATGGGATGAATTCCACTGCCAGTGCTTCGAGATGTGATGGAAACCGGGGAACTCCAAGAATGGCGTCTTGGCAGCTTTGGCGTTGTAAGCCTCCGACGAGGCTGGCACTCTACAGAGTTCAGTATACGGGTACTCTGTAGTCTCTATTGTGTACGGACTACACGTACTAAGCCAATCTTCTGGAAGAAGACCAGCCATACATCTAAGGAAGAAGCGTGTGGGTGTGGGATTCCATCATAGTATTTCTCTATGCTCTAGGCCGTACCATCTACTCAGTAGACCGGACCGCTTGCAAGGTTCAAGCATGCCGTGCCGTCTTTGGGCCACCACCTTCCGCCACAGTCTAGCTCGATGGCCAACCGCGAACTGTCGAGGTTTGGGCAGCGAGTCGAGCACGTCTTCAGTGACTGTTGACCGTTGGGACATGGTTCTCGAACAAGGGCTCTGGCTCGTCCATACTCCCGCACAGAGTTCCTGCATGCTCGAGACCGCCATTCCTGGCCTGTTGCTCCACAGTACAGCATGCCTGTCGAGTTGTCGGGTTCCATTAGTTGGGCTGAGTGACAGAGGCCATGAGTATGGTCTAAGTCGATGGTCTATCTTGCGGCTTGGATCCATCAGCTAACGGCTATGCGCCCGGTGTTGGTAGTTAGTTTCTTCATTTCAACTCGTCTCGTCACTTCGGCTGCCAGATCGGTGATTTTGACAAGCACTCCCTCTTTCTCACTGTTCACCATGTCCAGTCAGTCAATCTCCATGTCACGTTAGAACAGGCAAAACCCTGTGGAGCACTTACGGATGTCCTTCCGGCAAGCCCATTTCCTTTACCCGGACTTCTCCTTTCGCTTGCTCATCCTCACCGAGGATGACTGCAAACGGGGAGCCTGCTTGCTCTGCGTTTTTGAATTGGACTTGTGGCTTGGGCTTTTTCTTGTACGTAAATTCCACTTTGAGACCTGCATCCAACAGCACTTTCGTCACCTCGATCCGCTGCTTGGCCATGCCATCGAAACCGCCGCCTCCAAAAGCCATGACATAGACATCGGGCGCATTGGACGAAATGTAGCTGAAGGTTTCGCCTTTGGCAATCCTCGCTTTCGTGATGCTGAAGATGCGATCGACCCCGAAGCTCACACCAACGCATGGCAGGTCCGCGTTGGATCGAAACCGTTCGACGAGGTGGTCATACCGGCCACCAGCAGCGACCGACCCGATACCCACCGATGGATCATTGGAACGGTCCTCGTCTTCATCGAGCACTTTTTTCTCCTTCTTGCCCTTCTTCTGGACTTCTTGGGCAACGTCGCTGCCGTTGGCGATCACAGGTGCAGACCCTTCCGTGACGACCTCGTAGATAATACCGGTGTAGTAGTCCAGCCCACGAGCGAGTGACAGGTCAAACGAGATCTTGTCCAGCGCCCCCCACGCCGAAAGGTAGTCCATCAGAATCTCCATTTCGTCAATGCCCTTCTTCGCCTTGGCGTTGTTCATCAGGGCCTCGTCTTTCTGCAGCTCTTCGAGTAGATCCTTCCCGCCCTTCCGGGTCACGTAGGTTTGGATCTTGTCAGCCACGGCTTCGTCGAGACCTTTCGTCTCCACCATCTCTTTCTTCACCTCATCCCAAGGCGACTTGTCCAGTTTGTCCACCGCACTTGATATCATCCTGATCTTCTCTTCGGGCACGCCGCATACTTCGAAGAGACCGTCGAGTATCCTGCGGTCGTTGAGCTTGATGGTATATCGGCCACTCCACTCCAACGACTCAAAGACCTCGACGATGATCGCGATGACCTCGCTATCGGCGATCATGGGATCACTGGCTCCTGCAAAATCGATATCGCACTGGTAGAATTCCCGCATGCGTCCTTTGGCGATCGCAGGTTGGTCTCTTCGGTACACCTTACTTATGGCGAACCTTTTGTAGTTCTTGATATTTGCGTTCATGGCCAACCACCGGGCGAATGGCACGGTCAGATCATAGCGCAACGACAGTAGTTCGCCTCCTTGATCTTTCAGGTCATAGATGAGCTTGGAGTCCTCGCCATATTTGCCCTTCAATACTTCTTCCCGCTCAAACACCGGGGTGTCGAGCTTCTTGCCCCCGTGACGGCGGAAGACACGAGATATTTGCGCGAGGATGTCTTCCAGGAGGTCGACGTCTTCCCCGGCCCAATCTCGTGTCCCTTTCGGGTTCTTGATCAACTCTTGCTTCTTCTCCTTTTCTTTTCCCATCGTGGAGCAGTCTCGGGTGAGAGGCTTGACGGTGATCTGACGATGTAGAGCCGCAAAGGTCTGTCTGGGCAGGAGTCTAGTCGTACATGCGTAAACTCGAAGGATACTAGTAGGGCGCATGCGAGGGCAAGGGCGGTACTAGAGAGTAGAGGGAGAGGCGGTGACTCAGTTGGGCAACGGAACAGGAATGGAACAAATTGGGAACCGCAGCTGGCATATAAAATGCGTGCTATACATACATGCTGCACTGTCACCACGAACCTCGATTGGGCAGGAAAATGATTTACGATTTGCAACGAACTCGAACAAACTTGCCAAGACCAGACCATTACCCCTCGCGCGGCGGTGATATCTACATGTACGTACTACATGCAATAAGTACTATTATCAGGATCATATATCTAAAGGCACCAGGGCTCTAGCCACCTGTGTCACTGAAGCAAGCAAGATACAAGACACAAGGCGATACATCGAAATATATTGGAGCCTATCTCGTCCGATAGCCCTCAGGCCACCGCCGGACATCTACACACTGGACACTCTAACGTTCAGCCATGCATGCCAACACCCTCCTGCACCAACCTCTACCACGTAGTTGATCCCGGAATATGCCCTGGACTGTAGCTACCTCTCTGTGGGCTGCGCAGTGCGCCACCAACAATTCCCCCTGCCGGACTGCCATTGTTCTGCCCTCTGCTGCCGCTGCTTCCGCTTCCCTTCCGCCCCGGGTTGTCGTATTCCGCGGTCGAGGGCATTGGAGGTATCGGATCAGCATCCTCGAAGTCGCCAGAAAAATTGCTGATCCCGCCAGCTGACCGGTTGGTATCCGATCTGGGTCGGCGCTGATCCGTAGAGGGAAGAGTTTTAGCATATGCAAGGAAAGGAGAGGCTTGAACCTCGGTGATGACAGGGCTATTCGGGAACGCTTGGAAACTGCCAAATGCATAGGGGCGAGCGTGTTGTGGCGGAGGGCGGGTGCCAGGAAGCTCTCCCTCAGGGGTCAGAGGCCCGCTGTTGTTGAGCATGATTTCTCGCTGAGCAAGTTCCTGGTTCTCGAGGAGGTCGAGCTCCCGGAGGTTGGTTTCCCACCGCATCCTCGCATTCCTCAATTCGTTTTCCACGAACCGGATCTGATGCGTCAACTCCACCTCGCGTCTCTGCTGATCAGCCCCCTTCGCACTTGACTCGGCGGCCCTTCTTTCCTTCTCGTTCAGTCCTTGCGCATTCGCTTGAGTTATCCGGTCATGCTGTTCGGTGAGCTTGGTGTTGCGACCTGTTAGACGTTCCTTGCGAGAAACGATGGTGTTGAGTTCGCCGTTGGCACAGGAGAGTTCATTGTTCGCGGCTGAGCGAGCCTTGGTCAACACCTCATTCGCGTCAGCAAGTAGCTTGGTCTGTTCCTCGTAAGCCGTTTTGCAAGCGTGGTGCTCGTCAATTTCGTCCGCGGGGGTCGACACCAGGCCTTCGAGCGCGGCATCGATCTCAAGAGTGGCATCCTCGGTCTGGCGAATACTGCGTTCAGCTTGCAACAACTTTTGCCTCTGCTTGGTGTCGTCACTGGCAGTCTTAAGACGCGTGTTGAAGCTGTCGACTTCCTTTTCCACTTTCGCAAGCGTAGTTCGATGTTGACGACGGAGCTTGGTGAGGCGATTGCGAGCCTCGGTCAATTTGGCTTCGGCTGTCGCGATGGAATTCTTCAGCGTAGTCGTGGGCGAGGATGGTCGGGTTGATTGACGAACAGGCACGGGGGCCATCGAAGCAGGCAAGTCTTTGTCGAGTAGCATCGGCGTTTTGACCATGACCGATGCAAATTCTTCTTCTCCGTCGCTACGAATGAAGCTGCAAGTGTAGGTACAATTGGGCGCCAGACCAGAGATTGTACCCGACCACTGGGCAGACGGGCCTTCGGAAGCTGCAGAGTGGTCCACCGCATCAAGACTAACGGAATGCCACTTTGCGCCGTTGATGCGCACATAGAACGGTCTGTTGTCGCCCATCAACGCGGAATCCTGGTTTGTCTCGGCGGATGGTATATAAGCTGCTTCGAAGGAGATGGACGAAGGGTCCACGTTGGTGATCCAGATGAGGCCTCGCTGCACGGTTTCAAACGGCGTGCCTTGGTTGTTCGCGACGGTTGGAAGGGCTTTATTGTGTTCAACCTCTCGGAGAACATGGACTTTGGTACTGGCCAGGGCGGCCCAGAAGGGCTGTTTGCTCCGGACATGATTTGCTTGTCGTCTCCGCTTCTTCGCACTCACAAGCTTCTCCTTGCCTTCTTTCAACCCCGGCGTCGGAGGGGCTTGATAGTCGATTGATGAGGAGACGCCCGCGGACGCAGACTCCAGTGCCGAGATGTCCGACGCAGAGCCTGCGGAGGCTTCTGTATCGATGCGTTTCGACTTCGCCGTGGGGATGGACTGTGAGCTGCTAACATTGCGGCGCACGAGCGCCATCACAGCTTGACTGATGATGTGTATTGCAAATAAACTCCGGATATGCGATGGAGCTCCTGGACTCTGGCCAAAGTCGGAGTCGGAGGGCAGGTATTTGAAATACTCCGCGACCCCAGTCTGGGCGAGTAGATCCATAGGCACCAGATTTGTGAACAGAAAACGGCGGACACCTCTACTTCGGATAAGGTGCAGCAGAAGAACTCCAACGAAGCAGATCAGGTTGACTCTCCCATTTTTCCCTGAGCTGCCATTTCCCAGTGTAATGGCAATCTGTATCTGAGCCAAGTCCAGTGCGAAACTCTGAGCCCATGCCCAGAGGCAGATCCACAATCCGAAGCAGAGCACATCAACCACAACCATGGTAGTGATGCTGGGTGCGCCCGCAGACCCCTGGAAGATGTCGAGTAAGGAAAGGAACGAAACCGGGGCGCCGCCTCCGGGCATCAAGGTCAACGACGCAAATAATGCCTGCACAATGGTCAAGACTATGGAGGGTAGGGCCAGCAAAACAATCAGCAGAGACACGGTGTCGCAAGCTGGCCGAGACCGGATGATAGTCGAGGCGATTTGCAGAGCGCTGACATCCTGAGTAGATTTGGGCCTAGAAGAGGCCATATCGCCCCGTCTTTGTTGCAACATTGCCGACCCATTCGACTCCGAACTATGCTCCTTCTCTTTGCTTTCGCTCCCTTCTGACTCCCCGGCTTTAGACTGGGTCTGGTTCGACCCTTTCGCGACTTCCCGGTTCGCCTCAGACGCAGCAGAACCAGATTGATCGTTGCTCGGTGCGCTCACAGACGGGTCGGCGGAGTGTAACTGAGGGACAGGCTCGGAGGGAACAGGGCCCTTCGCCGTGCCATTGAGGTGACCATTCGACTTTTGTTTTGTGACACGTTTTCCTGGACCTACAAGTCCACTGTCATGGCGGCCGTTGTGCTGATGCTTTTTCGCCGCAGGGTTTCGCGGCATGAAGGTTTGGGAACCGAGTTTGCAGGCCCGCAACCAGCCAGCTTGCGGACGCCTTTCAGGTCAGCAAGCCAACTGGACGAGCGGAGGCCGGAAACGAAGAAAGAAGAGATGGACGCAATATATCGGTATATGGTGGCAAGGATAGGACTGCTGAGATCGTTGCCGATACAGAAATAAGAGGAGAACAAGGGAATGTATAGAAAAAGCTATGGCCGCACGAGTTCGAGGATGCCAAAAGAGTAAAAGATGCGGATGCGGATGCGATGAGTTGCAGTTAGAGTTGCGAGTGCGTGCCAGTACCAGCTGCAGAGTAACCAGAACCAGTAGGCAGGAAGGACCAGCGTGGGGTGGCGAGTTTGGGGGGGGAGGGGGGCAAGCCAGCTGGGTTTCCAGGCGGGAAATA
The DNA here is from genome assembly GCF_000585565.1 of Capronia epimyces CBS 606.96. Lineage (NCBI taxonomy): Eukaryota > Fungi > Ascomycota > Eurotiomycetes > Chaetothyriales > Herpotrichiellaceae > Capronia > Capronia epimyces. Next base: position 1,915,581 of record NW_006912906.1, read on the forward strand.
ATCATATATTAGGCCTAAAGCACCGGCAAACTCCTATAATACAGACTACCTCAGGTAGGTCCATAGGAGTTGGAGAATGGGTTGTGCGGCGCCCCTACTAGGTAGCAATCATCGGCCTCCCGGGTGACTGTAAATTAATCGTCTGGATCTCTGCCTCCAGGCAACAGACACGTAACGGACAGTGCTGGTGACGCCGGTCAGTGCGATCATGACAGCTGAATCAGGCCCCTAAGCCCCGAACCTCCTGCCCGTGAGGCTTGAGCCCTCAAGCATGCAGCCTGCGCTCCTCACGCATGCAACAGCCTCCTATTGACACGAACCGCCTGATTCCGTGCGGTTTAGCGGTGGGAGAAAAATTCAACCCAATCCGCCACTTGACATTATTGTTGTTAACCAGGCCACTCGCAAGCACACAATACAACCATATGCGGTGGACCCCTCGACATCAGTTTTTTTCTTTCTCCTTCTCCATGAAACGAAAGCAGGACCAATCATACCCGGTTCATGCACTGACCGAGCAGATCCTCAAGGCTGCATACTAGGTGGTTTAGTCTGACTGGGTGAAATCTAACCAACCCATATACCTTTCCCACCTCCGGCATCTATGCCGAGGGCACAGCTGCAATCACCTTTTCCACAGGTTCTGACACCTTTCACAGACTAGCACATGATTCGGGCTTGGACGCTGGAGCTCCTCGGCTTCCCACTTCCTCGCCGTCCGATTTCCAACCGCCCAACTGCCCCTCTGGCTCCGGTGAGAAACACAACTGAAGAGATGCTTAGGCGATCGATTCTGAAACCCAAGGCCGTCCCGCTAGCCCGCAGCCTGCGTTATTTCTACCGCTAGCAGCCTTGACGTGGAGAGCGGAGGGTGGACGACTAAGGCAACTAGGAGGGAACTAAAGAGGCGGAGTGCAGACGCTTTGGCACAGCAATTGCTCACCAAGCTCGAACCAGGCGCCCTCAAGCCTTTCTTAGCTGGGAGCATATGCATATCACATCCCGCCTAGCGATTCAATTCACCTCCGAGTCAGAGTTTAGACAGCCGTCTTCTCCGACCTCTGCCGCCCCTAATCATGAGGCGTTGCTACGATCTCTGGTTTCCCTCATCCGCTCTAAACTTTGCGCTATCCGTCGATCATGACCTCGATGTCCTTCATGAATATGCCGCAATGGGCGGATTGGCCAGAATGACTACTGATCCAGGGTATAATGTTCTAAGATTTCTTCTTTAGACACGGTCGGTGACTGTACTTTGACCAGGCGCGTGTACGGATTATGCAATTGACACCCCTTTTGCAGCTTGCCTGCGAGAGTTGCTATATATCAAAAATGAACAACTTCTAGCAGGATCGCGGAGAACTTGAACCCCGGATTCCTTCGGCAGATCATTCCTTATCTCCTGATGTCTGATAACGACCTCAGCATTCACCCCCTCTCATGGTCACTGACTTCTCCCCCTTGGATCCTTGTCCAAATGCTGTGATAGTCGTTAGGCATGCCAAAAGTCCCTCTGCTTCTGCGTCTCTCCCCACTTTTGGTTCTGTGGTCTAGTCTGTCGAGTGGCTCTCTGGAAGAAACCCATTCACACCGCTCATTCCCACAGGCCGACTTTCAGATTTCAGTCCCGGTCTGTTCCGTCAGTGGGTTTGCCGACATGGGGATGGCATGGTCCCGAACCTCCCCAAGTCCGGGCGCTCGCTTGGATGTACGACACTGTCTCAGGGTGACTGAAACGACCCAGGAATGATGAAGCCAGCACGGTGCAAACGGGGTTTGTTGGACGGCGACGCTCATTACACAATAAAGACATGGGAGCACCGCATGCCCAGGACCATGGAAGCAGAGCTCTCATATCCGCAGGATAAGTCAATTCTGCTTCATCACTGCTATTTGTTGAGAAAGGTAGGTAGGTGCTTGGACAAGTTTGGGGGTTGCGATCCAGGTATTGCTTGATCACAACCGTGCAGGGCACTGAGTTACAGCAGAGGGACGACCGCGCTCATCTCGGTTTGTGTCTTTTGAGATACCTTTCGTAAAAGTGAGTGATGTCGTTGCTACATGTTGTTTTGGCGACATGGATGTTGAAATACAACACTGTCGTGGACCGCGGACGAAGACCGACCGAAGCAGAATGAAGAAGAGCGCAGCGTGCAGCAACCCGGGGTGATATGGAAGAACAGTCTCTCGGTTCTCATATTCATATCCGACCATCGTGGATCTGCCCACGTCCATTTCATTCAATTGAACGATTTCATCATCTGGACCGACAGCCTCCCTCAGATCTTGCTTCGATCGACCCCGTCGGTGTCATCAATTCGATATACATACTTGAGCGCACTTGCTTTCCCATTCTTCAAGTTTTCCAAACCAGTCTGCACACCTCCCAGTCCGCCCGGGACGACCTCATATGGATGACCCTTAAACCAGCCCTCCTTGAGACCCAGACTGAAGAGGCGGAACCATGCATACCCCAAATCGCTGAGGTCGATGGGCCGTCCAAAGACCGAACCAACGGAGGTGACAGTCTCATGGACCGTCTCAGGCTGACCTTCATGTTTCCCCCTGGGAAGCACGAGGGTGACGTGGCCGTGGGGGTCGAGCACCTTCAAGATTTGCTGGCGACTGCCTTTTTCACTGACGGCATCGAAAGCGTACAATAGTCTTTGACCTTTGGGGACAGCATCGCGGATGCCTGCGACGACCTGGGCCTCGCCGCCACGGTAGTCAATGACGGTATCGCCTTTGGATTTATCGATCAGGCCTTCTACGAACGGGATCCCGCGGCCTGCCACGGCGATGATGGGATGGATGTTCGACCGTACCAGGAGTTTCACCGCAAATGCACCGACGGCAGAGGCCGCGCCATAGACCAGCACTCCTCCAGACTCGGCATCCTTCCGAGCCTGGGAGACCGACACCCACGGCTCTGGCAGACCTAGGCTGGAGAAGAGCCCGACGGCAGCTGTCATTGCAGCCAGGGGGATAGTGGCAGCTTCTTCGAAAGAGATTGACTTGGGGAGATGGAAGGTCGACTTTTCCCCTGCGATGGCGTACTCGGCAAATGCGCCATAGGGCTTGCCCATCTGGTGGAAGGCGGCAACACGGTCGCCTGGCTTGAACTCGGTGACATCGGAGCCCACAGCCTCAACGTATCCGGCCACGTCGTCGCCGGTGTTCAGGCCGGACGCATCCTTGAAGAACAGGGGATATTTCCAGTCCTTGGGATTCGTGCCGGCCACAACGACCTTGATCAGGACCTGGTCGGGCTCTGCAGAGGGGACAGGAATGTCCTGGATCTTGACTTCTAGTTCATTCGCGCCCTTGGCAAAGACTTGAACGGATTTCATGGCGTTCTGGTTGGTCTTCTTTTAGATTGCTTTAGATTCGTCAGCGGTCTGTCTACTTTCAATGCTGGTTCCAAATCCGTAGTGGTTGTGCTCGAGCTCAAGCTAGACCGAGCATATCTTCGCGCAAACAATGGAGAACGGGCCTGGGGTTACCTCGAAGGATGACTTCGAACGAGGAGAAAGACAGTGATGATTGTCTTGGATGGTCCCGAGACAGGAGAATGCTGATCTGGTCCGAGGAGGACAGGGAATGTACCGATACAGTATGTGAAACGCGATTTGTAATACAGCAACCATTCAAGCCGCCTTCGCCTCGGAGAGCGGCATGATCCAGCGTCGTCAAAAGGTGGAGGGAGAGGGGAGAGGAGAGACTACCCCGCCGACTGAGTGTCGCAATACGAGTAGACGATGGTGACTGACCATATATGTACATCCTTGTCCCGGGATGACCGGGTACAGCAACTGCTTGCTCACTGTACGGAGTACTCGGTTCTCTGCCTCAAGGTATGATCATCTCTTCTCAGCAATTCATCGGCTACCGGCTGGGCTGAAACCCGAAACCAGTGCAGAAACGGCTTTCTGACAATGCAATTTGTCTGGCAGTCGGAAGTATATCACAATAGTAATAATAATAAAATAATAGCTAGAACTGGGGTTGGGAACCCGTTTCTGGCCTCGACATCAGAGTCTACATGTACCTAATGGTAGTTCTGGATCCCAGCTCAGCCGACCGCATTGGAATGTAAAGAGAGGTTTCCTAACATCTACGTAGTACATGTGTATATCAGCCCGGCAAGCTAAGTCAAGCTCTGTTTACTGGATATTTTGTTGACCACCATTTGAACACCAGGGCAATAGGTATCATGGAGGCAGTGAAGTCGGCCCGCACATTTGCCAAGTGACCAGGTCCATCGGACCGCAAATGTTGAAGAAATGGACTGGACACTCCTCGCATAGCCAAACGAGCCATCAAGACGCCCAAGTCAGGTTGGAAAAACAAATGGAATCGATTGAGGACTTGGTATGTGATCTAAGTACAACGAGACACTTTTCGGTTTGCCCAGCGACCGCTTCCTGCCGACGGCCTGCTATCTGCTGTCTCAACTAGAGGAGCGGTGTCCCTTTTTGACCCAATCAGAAATTGTACAAGTGTCTAAGCTTCATTAGCCCTCGGCCATTGTGCCCGGTTCGTGCCTTACGTACCTATGTGAAGCTCTTGGTAAAGCTGACCACAACATCCTTCAGTTGCTGCTCGAGGTCCTTGCTCAATTGTCCCTCCTTGTCGATTCGGGCCAAGAGCTCGGCTTGGTCGCTCCTCAAGTGTGCGAGGAAGTCAGCCTCCCATTGCAGGATCTTGGCCACTGGGACGCTGTCCAAGTGACCGTTGACACCGGCGTAGATGAGAGGGACCATTTCGTTGACGGCCATAGGGGAATATTGCTTCTGCTTCAACAGTTCGGTCAAACGTTCACCACGGTTGAGGGTCTGTTTGGTGGCGGCGTCAAGATCGGAACCGAACTGAGCGAAAGCGGCGACTTCTCGGTATTGGGCCAAGAAGAGTTTCAGAGAACCAGCGACTTGTTTCATGGCCTTGAGCTGAGCGGCCGAACCGACACGCGAGACGGAAAGACCGACGTTGATGGCTGGACGAATACCCTTGTAGAACAATTCCGCTTCCAAGAAAATCTGACCGTCGGTGATGGAAATGACGTTGGTAGGAATGTACGCAGACACATCACCACCTTGGGTCTCAATAACTGGAAGAGCAGTCAAGGAGCCACCGCCGTGCTTGTCGCTCATCTTGGCAGCTCGCTCCAACAATCGGGAGTGGAGGTAGAAGACATCACCGGGGTAGGCCTCACGCCCAGGAGGACGACGGAGCAACAGAGACATTTGTCGGTAGGCCACGGCCTGCTTGGTAAGATCGTCAAACACGATAAGAGCGTGCTTGCCGTTGTCGCGGAAGTATTCTCCCATCGCACAACCGGCGAAAGGAGCAAGGTATTGCAAAGGAGCAGCCTCAGATGCGGTGGCAGCGACGACAATGGAGTATTTCATGGCGTCGTTCTCCTCCAGGGTCTTGACGAGCTGAGCGACGGTAGATCGCTTCTGGCCGATGGCCACGTAGACACAGTAGAGTTTCTTGGTCTCATCGTTCGAGTTGTTCCATCTCTTTTGGTTCAGCATGGCGTCCAGGGCGACGGCAGTCTTTCCGGTTTGACGGTCACCAATGATCAATTCACGCTGGCCACGACCGATCGGCACCATGGCGTCGACGGACTTGAGGCCGGTCTGGACCGGTTGGTTGACAGAGTGTCGGGGAAGGATACCAGGGGCCTTCAGTTGAGCACGGCGTCTCTCGGTGGTCTTGATTGGGCCCTTGCCATCAATGGGGTTACCGAGGGCATCAACGACACGGCCAAGGATAGCCTCGCCGACAGGAACATCAACCTGGTGACATTAGCTCAACGCGCAAGGCAGGGGAGAAGAGACTTTTTCTCACAATCTGGCCGGTACGCTTGACAGTTTCGCCTTCCTTGACGAGACGATCAGAACCGAAAAGCACGATACCGACTTGGCCAGCTTCCAAGTTCATGCACATGCCCTTGACACCGGAAGCAAATTCAACCAGTTCTTCGGCCTGGACGTTGGCCAGACCATGGACACGGGCGATACCGTCACCGACGGACAAGACGCGGCCGGTCTCGGTGAGACCTGCCTCCTCTTGCACACCACGGATTCTTTGCTCTAGGATAGAGGAGACTTCGGTGGGGGAGGCTTTGGCATCGGCGGCGTATGTTCGAACCTGTTTCGAGATGGTATTGAAAGGTGCGGGCGTGACGGCACGAGACTGAAGAGACGATTGATTAGCCTATAAACCTTCCATTGAAAAGTTTGAGAGGACTCGGTGGCCGTCCCAAGCTCCAGCACCTCCCAAAGAAGCTCTCCGGCGTCGAACAGGGTGGTTTTGGAGCTTGATCAGCTTGGACGAGCAAGATTTGAAGCTTACCGCAGCTACTCTTCCAGATGCTGCAATCGCACCGGCAATGCGGCCAGACTGGCGCAAGACGTTCCTCGACATCATCTTGCCTGCTCACGAAGCGTGGCTTAGGAACTTCCAACAAGCAGGAGGTGAAATCGGATGGCACAAAGAGAGTGGAGAGGAGGTTGATGCTTTGAAGTCGAGGAAGAAGGAGAGGTAGCTGGGCCGGGAGTTTCAATCGAGCTTAGTCCGAAAAAACCCAGGCGACTTTGCCGACTCGGAACGGAAGAGATCACGTGCTGGAGCTTGGCGGAATGGGGACAGATGATTACAGTAGGGATCACGTGGATGCATACGACGACCTGCGGATCTGTCTGGGGCTGTGTGCAGAGCAGTTAATCAAAGAGTGAATAGGATTCAGGAGGCTGGCATTGCACAGTCATCCTCTGTTTATCTAAGCCCACCTTCTGTCTGCTTCAAAGCGGAATGACAGACAAACCATTATGTGCACAGTCGCGACGGCAGCCTCACATCCGCACTCGCAATGTCATCTCCGCTCTCTCAGAACCCGTCCCGTCCTCCAACCTCCAAGGCTAACGCGGCCTCCCCGAAGGTGACCTCTGAAGACGTCGAGCTTGGTCCGGTCCAGAATGGCCAGGCGGAACCTGCTCTTCCTCTGGAAGAGGATATTATGCAATGCGCCCGCATAGGTGCACTTGAGTACTTGCAGAAGATGTTCCAGTCTGGCAAATACTCTGCGAACTACCAAGATGAAGAAGGAATTACACCATTACATTGGGCTGCTATCAACAACCAATTTGCCGTTTGCAAATATCTTCTGGAGCAGGGTGCAGATGTCAACGCAAAAGGCGGGGAATCCAATGCTACCGCAGTCATGTGGGCGTCGCAGAGATGCCATTTCTACATTGTGAATCTGCTACTACAAAACGGAGCCGACCCTCTCCTGACAGATGGCCAAGGGTACAACATTCTACATCTAGCTACTATCGATGGAAACGCCCTTCTCCTGACCCTTCTTCTACATCAAAGCATCCCTGTGGACACACCGGATCCTCAAGGCCATACATCCCTGATGTGGGCTGGGTACAAAGGTTGGCCCGCCTGCGTTGACCTTCTGCTCCGCTGGGGAGCGGATGTGAACGCAGCCGATGATAATGGCTTCACTCCTCTGCACTGGGCTTTGGTCAAGGGCTCGAAACCCTGCCTGGACAGACTGATTGAATACGGCGCCGATCGATTCGCAAAGACCAGGGAAGGCAAGACACCGAGCGCCTGTGCTGAAGAAATGAACACCAAACGAGCATACCACCGTTCTCTGGCCGATCATGGATACGATACTTTGGGTAACATCAAGACACTTCCTCTCAACTTAAATGTTCTATTGCGGGACCAGTCGAAAATGGGCAAATTCTTCTTCCTGTACCCCTTTTTCATCATCATTATCGGCCTGTATATAATCAGTCACATCAGAATTTTTGTCGGCGTCCCGATCTTTTTGGTGGTCTGTCTAGGCATGCAGTATCTGGCACAACGAATTGCAATGAAGGCCCCTCTGGAATATCATTCCATCCACAAAACGCCATATCTGGCCGGCATCTTCGCGGGGACACTGTTTTGGGTAGGTGTCAGCTATCTGACCTCAATCCTGCCTGTTACGTTTTCGACCAATCCAATCTCCACCATAGCCTTCATCATATTCTTCTCCAGCACGTCATATTTTTATTTCACCGCAATGCTCGAGGATCCGGGGTTCATCCCGAAACTAGCGTCACGAAATCAACAACGAACTGTCATCCAGGAACTTTTCTCGCTCTGGAAGTTTGACGAGGAGAACTTCTGTGTGCAATGCATGGTCCGCCGACCCTTGAGGTCCAAACACTGTCGCCGCTGCAACCGATGCGTGGCCAAGCACGACCACCACTGCCCCTGGATCCACAACTGCGTGGGCAACGACAACCTGCGCCACTTTTACATTTATATTCTCAGCCTCGAGGTCGGGATTATTCTCTATGTCCGGCTGGTCCTTTCGTACCTGTCGTTTCTTCCCACGCCATCCGACGATGCCATCTCGAAATGCAACCTTGCCGGCCCCGCCCTGTGCTCGTTCGTGCTGCGCGATCCGTGGACCGTGGCACTGGCTTTCTGGGCCTGCCTCCAACTCGTCTGGGTCACCATGTTGGTCGTGGTGCAGACGGTGCAGATCTGCAAGAACCAGACGACGTACGAGAACATGCGGCGCCACCAACACTCGCACGAGGGCGCCCCGCTGCTCCCGCTGCACGCGCGGCCCGTCACCCACGGCGCTTCGGCAGCTTCGACGTCGCTCAATGACACGGCGGCCTCGGCCACCGCGCTCAACCCCGTACCCCGTCGCCCGGACGGCTGCTTGACGCGATGGACGAAACTGCTCGGCCTCGACGCATTCATGGCCACCGCGTCCGATGCCTCGCACGGCAAACTGCAGGTCCGTACTGGGAACCCGTACAGCCGCGGTGTGATCGGCAATTGCAAGGACTTCTGGTGCGACCCGGCGCCAGTGTTCGGCCGGCGGAGGAACGGCGAAGGTTTCTTGGGTGGCGAGGTAGTCGACTACGCCCACCTGTACGAAGTGCCACTCCGGTTCAGGAGAGGCGTGGGCGGGATGGCGTATGCCAGTGTCGCCGGGGATGACCATCATGACGACGACGACGTGTGACATGATTGATCAATCTCATAGAAAAATTTACAAGGTGCTCGGGGTCGACGTGTGCTGGTTGGAGCAGGTTCTCCAGTGGCTGCCTGAGCGGAAGTACTAACACATACGATATTTTGGGCCATGAAGCATAGGGTCGGCTATCCAAGTGCCATTTACCTTTTCATTCCCGGGTGCGTGTGCACGGATCAGCAGTGCCAGTGAACTAGGTCCATCGCTCTTGAGCGTTGAATAGAAGAGATGACCTACTAGTGCGGACTTAGTCTTGGGTAAGGTCCTCTCTTTCGTCCAGGGCATCTTGCGCAACTTTTGGCTTGTATATCCCCTAGAAAATGCAATCTATGAGCCCTGCCTGTCCTTCACCCTGACTCGACAGGGTAGTCCTCCCTCCATTGGGAGCGTGAGGCTGTTTGCACTTAGTCTTTCTCGGCCTTTTTCGTGCGGTGCTACCACCTCCTCAAACTCCCACTCCGTCCACATCCTCACCATCACCCAGGCAGCCATCACCTCAGCCATCTTCTTGCCCAAGCACGCCCGCGGCCCACCGTTGAAAACGGGGAACTCGTAGGGCGATTTTGGCACCAGCCTGCCCTGGTCATCGAGCCAGCGGGTCGGGCAAAACGTGGTCGCGTCGCTGCCGAACGTCTCGATCGATCGATTCATGGCATAGATGCTCCAGACCACGATGGCGCCAGCAGGGAGAAATGTGCCATCGGGCAGGGTGACGGGCTCGGAAGTCTGTTTGATCTCAAAGGGCACGGGCGGGTACAGACGTAGAGCTTCGTAAAATGTAGCGACCGTGAGGGGCAGGAAAGTGGGTTGTAGGGATGCAATGTCGATGCGGTCGACGTCAACACGGCCGTCATCCTCGTCCTTACGGCTTTCACCGAGAACTTGAGAATGATCGTGTTTCGCGTTACGAAATTTGGCGTCAAGTTCGTCACGCAACTGTCTCAGTGCCTCCGGATGTCTCATCAACGCGTAGAATGTCCAAGTCAAGGATTGTGCCGTGGTGTCTCTCCCGGCAGAGAGAAAATTGAGCGCGGCATCCGCAACGAGCTGGGGCGCTGCCAAAGCTTCAATCAGCCAATCTATCAGCGTCTCAAATTCAGGTGCGTCTTCCGAGGGGGTCTCGTCGTGAGTGATGAGGCTCTCAAAGGCGGTGCGAGCCCGGCGTTTGCGCGCATTGGCGACGATTTGCCGGCCAAAACGCTTCACCTCGGCCAGCGAGGTGCGGAAGTCACCGCCCGTAAACAGCTCAGTTAGCCGGTATAGCGGATTCTGGAAGCGAAGGCCGATATGGCCTGATGCGTGGTCAAACGCTTTGCTGAATGGTGAGGAGGCGGATATTTCCATCTAGTTGCACGGCAGTGTTAGACTATCTTAGCTCATCGAGATGTTGTCAAATAACATTGGGAACGGGGGGACCTGCATCATAAGCCATGTGTCCGACCACCGTCGTCGTCAGGTCTAGGAAGACCTTCTGCAGGTCAATCACAGATCCATCATTAGCCGCTTGGAGTAGGTGCTTCCGCGTGCCAGCGTACACCTCAGGCAGGACCTCTTCGGCTAAAGCGTCCAAGTTGGCGCCGCTGAAGAACTTCAGACCGGCTTTGCGCTGGGCGCGCCACAGGTCGCCGGTGGCATTGATGATGCCGTAGCCTGACGCGGCCACTGTCAGCACGGGTGTGCAAGCTGAAACCAGAGGGCCCATATGTACCGAAGAGATCCCACGATCGCTCTCTGAAGAACTCTCCCTTGGTGATGGATGATTCGTTCTTGAGCACGAATTCCAGGTTCTCAGCACTGTTGATCACCACACCGGGTGGTAATGAGGGAACGGCGATTTCGACGGTTTCTTTGCCGAATTGCTGCTGGCATTTCACGAACCAGTCGAACAGGACGTGGCGGGGTTTGAGGAACTGGATGGCATTTCCCAGGAACGGGAGGGTGTCTGGCGGCTGTCTGGAGACAGCGTACGGTTTATTAGATTGTGCCCATGATGCCTACCAGTATGGCTGGTAGGACTCTACTGGCCATTCCAACTTTCTCTTACCTGAGTCTCTGGCCATTGCGGTGGATGGGGGGGTTTCTGGTCACAATGTAGAGAAGGGCCAGAATACCGAGGAATCCCGCAGCCAGGGCGGTCCGGATCATGCTGATTCGTGCGGAAGATTGACGGCAGGTGCCAGGTGTCACCTTCACGGGTCCCTTGCTGGTGTGGCCAGCTCGAGAGCGCTATGGTGAATAATGACAGAGATCCTGGTTCAGTGTTCATGCCATGCTCCCGACTCTTGTTCTATCAGCCGGGTGGCAAGCCTTCGTGAGGCTGATAGGGTCTACAGAGTAACCATGAGACAATGAGGTGAGCGCAGTGGAGGATGTCAGGACTCAGGAGGAGAGCGTCGGATAGGGTGATTCCGAAAAGCAGGACGATGGGAATATTAGTTTCGGAGATCTGGCGCGCGCAGATTCCTTGGTCGCAGAAGCCCTGGAGGCCCAACCCTGGCTGATGACAGCTAAAGTCATACAGTCGCGTCATGATTCGTGGAGGCGGCAAGCGGGCGATGGCTCCGGCTCCTGAGGCGCAGGCACAGGCACAGACAGACAGGCATCTACAGGCACAGGATACTGTACCAGTCACCTACATCCTCGTATTAGTAGTATTGGCTGTACGCTCTATCCTCAACCACCACAGACGGAGCATCTTGTTGTGACATACTCCAGACAATCGGTCGAGAGCCTCTCTTTCTCGCTCCCTGCTACTCCTGTCGCTCGTTTCCGCTCGTCGTCTTTGGTCGTTTCAGCTGCGTCTCAAGGGACATGCAGCGATAGGAAATACATAGGTACACCATACACCGTGCCAACGTCATCGTCCCCTGGCAGCTTTCTCAAAACTGTTGGGGCCTCGGTTCTTCGATCGAACCGACAGACTGCCACTGTCACCCTTGCCTGAACCTCAATGTCGCCGTCGACAGTCCGCAACAAGGTCACCCCGCCTTATCAAAGACCAGATCTACACATCCATGGCATTGGTGTTGAATATCCTCCCTACGAAATCCGGCCGGAGCACCTGGCCACTCTGGCCAGGCGCTTTTATCCCAGCTCCCCAGCGTAAGCAATAATCACAACACCGTGGTCGCGGCCGGAGAGACTGCCGCTAATTGCTTCCTTCTATAGCCTCGACAAGGTGCTGACCATCAACGAGTACACCGGCATTGACTCTCGTTCAGCCATTGGAAATATCGACCATCCTATCGCCAATACGCCCGAGGCCCCCACCATCGCCCAACAGTGTGACCTCTTCTTCGATCATGGAATAAAGCTGTCCGTGGCAGCTTGTCGCAAGGCGTTGGAGCAATGGGGAGGTGACCTGTCCGAGATCACCCATGTCGTCGCCACCACCTGCACCAATTCCGCCAATCCTGGCTATGATCATTATGTGGTCAAGGAGCTCGGTCTCAATCTCGGCATAGAGAAAGTCTTGCTGCACGGAGTGGGCTGTTCCGGTGGGCTAGCAGCCTTGCGAACGGCTGCCAACATCGCTCTTGGCTCGAGTTTTCGACGAAAACCGGCGCGGATACTCGTCTTGGCCTGCGAGATCTCGAGCACACTCGTACGGTCAGAGTTGGATTCTATCCACAAGAATCAAGAGGTCAGGATAGGTGTGACGCTCTTCAGCGACTGCGCATCGGCCGTGGTACTAGGCAACGGGTTCAGCGATCGCTATGACGAGGAGCCCATATTGGAGCTGCTCGGTTGGGACCACAGAATCATTGAGAATAGCGAGAAGGACCTAGGATTCAACGTGGATCCACTCGGTAAGTTGAGCACCGCGCTTTCGTCTGTTCAAGTGTTGATTCCGTCCAGGTTGGAAGGTCGTGTTGACGCAGAGAGTCCCGAAACTCGCGGCGGCCGCTGTCCCCGCGATGTTTGACGATCTGGTCGGATCAATCCCCGAGCTCGTCGACCTGGGCAAATTCCAAGCGTCCGAGTATGACTGGGCTCTTCATCCTGGCGGATCTACCGTCATCACCGGCGTGGAAAAGGCCATGCGTCTGCAGCCCGAACACCTCCGAGCGAGCTATGAGATATACATCAGTCATGGCAACAGTTCCAGTGCCACCATCTTTAGCGTCATGAACCGACTCATCGAAGGAGACACGACGGATCACATCGTGGGTTGTGCCTTTGGTCCCGGGATTGCCGTGGAGATGATGATGTTCAAACGAAGCCATAAAGATTCGAGTTCTGGAACCGAGAGTCCCACCGAGACTTTGGTGGCAGAAGATGTTGATTGATTGAGCACATATCCGTACATGGTCCTGTTGGACCCCAGTAACCCAGGCGCTCCGTTGGCCGCATGGATGACGATGATGTTTACCTTTCCCCCAAGGATGATGGGGTCGGGGCCGGGTCATGAATTGTATATCGCGGTGATGAAGTGATGAAGCAAAGCAGCGCCACATAGTGCGTGTACTATCAGATAGAGAAAAGCTTCTGACAGCACGAGTGGCTGTCGCAACTGTGCCTGTCTCGTCAGCCTGGCCAGCGACCGTACCGAAGGCGCAATATGATAGAGGGCCAACGCGGCGGCCACTCTGCCGGAGAGGTCATCCACGGGTCGTCCGACAAAAGCCACGGCCACGAGCACCGAGCTGAAGAGCAGCACGGCATATTGCCGCACCACCGCGTGAGCATGGGGGCTTTCACGTCCTAGCTGGTCGGACGGGAAGAGGAAGAAATTGAGACAGGCAGGCACTTCGACCACACTGTGCAACACGAACCCGACATTTCCGTAGTTCAAGCTGAAGCTAGAGAGCGGCATGTTCAAGTCGAAGAGACAATGCTACATTCTCATGCCACCTTCCGCAGGTTCCGGCTAACCGTGGAATGCAGGCTCAGGACCTGTCCCTGTGGACGTTCAAGGCCGGATGGTTCATGTCCGTGGTTGTGCCGCACCACGGCGTGAAGTTCAAACTTTGAAGTTGTTCAAGTTGGATTTATGTATGCCAAGCTACTGCAGGTGTGTCCTCCGTACTACTACTACTGGCCATAGTTAAACAACTACAGAGTGCTGCGGATATACTGTACCTAATACCTGATACCTACCTACCTAATGTACCTAAGGGTAAGGGGCATTTAGACTGGCCTAATTAACCTTATGCTCACCGTTAGGGAACACCTACTTGCGCCTTCTAGGCTGTTAAGCCCCCGAAGTCAACGTCCGGACAATCGCCGCGCATTTCCGCCTGCAGATGACGTCCGAGTCTGAGTTCCAGCTTGCATCACCAGAACTTCTGCTGTTTTGCACGCCATGAACCATCAATCCACACAGTTAAGTGCCACTGCAAGCCCTCGACCGCAGGGCGGGAGGAAGACTCAACACTATAATGGGGTCCAAAGTATTCCTTCCCAGACGGCACTACTTCGAAGTCAATGATCAGCCATGGTACTGCACAGGTCAAGCCCCCTTCTTGCGGGCTGGATATTCATTGACTGGACAGGTTCCCGCAGACTCTCAGAGAGAAAGTCCAAGATTACCTGACCTTAGGCTGGATCAACCGGCTTCCCATCCTCCAGCCCACGTCTCCTGCTGCGCTTGTTTCTCGCGTCCTGTCGACGGTCCTCGGCCCTCGAGTGTCTGACTATGTCTATGTCGACTTTGCTTCAGGCGCAGGTGGCCCTACGCCATACATTGAAAGCCACCTCAACCAGGAACTTCGGGACGCAGGGAAAGAGGATGTAAAGTTCGTGCTCACAGATATCAGTCCGCATGTCAGTGCGTGGACGGCCATTGCAAAGAAGAGCCAAAACATCAACTACATAGCACAGAGTGTGGATGCTACCAATGCCCCATCAGCAGACACCCTGCTTAAGGACGTACCGGGCGTCCAGGGCAAGAAAATAATGAGGCTGTTCAGTTTGTCATTCCACCACTTTGACGACGATCTGGCTGCGAAGGTCCTCGAGAACACCATTGAAACAGCAGATGGATTCTGGTGAGTGAGGGTCACTCTTGGGACTGTGCCGGACTGACACGTTGTGTCTAGCATTTTTGAGCTTCAATCACGACATCTTACCTCCTTTGTCCTTGTCAGTCTCCTTTGGCCGCTTGCAATGCTCATAACACCGTTCTACTTCTGGAATTCTCCCTGGCACTTGTTCTTCACCTACCTCGTGCCTATTGTTCCCTTCATCTGGGTTTACGACGGCTACATTTCGTGCCTGAGGACAAGAACGCCGGAGGAGGTTGAAGCTCTGCTCCGCAGCCGTTCTTCCACTGAGAAACTGGCAGGCTGGAAATTCATAAGTGGACAGACCCGTCATACCTGGCCAATTGGCTGGTTATATTGGATCATTTGTTACAACAACGAGTAAACTTTCCTAGACTCTCCAAAGATCCCTTTCATGCCTGTACAAGAATGCCATGCTCTTGCGGACCATTTCATGTGCAGTGTCCACCAAGGCTGTGCACAGCGACTAAATCCCACACGAACCATGAGGAGCAAGCACGTTGTGGTGACTTGAACTTCTGAAGCGAATATAGAGAATGATCCACTTTCGATGCGATCAGCAAAGTGAAGATTGACTTATCATCTTCGTTTCCACGCAGAGCCATGAGATATCTCACTGACATCTAGCCATTCTCTACTTTGGGCTTCTTCATATTCCCCGACATCCTACCATCGTTCCCAGGGCCAACTCAAAGACATAAGACAGGAAAGGGGCGGCCAATCCAATAGACTGAGCTACCCAGAGTGGGAAACCGTGCTTCCAAATGGACCTATGAGGACTTGCTTATCCTCGACTGGAGTTACCGCTAGTATGGCAATGCTCACCTCGAATCCATCAGCTTTGACATACGGAGAATCTGCCAGTCCATTCTCGTCCAGCTGAATATGCCACGACGGGCGAGTCTGGATCATTATTGCTTCACAACGCACTCCGGATGTCGGGCCCGATATCAGTGTAAGCGTCATTGAACCAGCCCGCTCAAACAGTATTTTACTTCTCCGCAACAAGGATCCCCCACTATCTGAAAATGGACCTAGGACGGTATCGATGACAGGAGACGTCAGGCTTAAGCCTGCTTCCAGGTTCTCGTCTTTATTGTCTGTCAGCTGTCAAGCACCTTATAAGCTACCGCGGTCTCTCTAGTATTTCAAGCAGTGTTGATCCGAACAACTCGCCTCCAGCAAGACTCGCCCCGGAAGGTTCCAAAAACGCAGGGAGGGATAGCCCTATATCTCGAGCATGACTTCAGCTGCCTTACCACTTCAGCCAACGTCAGGCAACGATCGCTTCAATGCTGAAGCCGCATCGTGGGAGACCAACCCTTTCGTTCACGAAGCCAGTAAAGAAGCATTAAAGGCCATCATGACCCGATTCCCGGCTCTGACCAATCCTCCGGCCCCCGACAAAGGCCTAGAGGTACTCGAAATCGGATGTGGCACCGGTTTACTGTCTTGTCTGATAGCGCCCTACGCGAAACGAGTCGTGGCCGTCGATGCAGCTCCAGGGATGATTGAGGAGCTCGAAAAGAAGCTGCAGACAGCCCAGACGCCCCAGAACATCCTCCCAGTAGCGGTGTTGCTGGAGAACCCCGAAGACAAGCACCTGCCTCCAGTCGACGAAAGCAATCCTGACGGACCGAGATTGAAATTCGACCTCATTATCTCACATTTGACTCTACACCATGTTTCAAATCTCAGAGCCGTCCTGACTACCATGCTCGGTTGTCTCAAGCATTCAGGAAGCGTAGCTCTGACCGACTTCGAGGACAACGGCCCTGAAGCCAAACGGTTCCATGAAAAGGCAAAAATGGCCGGTGTGCAAAGACCGGGGATCAACGCGCAAGCAATCGACACGTTGATGAACGAAGTGGGATTCGTCAATGTACGTGTGGAGCGAGCTTGGAGTATGGACAAGGTTGTGGAAAAGTATGACGGAGAATTTGGTGATGCTCCCAAGGGTCCTCGACAGCCTGGTCAGGGCGAGATCAAAAGCTTCCCTTTTCTGGTGTGTACGGGCCAGAAAAAGTACTGTCAGTGAGTGAACGGACGTTCAATGCCATGGTCTTTTACGAATGGAGCTTCTGTGATCAATCCCAGAAGGATCAAGTGAGCGGAGAGAACAGGAATCGAAATCGGACTTTGTTGCATCTGGGGAGGGATTGCTTAGCATGCTTTGGCTCCTGCTGGAATACACGTAGAAGAGAGGTGTACACACACATGTAACACCTTGTCGTGGGGGCATAACGGTTCTGGAAACGATGGTGGCAGAACCTGCCCCGAGCGTTCTGATCTAATTAATTAGTTGCTATCGCTTTCTGTGCACGGCCGAGCCTGACTGGGAAGAAGGTTTGCAATAATAGCCATAGCCCACCTTTCCACACTAGACCTGTTGCGTTGCAGAGAGGACGCATTTTGACACTGGAGACCAGCGCTATCTAACATTGTATGGGCAGAATGTCTACTCTGTATGGCCTGCTGGACAATCCCCAGCACCACGAGGCTGAAGATCAAAATCGGCGCTGTGATTGGTCGAAACTCAGCCTTCGGAACGGAATTACTTTGATCCACTGCGGCAGCCTTGCTTCATCTTCGCTCTCTGAACTTTCCATCTTCGATCTTCGATCTTCCCTCTACCGACTCCCACAGCAAACACTATCGATTGATGACTTGCCGCTGCGGAGTTGACTGCTTGCCCATTCTGCGTATCTCAGAATCTTACCCAATCTGGATCGAGACGATGAAGCCTCTACCTATCATGTCACGTCCTCCGCGCTCTCCTCTGGCGTCCGAGCGGACTGATCTGTGCGTGTGTCAGTCTGGGTTTTTCGACGCCCAGCTCCGCTCGACGCCATATTGCTATAGTCACCCGCAAAGACCAAGTCAGCTTGACTCTGGCCATCTCCCGCCCAATCCGGTCGAGGTTCAGCATCACGCTGGTTGTTTGGACCATGTTGGCTCAAGTTTATGTTTTTGCTCGACCGAGACGAGTTGTTGCTAGCCCTGCATGCACACACACTGCCTACACACCATCCACGCCTGTCTCTCTTTATCAAACTCTTCTGTCCTTGTCCTTGGTCATACTCTCTCAAGGTTCAGCCGAGGCCTTCTCGTCGATTATAGTTGAGCATCCTTCCTTTCCCAGTGGCTCGTGAGCATTTTGCTGCATACCTGTTGCTCGCGGTGGTCTACCGCACCCGCTCAGTTTCCTACTTCCACGGAGCGATGTCAAAAGGATGGCGGGTTTCTCATCTGCCTCCGCAACGGCAATCTCACTAGTTGTGCTCTCTGGTTGTTGTGTTCTGGTCCGGCTGCTGGCTCGCATCGCCTTTGTCCATCATGTCGGACCAGATGATTGTCTTATCGCACTTGCCTGGGCGTCCTCTATGGCCCTGGCAGTGGTTACGCATGAACGTACGTACATGGAAGCGTGTGTCACCCGGATCTCTCTTATTAACGGTTGATGGCAGATAACCATGGCGGTTCGGTGACAACACAATCGGGTCAGGGCGGAGTTCGTCTAACTAATCTGTTGAGGCAACTGTGGTCGTCAAACATCACCTACAACCTCGCTGTCCTCCTACTCAAGGACTCACTCCTGTTCCAGTACCTTCGCTTCTCCATCGATGTCGGTTACCGTCGTGCATGCTGGGCATTGGGCACCATCATCACCGCCTACGGGGTGGCTGCTTTGTTTGTCAGCATTTTCTCATGCCAACCCATCTCGTATAGCTGGAACAGCAACGTCCCGGGCGGCAAGTGCATAGATTTCCTCACATTCTGGTTGTTCAATGCCTCCTTCAACTCGGCCACCGACATCATCGTCTGTGTGTTACCAACTCCGGTCCTGAGGGCTTTGCGATTGCCTAGAAAGCAGCTGGGCATTTTGGCTTGTATATTTCTGCTCGGCGCATTGTAAGTTGCGCCCCATTCATACCACCAGCTACCTTGAAAAGGCCTCATACTAATGGACTCTATCATAGTGTCTGCATAGCATCCATTGTCCGGCTATTTGCGGTGTACAGTGCGACAGTAAACAACCAAAACGACCCGGCCATCGCAATCTGGTCGGCCGTGGAGGTGAACATTGGAATCATCTGTGCCTGTCTGCCGTCTCTCCGACACCCAGTAACCCAACTCTGGCCGCGCATCCTGGCTCGACATCAACGGCTGACGGCTCACGAGGCGTCGTCAGAATCCCCCACCAGTATCGGTCTGACCACGCGACCGAAATATCCTGACCCGAGCGTAAAGTGTCTCGACGATGACCTGTCTCGAAGCAGCAGCCTTCAAAGCGATGTTGAGATCCCACCGATATCTCAACCCACGCAACCCGGCGCCGGTGCGAGGGAGATTGCCGGTGTCGACGCTTCGAAGCCTCACAGCGTAATCGGTACACATGACCAGGCCGCTCCAGGCAGCACCACCGATGCGCATGTCTTTGCGCCTACCCACTGGAAAAGCAGTTCCCCAACGATCTCGACCGTCACCGAATTGGACGAGCCAACAGACGAACCCGACTCCGAGCCTGCAGACAGCACGCCAGACACCGCGAGACCTTTACCACTCCCACAACTGCTCACGGCCCCCTCACCGGCTGGGCGCCCGCTAGGTCCGCGTCCGCCTACACTACAAAAGCAGATCGAGCCTCCAAGCCCTGCTCCGGCGCTGGCGCCGCCACCGCCGGTGGTGACGAGAAGCCACAAACGCAGCAAATCCAAACGCATGGGCCAATCTTGCCCTGTGGTTCCTCTAGCTTGTATTCCTGAATCCAGCGCCTCCAATACTCCGGATTCCGAGGATGGATATCAAGACGGAGCAGAACGTGACCGTCATCAGAGCCAGGACGAGGATCAGCATGATAATGACCTCGCCCTCTCTCGAACCTCCAGCAGCCACCTCAATCGCGAGCCGACAATCGTCATCCCACCGCAGCAATATTCACGTCCTCAACCGCCTGGATCGCCCAGCTCGACATACACCAGCACCTCCATCACCACAGTTAGCAGCAACCGCAGCAGTAGCCATCTCATGCCATGGGACCCAGAATGGGACGGTCGTGCCAGCTACACTAGCAAAACGTACAGCTACGAGATCCTCGGTGGGCCACAGGCGCTAGAATCTACGTCGTCAGATTCGGCGTCAGTGTCTGCGTCAGTGTCTGCGTCAGCATTAGCGTCAGCGCCACAGTCGACGCTATCTCCGACAGCAGCGTCGAGGCCGACCTCGCCCCTGGCAAAGGTGAAATCGATGGCAATATCAAAGATAGCGGCAGCTGTCACATCCCACGACCGAAACACCTTAGGGATGATACATGATTCGAACCAGGGCTTTGCTTCGTCTTCGGCCTCACCTTCAGGCTCCAAACAAGCGTCTCCTTCTAAATTTGGTCCGAGACCGGCTCCGGCTCCGACGAGTCGTCCTGGTTCTGCTCGTCCAGACGCTGGCTCCGGTCTCGGTCTCGGTCTCGGTCTTGGGGTAGGCCTGGGCGTAGACCTCAGGTCAAGTGGGAAGTCGAAGTCGAAGTCTAACCAGACCTCGAATCCGACTTCGACTCCGACTCCGAGGTCAGGCATTGCCTCCCACACAACCATGACCCCGAGTCCGAGTGCGAGTGTAGAGGTCGTCGGGACGGACAAATATACCCGCGAACAGGCACGGCGCGACCTAGAACGCGCGCGGCGCAAACAGCGTGAACACGAGCGCGAGCTCGAAAGGATCCAGGAGCGCGAGATGCAGAAGCAGAAGCGGAAGTGGAACCGTGGCGGGGACGGAGGTCAGAGTGATGGTGAGAGTGGTGGTGAAAGGCCCCGAGGACCTCGAGAGATGAGGTGACACGAACCCGAGAGATGAGGTGAGGTGACACGAGCCAGAGAGATGAGATGGGTCATGAGTCATGAAAAATAGAGCTGGGACAAAGCTGAATGAGACAGACCTAGAGAAGCGCTTCTCATGCATGCTCTGGTCAGGTCAGGTCAATTCGGCTTCTTTTCCCTTTTCCTCTCTTTTCTTTCTTCCGTTCCTCGAGGCAGCCCAGCCAACCTTCACCTCCTTACAGCATCGACGATAGCCTTGCAGCGCCGCAACATCTGATTGTTACCTCCTTACACCAGACGATAGCCCTGCAGCGGCGCAACATGCAATATCTGATTGTTTATTTATATCTATCTTTTCTTCTGTACGCCATGCACAGTCACCGTCACAGTCAGTCACCGTCACCGTCGCCATCACGCACGAGCTACGATCAGATACGGGGCAGCTTGGACGATCACCGTCGCCATCGCCATCACGCACCAGCTACGAATTTCCATACTGCCGGGCAGCTTGGACTGGACGGCAAGGGGAACATGGGAAGAATTGGAGAATTGGAAATGGAGAAATGGAGAATGGAGAATGGAGAATGGCGCTGGCGTCTGAGATCATGATGAGAATTAAGTTCAGTTGTATAGGTCTGTATAGGTCTGTATGTGCATGTGGACCCAATCGGGCGGGAGTCAAAGTCAGGTACATATCTCCATATATATCTCCCTACCTATCTTAGGTACAGTACTCCGTACAGTACAGTATGTATCTCTACATATTGCTGGTCTATAGCGTATTTAGGTACAGACAACAGACACCCAAGCAGTTTACACGGAATAATGGTACAGACACCCAAGCAGTTTACACGGAATAATACATCTACAGGTACGGAGTACATCTACATCTATATTGCTAACGCTAACGCTAACGTGAGGTGCCTAGCGGTACCTACCTACCTACCTACTGTACCTACCTGCAAGGCAGTTGTATCACAGCTCACACATCACAGCTCACAGATCACAGCTCAGGTCGATCATGTGTCGTCCGGACTATGTTGTATGCCTTCTAATCAATCGATCCCATGCACCTACAACCGAGTTTCGGCTTTGGACCTTAGAGACCGCTACTAAACTTGGAAGAAAGTCATTTCAATTTCGATTTCAATTTCATATAAATGGGGGGTCGTTTCCAATTCTGCAATTAAATAATCCAACTCTAAGTCCAAGTCCACCTCGTAATGGACCTTAGAGGCCGCTGACTTGGAAGAAAGTCATTTCAATTTCATATAAACGGGGGGTCGTTTCCAATTCCGCAATCAAATACCTAATCCAAGTCCAAGTCCACCTCTTAATGAGAGATCGAGCACAAGCACGAGTACGAGCACCT
This sequence comes from Capronia epimyces CBS 606.96, assembly GCF_000585565.1. Classification (NCBI taxonomy): domain Eukaryota; kingdom Fungi; phylum Ascomycota; class Eurotiomycetes; order Chaetothyriales; family Herpotrichiellaceae; genus Capronia; species Capronia epimyces. The sequence continues at coordinate 1,937,829 of NW_006912906.1, forward strand.
AGCCACAACCATGGCCATCGCCACACCTCCATCTCCATCTCCCTTGTCGATCCAAGATACATCACAACACGACCATCGCTCTCGGCGCCTTCCCTCCAGATTGAGTAGGTAGATCCTCCTTTGGCGTATAAAGTACATCGTCGCGCCTCCATGTGTCGAAAACTTCGAGCCAGCACATGCTCGCAAACTTCACTAGTTCTCTTTCGCGGTCGGGAAACCTGACCCGCGGGAAAGACTCACACGCGGTTTCAACGACGCTGCTCAGACAACACTCTACACCTCCAGTAGAGCGGCTTTCTCGTCGACTGTGCCAACCTCGACACCGACCTTTTGAGCCTTGGCTGCCTCGTTCCTCGCGATACGCTTCTCCATTTTGTATTGCATCAGCGTACCCCACAAGAGACCAATGTTGATCTGAACGGGAACGACAATGATAGAATATTCCAGCGTCTTTACATGGGCCAGGTCCATATCCGCCAGGATCTGGAAAGCACCGTAGCCGAAAGAGGTCGAAACCAAAATGCCTCCGAGCAAGAACAAACGCACCAACCAGTTTTGCCGAGTGTTCTTGGGGAAGCTCTTTGACCCGATCGTGCGAGAATCCACGTAGATCAAGGTCTGGATGGTGTAGTAGATGTAGGTCACGAGGCTGATGCCAATGCTCAGAGGGAGGAGGACCATGTTGATCTTCTGCAGGATCTCGACGATTTTCTCGGTCTTCTTGGATTCAGACGAGGTCACAGGCACCCACCACTAGGATCGAGTTAGCCGATAGTACTCTCGGAGGTGGATTGGACAGGCTGGTCTCGTTGACAGCGAGTTGGACATGACTTACGCTGAAAAGGGGCACGAAGACAACCATGAAGACGCACAGGTAGAGCCAACTGAGAAAGTATCCGACGCTATATGCAATCTGTGCGCTGTCAGTCTGTATCTTGGTCGACTCCTCAAGACTCGTGGATCTGAGGCTGAACGTACTCCAAAATCTTCCGGGCCGGGAGCAGCATATCCTTGACGACCAGCATACACCATCTGGACCGGGCCGACACGGATGGCTTCAATCAATGCCATCAGCAGAACGATGCTGCGGACCTGCTTTCGCATCATGCGGAGGTGATGCCGGCGGATTTGGCCCCAGCTCTCGACATCGGGGCTCGACGACGGCGATGGAAGGCCATTGTCTGCGGCTCGGCAGCGTCGCGACCAGGAGCACGGCATGGTGATGTTCGACTGACGGCGGTGAGAGTCTAATTGCATGGGACGGAAATGCTGGCACAGGAGAGAGGGATGGATGCGAAGTGTAATCTGATTGATCTTTAAGAAGGTCGAGATGGGCCAGAGACGTTGCTGTTGCTGTTGCTGGTCAGGCTGAGACGGATGTCAGATGTCACCAGACGGTTGCCTGAGTGCTGAGAGGTCGCCGAGTCTTACGTAGTGCAGCGGGCGCAGGACCCCGGAGAGCGACCCAAGTCACGTGCCGGAGCTTCCCCTCATTTGTGGGCGTCTACTCCGTACGAGTAGTAGGCCTAAGGGCCCTAAGGCTTCTTTCTGCCTGCGCCTCTTTTGCCTGCGCTGTCAACCACCCCAGCTTCATGGTAACAGCCTTACTCAGGGCAGTGCTATTATTTCTTCATTCCAGAAAGCCTCCGTGAGGCCATCTATACCAATACTCCGTACACCTCCTAGTCTGATTCTCGACCTACTCCAAAAACACCGGGACACCGTACATCACAGGCGCCGCGCCGTTCAAGTACTTCAACAAGCACTCGTCTCGCGCTCCGGCTAGAGCCTGATCCAGAGACACCAATCCACGCTTCTTGACGCTTTGTTTTTCCCTTTCCCTTTCTGCCTTTCCTCTGCCTTCTTTGTTCGCTGTCTTTGGCTCGTCCTTCACTTCGACTAGCCCCCACTCGCTCATCAATTTCATGGCAAACCGGTCAATGTCACGATCTGTCACGTCCCAAAGATTGCCCACCACAGCAGGACTGCCGCCGTTGAGATAATTCCAAGGCATCCCGTACGGCTCGTACACTCCACACTCGGTCAGTTTGGCACTGCTGCAACCCATGAGCAGTGTCACTGCACATTTGTCCAACCTGCGGATCCTGCCGCCTCGGATGTACTGGGCACCGCCACCGTGGCCGAAGTAGAGCATTAATGGGCCGCCGTGTAAAGCATCTTCGAACTCTTTCTCTTGTGGTGCTCGGTTGACAATGGCCTTGAACTGAGATAGCTGGCTCCCAAATACTTCCCCGAACATCTCTTGCGTCGATGTCAAGTCGGAGGCCGGGTTGAGAATATACGTCCCTCCAGTCACAGGAACCACATAGCCGTCGCTCTGGGTAGCTTGTTGGCGGATCGCCTGCAACCTTTCCCAAACCGCACCTAGTGATGGCATTCTCGACACCGCTTGGCCCTTGAGGCATGACAGAGACTCCCACGGGAAGGCCTGCAATTCCTTATCCAGGACCAAAATCACATGTGAACTTTGCGTGCTCTTCGTGCGTCTGGACTTTTCGTCGTGGTATGCGTGCAAGGCATCCAAGACCTCGACCACCATGGCGTCGAAGTCGATTTCGTCGTATGCGTTCCGCTCGCCATTGAACTGCAAAATGTCGGTGACAAAGTAGAGTAGATCCGTGATAGCGTCCTCGAGCTCCGCTTGTCGGGGGTGTCCCAGAGTCACAAACAGCTCGAGTACATGACTGTGGAGCTCGACTTTGGGTCCTGCCGCTTTCGACGACTTCTGGCGGGAGGGAAGATGCCTGTTGAGTGTTCTTGCAAAGCTCTGTCCGAACTTCAGAAGCGCAGCCTCGTCGGTGTCGGGTGCGGCGAGCAGCCCCCGAAACCCTCCAAACCAGACATTCTCAATATTGTCCAACAGGGTTGCAAGCTGTTGATCCAACGCCTTCCGTTCATCATACCAGGATCTCCTTACAGACTTGTCAGCCGAGCTCCCTCTCGAGTCGTGAGCACTTGAATTGGCCTTCGCAATGATCTGCAGGAGCTCCCCTTTTGCACTGTCGAAATCAAGGTCTTCCGTTTCGGCGTCCGACGAGTCTGGTCTGGTCAGAGGTATTCTGACGATGAATGGCGACCTCCCTGTACTCAAACGGGAAACAAGCAACTCGCTCCGGTCTTCGTTAAGGCCAAAGGCGACAATCGCCCAAGAGGCAGGCAGTAGATCTAGATCCATGTCAACGTCCTCACTAGCTTGAGACACATCATCCCCTTGGAGGCGTGGCCAAGATTGTATGTCGCTCATCTCAGCTGTAGCTTGCTCGCTCAAGGTGACGAGCCGTTCTCGGGCTCGTGCCAGATCCATCGGACACAGCTTGTCAAGCACCAGTTCCAAAGAGGACGTCACAAATGGTTGTCCCAAAGCTGTGGATAGTAGACTGATTTGCGTCATAATCTTGTGTACCGTGTGAATAATGTCGGAAGAGATCCGACCTTGCGGACAGTCGTTCACTGTCGACAAGATATGATAGGCCTCCAAGAGGAGTGCTTTGCCGTCTTTGATCTTCACTTGATCCGCACCCTTTTGCCTCGGTTTCTTGCTCAGCTCCGTGGGCTTAGCCATTCGTACAAGTAAAGCGCCTTCAGGGACGAATGACACTCTACCGCTTTTTCTTGCAGACCTATATCTCACCGGAAGTGCCATTGCGGTTTCTGCGAGGACGTTGTTCTCTGCGTCCTCGGAAAACAGCTTCAATGCCGTTTGTACGAGCCCGAGAGCGTCCGTCATTGACTTGCGTGGGTTCACGAGGTCACCGTCGGCCATGGAGCCGGGCCCCGTCTCAAACCCGCTGGCACGGGGGCATTTGAACAATTGCAACTTGGCTTGCAGAGCAGCCAGACTTTCGTGCAATGTTCGAAGCTCCGAACTCAGTATCGAAGAGCCTGCTTTACTTTCCGTTGATTTGGCGATAGCGGGAGCTGTTTTACTCCTCGGCTTGACGGTCGTTTTCCTAGCAGGAGGTCTCACTGCCGTTTTGGAAGGCTTCTTTTTGGCGACTTCACCGGCCTGCGTGCAGTTCGAACGAATGGCTTCGGCGTTCAAGTGCTGCCGAGCTTCGACAAAGCATCGTTCTGCCGAAGAGGGATCTCCAAGTAGAAGGTGAGTGTCGGCTTGATTGATGCAGATGAGAGCTTGATTCAGCCGAGGAATGTTCTCATGCCCACCCGCCGACAGATCATCAAGGCCTTTTTGAGCCTTCTCATTCTGACCAGCACGGGCATGCAGTAGAGCAACATTACTGAGGAGGCTGGCCTCAAGGACCGACCGCCCTGCTTTTCTGGCGACCTTGAGTGCTTCTTCGTACAACCACGCTGCCCCCTGATAGAGGCCACAATGTGCGTTCAGAGCTGCCAGGTTGCTGAACACCGAGCAGTACAGCCTGATTTGCGGCCAAGACCCAACTGCATTTGCTCTTAACCATGGACTGTGTTGGGAGGAGAGGTTGAGCTTTGAGAGACCCAGGCTGAGGCTCTCCAAATCTCCATCTGCCGAGATCCTTTGAGATGACGGCGCGTCAGACGTCCACGCTTTTTCAATCGAAAGCCAGATGCCTCCAGCAATCTTGGCAGCCTGTCTTCCACACGTCGTGGCCTCCGACAGCTGGCCTCGGTTAAAAGCTAATCGAGATACTAGATAGGCAGCCTTGCAGAGAGCAGTCTGTTCCCTTAGCCGGGACTTATTGGAGGGCGACGCGTCGGCCCTGTCCCGATTGTCCCACGCGTGGCGTGCACGATCCAACCAATTCAAACACAATTCGACGTTGTCAATGTCAATAAAATGTTCTGAATAGTCTAAGGCGAATTCCACTTCGGAGAGACCATGGGCCTCTTCAAGGCCTAGCATCTTCTCGGCTGCGAAGAAGGCTTTCTCGGCCGAGCAAATGTCCTGAAGAGACTGGTGAGCCCTCCCAATCCGTAGGAGTAGATTCGCCTTCGATAGCTCGGCAGATTGCAGCCCGAGTTCCATAACGTGATAGAGTGCCTTCAACGCCATGAGAGCAATGTCAGAATCGTCGAATATGTCGGCGTACTCAACGCTAAGCTGTAACGGAAGGATGGTGTTCTCGATATCGGCAAGAACCTGTTCCACATCCGCCTTGGTCCTGCATGGTCGAATGATGTCAGAAAGACGCTTGACATTCTCTTGCAGAGCATGTTTTGTGATCCGGCCTGTGAGAAAGCCGAATTGTAGCGTAAACAGCGAGCGACAACCGGGCTCAAATGCGCGGAGGAAGGTGTTTCCTCCTATCTTCTGGTCCGAGTCCGGCCTCAGCCAAACGTGAGCAGCATCAGCCAAGAAATCCAAGACTGGTGTCCTCTTTCTCAGCGCAGAGTGCATCAAGCTGTTGGCAAATTTCAACTTGTAGACATGATACTGGGGCTCGCCTAAGAGTTGGAAAACGAATTCCACCTGTGCTTTCCAAAAAGACAATTGATGGTCAGGCAAGTCTTTTTCAGCCACGGCGTATATTTGCTTCTCAAGCAGCACAGCACGGTGTATCGGAGGTAGTGATGGGTTGTCGTAGAACAGATCGTGGCTCCCTGCAGGCACAGAGCTGTTGAGCGTCAATCGGGCATGCGTAACGAGATTCCTTGCTAAGGACTTGCAGTTCGAGTTTGGCTGAGACCATGCCGAGTCGAACCGGCCGTTCAAAAGTAGCTCAACCACTTCGCTGAGCGTACCCTCCTTGATGTTGAAGTCGATCGCTTTTTGAAGCATAGACTTGGCCATAGCATGATCGCCCATCTCCAGATAGCACGTGGTCAGCTTTTCGTATTTGAGACCTAGGTATGCTGCCTTCTGGTCGACGAATGGCAGTCCTGGGATTCCTTTGACTGATAGTTCTAACGTTGCCGCTTGTTCGGATAACTTCCTTCGTTGTTGAACCAGTTCGAGGAACCGGACCCAGAACACATTGGAAAGTCGCACCTTCAGTTGACCGACAGCCGCACTGAGAGTGCTGGTCGAGAGCAAGCCGGAGGAATCTGCGAGAAGGAAATCAATCACAGCAGAGCATGAGCGAAGACTATCACACGCCAACTCTTCCATTTCTGGCGTTCGGGTCACAGAACATTTCTCTGTCGACAGGACAGCCTCGATGTTCTTGATGAGCGTGGTCAAAAATACCTCCGGTCGTGCTTTACCTGGACCGGGTTCTATGTCCGAAACGGTTGCTTGTATTTGCCGACAGAGAACCCCGGAAGAGGTGTACATTAAGTTGACGATTGCCCTCTGGAGATTTGCTGTGGCCGGGTCCTCACCAGGTTCTTTTCGCTTTCTCTCAACGACCATCATGACCTCGAGGGCTGCTTTGCGAAGATAAGCGGTATAAATAAGAAGCCTTTGAAGATGTGCAGCTGTCGGGAATCGTGTTTGGATGAATGCAGCAGTGGTCCGCTCGATCGCGCGCAAGGCAGCCTCTGAGTCCTGCGGAAAGAACTTCAACCGTGAGGCAGACGAGTAGCAGCAAAAAATGAGGGATGTGACAGCGTCCGTGCTGGCGATTTGCTCTTCTGCGAGTGTCAGAATCTCCGGCTGCGGATGAATGCTTGGAGTGGGCTGTAAAAGACTCTCAGCCAGTCCATGAGGAATCGAATCGTCGCATCCCGCAAGCTTGAGGAGCCTCTGGAATGACCGCAAGTACCGAACGACGGAGGTTATAGCTGTCTGCGAGCTGGTCTTAGCTGCAAATAGCCTTTTGACCGCGAGATGGAAATGTCGCCAGACTTCCGATTCCGGGTCGGGCGAATGGCCCAGGCGTGTCCACGACTCGAATTTCAGTCGAAGAGCAAGACAGAATAGGTCGAAAAGATCCTCCTGAGACACCGCATGGCCGTCTGGTTTTAGCCCCAGGGTGTACAGTTTGGAAAGGGCTAGCGAAATAGTCCGAAGTTGCAGACCTGCTTGCTCAGAGCTGTGCAGTCCTTTCTGAAAGCCTTGCATACTCATCCACGCCGGGCTTCCGACAGTCTCCAATTGAAGTGCATGGACGAGTTCTTTGGTGATCGCTTTTGGACCCAACAGGAGAGCTAAACGAAGTCCCTGGCTTTGCATTGATGTTGTGAATCCAAAGGTCGAAGCTTGATCCACAGCATCTGCTCGAGCAAGCAAGTGTCTGGCGATATTTGCTTCGCCTACGGTAGAATGTACTTGCGTCGTCTTCTCTTCCAGGTACCTGTGGTATACCTCGTAGAGCTGACATTGTGCCTGGGCCACCAGACCCAGTGTAATAGTCCTGTCGAGCAATATCAAAGAGGCATTTTCCAATCCCGTTTCGTGTGTTTTGCCCTGTACGTGATCTGTGTCCTCACATCCCCTCAGATAATGCAACGCAGAATGCGACATATCCGCCACCACTCTCCAATCAAGACTTTCACTTTGTACTGCGGCCTTCTTCTGAGGTATAGCATGCTTTTTGCCTTCCCTGTTAGGGGATCGTTCCTGAAGGGCTCGTTGGACACTGGGTAGTCGGAGTGGCGTGGTCTTTGTGATCCTGGATCTTGAAGCAACTTGCTCGGCCTTAGCGGCTTGACCAAGTTGTTTCAGTGTAGAATTGAAAACCTCGGTTGCGATCTTGCGGCGGTCTGCCGACGACAGTCGTGGACCTTTTCCGTCGGAGCTTTCGTGGATTGGAACCTTCGGTGGTGCATTGCGACACCTTTTGGAGGCAGCCGGCGCAGGATTCCGAGCTCTCGTCGGTCTCTTTGAGACCTCTTTTGTCGCGGCAGGGACCGTGCCATGTTTCTCCCATACGTCAAGCCCGAGGATTGTGCGCAGGAACCTGAGAGTGTGTGGTGTGGGCGCAGGCAAGTTGAGTTCGGTACGGATATTGTCCACCGTCAACGGGGCAGAGCAACTCTTAGCTCCCGCCATATTCAAGAAAAGATGATCGCGCTACGCATGTCGTAGGATGATGGCCTGTCAGCCTTGGACGTACAACGCTGTTCGTCTGGCTTGACGCTTGACAATGAGAGAGCGCGTTTTTCCCGAATCGGCCATGAAATCAACACGGAAACGCTCCCGCAGTGCCAAGCATGGTTCGAGATCCACTCAGGCTGCATCTCAGCCTCGTCTCTCGCTTCTTAATGAGGGATGGTTAGCCGGGAAGCATAAAAGCGGCACCGGATTATGCCGCCTTATCAGGTTAGAGAAGGATATTAGAACAAGGCGGCGTCGCTGATGCCGCAGCCCGTTTGAGGCATGAATTTATTTTGAAAAGAGTGCCATTGACCCAGGTCCCCAAGCTTGCTAACGACCTCGTCTGCTGTATCCTTGATGTTTTCTAGACCCTGTTGACACACCTCCCGCCGTGCAACATGAAGCCGCCGCGCTCGGGTCATATACTACATGCTTGTACTTCACGAAAGCCGGCCGTCAGAGTATGGAATTTCCAGGTCTCCGCCAGGCCATACCTGCCACGACGACATCAGCACAACTCCTCCCAAACAAGTCGCTTACCTCGGCTCGCTCAGCCATCCATCTGGCATTCGATTGTTCCCCGAAGCCTCCGCAGTAGATTCTCTGCATCGGACTCGTCGAAGAAGAAAAAGCCCTCAAACCCGGCGAGCTATTTCATATGGATTTACCTTCTGATAGGATCTCAGGCTATCCGCATCATGGGGCTCAAAAATGACTTTGCCAACTTTACCCGCCAAGCGGACATCAAATTGGAGAAGCTGAGGGAGGTGGTTCAGAAACTGCAACGCGGAGAAGAGGTGGACGTGGAGAAAGTGCTGGGGACTGGGGATGAAATCCAAGAGCAGGAGTGGGAAGAAGCACTGCGAGAATTGCAGGAAGAAGATAGAATATGGCAGAACAACGCAAGGAAGCGCCGTGAAGAGAAGGAACGAATACTCCGGGAGCAGGAAGATGCTGATCCCGTCAACACTTCTCTGGACAAGACGCAAGGCACAGCAGCCTCCACGCCAGAATCGTATACGTCCGGGAGCCCAGGATTCTATTGAAAGGCGGGGAGTTTTTATCGTATCAGCTTTCAACACATTTCCACGGGAGGCCAGTAGTACAGCCAGCTCGAGGTTAGCCTGTTGATGGGTATGAACCCCGGAGGAGATCTCTTGGAGTGATGGAACGCAACAATCCTGAACGTCTATCAGAAGAACTCCACAAGTCTGCTCCAGCATGGTGTTCGAGGATCGCCCCAGTTCCGCAAAATGTACTTTGCCTTGGGGAGGTGCATACGACGACTGTCTTCAGTTCAGCGACAGTTTCCCTACTCCAACCCCCTTATGAGTTTGCCAGCGCAGTCCAAATTGCACTCCTGCAATTGGTGCACACCTGGAGTTCATCACCACTCATCCGATCTTTGCCAGCAAGCGCAAAATGGAGACGCGTGTCCGTCATTTGCCTCTCCGAAGCCGATGTCTGTGCAGGAACGCCCATCGACCTTCATCTCAACTCCGACATCTCAAACACATAATCTGCCTGGTCGTACAGCCTGGGGCCGATCGAATTGACCGCGAACTGTCCATATGTGACATCTTAATCGGCAACGGGAGGGGGGAGCTCCTACCCGGCTCCTCACAGTTTACATATAGCAAGCCGATTGGCCAATTGGGGCATTATGCCGTTGCATATTGGCGGTGAGTTGAAGGACGAACAGGATGATGGGCCGTTATGACGTGCTAGGCACGGACGAAAGGCAGGGTATGGACAAAACATTGCAACAGTCTATTTTCATGATCGACAGGTTCGGCTCTTTGGTGAAGCCATGCGGCGGTACTGATCTTGAGTGTTGCACGACGTCAGGTCGATCGTGCTTTAGACGCGCCTCAAGCAAGTCTTTATACAGAGAGAAGAGCCACATAGAGAGAACCTTGAGGTACGAAGGATATGTGCAAGACCCGCCAATTGGGATCGCCATGCAGAGGAAGCCGAAGGATACAGCGCAAGGTGACAGGGGCCCGGCGGAGACAAGGGGCATGTCAGGACATGCATGGTTGCACATACAGTATCCGTACTCCGTATATACTGCTTAGTACGCATGGACACTCATGAATGTACATCCTGCTTAGTACGGATGGATACTCATGAATGTACATACATCCTGCTTAGTACGCATACTCACGAATGATTCGCCTTTTGTGGCTCATCTCCATCTCGTTTTCGGGTATGATGTGGACCGAATTACAATCCCTAGACCTAGACCTAGACGATACACAGACACCAAGGAGAAGGGCTGATTTTATATTACGGCAACTGCATACAGGCATCTAACAGGTGGTGGTAGTAGTAGTGATGATGGTGGTGGTGATGAGGCGATCCGATCTGCAACAAGGGCGACAGACGTCCCCATCTTGGCAGCCAATCAGCGATGCTTTCGCCGAAATTGGGCGAGGCTGCGATCTAGAACAATTCTCCTCTCGGCCACTTTGGGCGAGATGAGAGGGTATCCGGCTCTCGAGTACCACATGCTGACATACCCGCACTGATGATGATGAGATGATCTACGATTGAGCGGATAGGTGCCTCCGTAGTCCATGCATACTAGAAACACTGTCGGACAGGTCGGAAGGGACTGAACTGCCGTCTATAAAGATGGGAGGGGCCCGAACCCGACGCAGCTGAGGAGGACTGTCGAGCCAGGTTCAAGTTCTGATTTCAGGTCAACACGCAGTGAGATCGCGACTTACATCCCCAGCCCGATCTTGAGTCTTGAGTCTAGAGTCTAGTGTCTATCGACGTCGAGTTTTATCGTTCAGTTCCATTCATCCATACGTCCACACGTCCATACCTACACACCTACACAACATGTCGTCGGAAAACGTGGAGATCTTCTGGGCCAGCCGGCCCGAGAAAGAGATCGTGCCCGACAAGACATTTGCACGGCGGGTGATCCCGACCCCGTCGTCGTCCGACCTGCAGGACGGCCAACTCCTGGTGGAAACGCTGTACGTGTCCCTCGACCCGGTCATGCGCAGATGGCTGAGCGAGCCCTCGCCCCCTCTGGACCTCCACATCGGCGGCCGAATGCTCAGCCCGACGCTGAGCCGGGTCATTGCGTCGCGGTCACCCGACTACCAGGCTGGTGACCTGGTCACTTCGTGGGTCGGCTGGGTCAACTACGCCATCGTCGACGCCGACAAGGTTGACAAGGCCCCTGTGCCGGAGGGCGCCAAGGTCAGCGATGCTCTGGGCCAGCTCGGACTCACAGGCCTGTCGGCCTACTTTGGCATGCTCCGGATCGGCCGGCCCAAAAAGGGAGAAACAGTCCTGGTCAGCACCGCAGCTGGCGCCGTCGGCAACGTCGCCGCCCAGATCGCCAAAATCTACGGCGCCAAGGTGGTGGGCATTGCTGGGGGCAAAGACAAGTGTCGCTTTCTTCTGGAGGATCTAGGCCTGGACGCCGCCTTGGACTACAAAGCGCCGGATTTTGAGGCCAGGTTTGCCGAAGCCGTCGACACTGGCATTGACGTGTACTTTGACAATGGTGCGTTCTGTCTCTTTCCCCTAGATATGCCGGGCTGTACGAGGTGCTAGCAGACGAGTGACTGACATACACCCCCTTTCAAGTGGGTGGCAAGATCCTGCAGATGGCCATCGACAAGGCAAACAGGTTCTCCCGCATCGTCATCTGCGGCGCGGTGAGCACCTACAACCAGGCCGATAGCAACGGTAGCATCGACGTAGGTTATCCCGAACATAGCTTGCGTTTTGCGTACCCTTCTTCTCGTCCAAACACCAGCACCCGCTAATGCAACCGTCATCAGGATACCCTCAAGCTCGCCTTGAAGTCGATCACCATGCAAGGGTTCAGCGTCCTCGATTACATTTCAGAAGCCGACATCGCTCGTGCCGATCTAATCAAGTGGGCGCAGGAAGGCCGGCTGCGCCGCGTCGAGACCGTGGTGCGAGGCGGGTTGGAGTTGGCACCGACTGCACTGGCGGACATGGTGGCGGGAAAGAATATGGGCAAGATGCTGCTGGAGGTCAAGGCGGCATGAGTCTTCGAAGTGGTGGCTGCCCTCGGCCAGGTACCGCGGTCCCAGGTGCTGTGCAATGAGATGGGATGGCAGATGGCAAATCCACGACAAGAATACACTGTGCAACACAACGACAGATGCCTTCAATGTCATATCCATATTGCAGATAGAGGCATGACGCAGGCGAAAGGACAGAGGACGGGGCTTCAGCGGTATACGGAGTACGAAGTAGTACGGAGTAGATACATTGCCCGTGGGTCGCGCACAGCCACAAAGGGATGAATCAGGACTGTCGGCCCGGTGGATCAATCCCGATAAATTCAACCTCCACGGTCCCTGTCCCTGTCCCTGTCCGTGCCCACGTCCAGTATTTTAGTCAGCACGCCGTCGATAGTCGACAGTGGCGAGATGAGACTGATAGTAGAAACACTACTCGATTCTTTGCATGTCCGGCGAGACGTGGGTTTAGGTTTGTCCTTGCTGCTTGACGTTCGACGTTCGACGTTCGCAGGTCCGGCCCCCTCAGGCTATATAACATGTACCACTGTTCAATCTGCAATAAGCCATTCAACCAAGGTGCGTTATTTGTTATTTTATCCTCTCCCTCCAACCCGCCTACCTAGATCCGCCTTGTTGACGAGCGCTGGCAGAGTTGGCGTGCAACCGGCACTTTGAATACTGTCGTCGAACAAGAGATCGACCTCGACTCCGTGTTCGCCCTTGTTGTGCTTGCAGTGAGGCCAAGGTCAGGTGCAACCGGCTGCCTCGCTGCTCGCGATGCCTCCGTAAGGGACTTGAATGCGTCTACTCCCCGCCGGTCCCGGTGAATCAGAATCAGTATCAGTCTGATGACCGTTTGGGAGATACCGTCCAAGCCGCGGCGTCGATGTCCTACCACAGAGATGATACCCAGCCTGGTTATGGTTCCATTGACTTCCCTCCCACTCTCGACCTGCCAGAGTCTCAAATGCCATGGGACATGTCGGCAGAACCCTTCCTGGCCACGGCGACCACTTTGTCGTTATCAGACTCACTTCTTGCTGTACCCGGGACCTACCGGGCTTCCGTTGATATGGTCCCTACGACGTTCACGGTCGGTGCAGCGGCAGAGGTAGATCGGGCCCAGACCGTCTCATTGGATACTCGTACGAAGGAGCGTTCGCTGCCAAACATGACCTTTCACGTACGCTTGCCGATGAGCAGTCCTGTCGCCCAGCAGAATGCGACCTACATTCTGCAGATGATTCGACCGTTTCCAAACATGATGACGCGCAAGGACACCCTGCCGCCCTTCATTCATCACAGTTTAGGGTCAACTGATTCAGGACTGGCCTTCCCCGAGCCACTGGCCAACTGCATGAGCATCGCGCGCATGTTTGTCTGGCGCACATCAGAAACCCGGGAATTTGTCTGGGAGACGATCTGGTCAGAGCAAAGGAAGCTGGCAGATAAGGTAGTACACAGAGCCCTCGTGCATTTGCGTTCGAGCCCACATGCCCATGATGCCGCTGACAGATGCCTTCCACCCCAGGCTGCGAGTTACACCCCTGAGGATCTCCTGGCATCACTCCAGGCTTGTAACATTTACGTCATCATGCGCATGGTCGACTACAGCCCGGAGCATGCGGAGAAAGATCTGGAAACCATGTTGTGGTGTTACGTATGACCTGTCCAAGTTCAGCATTCCCTTGACCGACATTCAGGAGCTGACCGAGTAGCGCATATCTGACCGTCTCATTAACTCTCTGGATGGAGAGTTCGGAGTCAGCGAACATGACCGGCCCAACCAAATGTGGAAAGACTGGATATTTGTAGAATCGCAGCGAAGGTACCACACAGCGTGAGGCTGAGATGTCGACGGTGAACTGACCATGTCTTCTAGATACCTGTCCGTCTGGTTTCTGCTCACTCGGTTGATCAGCATGAGAACCGGCATTGGATGCCCTTACGTCGATGCATACCTGTCGCTTCCTTTACCCGCCCCTCGGTCGCTGTGGGAGGCCGCCTCTGCAGAGGCATGGAAGGCTGAGTACGACTGCACCTACACGACGCCAGAGTTGCCTCGGCTGCGCACCTTCGGAGAACTGGTCGAAGCTCAGAAGCCAACGAATTACACCCAGTTCATGCACAAGCTTGATCTCTGGAACGCGGACGCCGACAGCCTGGGCATGATGTTGACGCTGGCAACTGCGATTATGAAGTAGAGCTAGCAGAATATGATTGATTGGGGAGCTAGTCCTATCCATCGGGGTCGCTGGCAATGGCAGTTCCCAAACTTGGTTGCTCTGCTGATCCGGCCTACTCCCAACAGTAGACTCTCAGTAGCCTGTTTGATGTAGTGTTTGAAACACAGGATAGGTTCGCTTGATTGCGGTATTTGTGATCATGAGTTGGTACAGACATGGTGGCCTTGTGTGAGGGACTCTGAGCACTGCATAGGAGCACAACGTCGGTAACTTCTGGCCACCAAGGGTGCCGGCACAAAGTGCATTCACTGCAGGGCACCCTCCCGTCACTTAATTTCGAGGTTATAGTTTGAAGTCGCAGAATATCCTTCAACTTCAATCAAAAAGCCAAACTTGATGGTCCAGTTCCTGGTGATGCGTTAGTGCTCACCCATAGCAGCTTCTGTCTAACCCAAACAGAAACTAGCGAGGGCAGCGATAACTTCGAGATGAAGCAACCTGATAAAAACCAGCTTCAGCTTAAAGGCAGTTGCGAGTTTTCACAGGGGTTCGAACCGGGGTCAATGACGGGTTCGAACTTGAGTTTTTTGTCGTTGGATTTGGTCGGTGGTGTATTTTTGCTGGTGTGGTTGTGGGTGCAGTGAAGCCGAGTCCGCGCAGCACCATATGGTATGTATTTCTCTATCTCTATCCTGAATGTCTGGTCCTCATGGTGGCTTCCTTACTTTATCATTCAGCCGCATGATGGGGAGGTCGGATGTCAGATACTGGATAGCTGCCATAGCGATGCGGTCTCCGGTCTCCGGTTCCATGAATTGCATGTAAGCAGTTATAGGATATTCACTCCGGCACACGTGTGTATAGGCCAGCCGGCTGGTGTTGGCTGATATATGATATAGACGTCTCTATCTGCCTCTTAGGAGTTGATTTATACTAACATGTTAACCCTAACCCTAACCCTAACCCTAGGTCGCATTACTCCTCTAGTGCCTACCTTATGATACCTCGGCTGACATAAGTCGCCAAGGCCAAGGCGCGCGTGATTGCTGCCCATGCCAGTCAGTGCGTGCGTGAGTCGCCATTGCTCCAAATCTTTCCTTTCCTCTCCACCTTTTTATTTTGCATCAAAAAGCGAGTCCGACATCCCATCAACCCTTAATTTATCCACCACCTTCCACAGGATTCACAATCACCATCGCCATCACCATCCCTGTCCTCGCCTTTCCTTCATCCGTCCAGTCTTGCTTGTCTCTATAGTCGGTCCTTTTCCCCCCATTCGCCCGTCCCACCCTTCTTCACTGTGTGACAAATTACCCGTCTTCATCTTCAACCTCTACCACTTTTTGCTTCGACTGCGCCCGCTTGAGTTCCCATCTTCCTGGGGAACAACGCGATTTGATCCGGACGACCGGTTGAAGCTTCAGACGAGCCTGTCACCGTTATACCCGCGACATTAAACCCGTGTCCTACGCCATCACAAGGCTGACAGTCACTATGGCGACCGAAACTGCTCCCACCAACGGCCTGTATGGCACAAACCCATATAGCCAGCCAGCCGAACTCGCGGCATCTACTCCATCTGCCCCGACTCATACTACCTCTGCGTCTCAAAGTACTACTACTTCCGCCCACACTCAGAAGGCAGACCCGCAAGAGATTGGCTGGTACTTTGTCGAGCAATATTACACCACTTTGTCCAAGAGCCCAGAAAAGATACATTTGTTTTACTCCAAGAAGTCGCAGCTCGTCACCGGTGTAGAGGCCGAAAAGGTTGTCCCGGCCGTTGGTACCAAGGTATGACAAAGCCAGAATGCACGCAACATAGATGCTAACAACTGCGCAGGCCATCAGCGAAAAGATCAAGGCGCTTGACTTCCAGGATTGTAAAGTCCGCGTCCTCAATGTCGACTCCCAGTCCTCCTTCTCCAACATCGTCGTCCAAGTCATTGGTGAGATGTCAAACAAGTCGGAGCCCCATCACAAATTCGTCCAAACTTTTGTTCTCGCCGAGCAACCAAACGGCTATTTTGTCCTCAACGACATTTTCCGGTACCTCAGTGACGAAGTAGATGAAATTGTGGAAGACGAACAGCCGCAGCCGGAGGTACCTGCTGAAGAACCAGTCACACCCGCAGAAGGCCTGACTGACCCGCAGCCGCACATCGAGGAGACCGTTGCGACCGAGGCTGCTGCCGAGGAGGTGGACGAGAAGCTTGAGGAAGACAAGAAGGAAACCACTCTGGCAAATGCCACTGAAGTCAATGGCGCCATCATCCCGCCGCCCACTGAACAACCTACCGAAGCACCAGAAAGCTCGGCGTCACCTGTCCAAGCTCCAGAAGGACAAGCGGCTGATACTCCTGCGGCCGCGCAGCAAGCCACACCAGAGGCTGCTCCCCGTGCAGAGCCCGTTGTCGATCCGGCTCCTGCGCCTCCGACATCTGCTGAAGTACCTACTGCGAAGAAGACTTGGGCTAGCATGCTCGGTGGTGGAACAAAAGCCCCGGCGGTTCCTGCTCTCCCTGTCGCAACTCCTGCAGCACAGCCGAAGGCTCCTCGGCCATCGCAACCTACTCAAGCCCCCAAGATCCCAGTCGAAGCTGCGGCACCTGCAAACCCCTCTGGCAGCCCGGTGGCTTCCCAGAGCAATGGCTGGCAGACCGCCGAGCACAGCCGAAAGGGCAATCGGCCACAAAACAAGCCTGGCCCCGACGGCGTCGTACTCGCATACATCAAAAACGTAAATGAAAAAGTGGATGCTCGAGTCCTTCGCGAAGTCCTCGAACGCTTTGGCGAACTCAGGTATTATGACGTGTCACGACCAAAGGTATGTACCTTCGACTTAAACCTGGTTTCATCTGCTGACTTGTGGGACTAGAACTGCGCCTTTGTTGAATTCACTGAACCCGCTGGCTACGCAGCAGCAGTCGCAGCCAACCCACACACTGTCGGCACGGAACAGATTTATGTTGAGGAGCGCCGCCCGCGTCCCACTGCCTATGGTGGTAGAGATGCCAACTACAGCCGTGGTGGTAACAACGCCGGGCGTGGTCGAGGTGGTGCGCAGGTTGCGCAAGGTGGGCGAAGTGGGAGCCAGACCAACTTTCCCAAGGATGCCGGTCGTGGCAGCGGCTTTCAGCAACGAGGTGGAAAATCTGGTACTGTCACCCCTAAGGGACGTGGTCAAACTCAAGCTGCCTGAGACCTCTTCTGTCGACGAATCGTGAGCGAAGCATCCGGCGAGATGCTTGTCGGATCAATTTACCTTCTCAACGCCTGCTGCCTGGCCCCTTCTCCTTCTACGGGTTACGCCAGCGATACAAAAGTGATGTGAGATCTGAGCACTTAATGCAATGGCGCATTTGGAAAAAGGGGTTTCCATGGTATCTTCTTATCGTCCCGTGTCTTCGCATAGCAATTTTCGGACCGCAGTACAGCAGATAGTGGGATTGTTTCAACTCCAGATCAGGTTTGTGCGCCAGATGAGTACAGCTTGCACCACGAGTCAGGGCCCAGGGCATGGTCGGGAGAAGCGTGTCTTTTTCAGCGAAGCTATGTACTCTTGTCTGAGGGGATCTACGGGTTCTAGGATGTCCTCGAGATCGGATGGCCGAGTTTGTACATTAGTCCTCATCACGAGACATAAAACTTAATGTTGTCCACGATGGACTTGCCCGGCTTTACTGTCAGCTGTGTTTGGGCTTGAGAGAGTTAATGCGAGTGAGAGACAGCTGATAAATTGAGAATCGTTTGGACAAACGCGTGCAGTGCAGGCTGCGTCGGATGACGGAAGGATCAGGCTCTCATGATAAGGTGTGATTCCCGCCCCTCTCCGCGTATCGCCTTCGCCGTGGGGTAACTTCAGGCTGCGGTCGAGTCGACTTCGCTACTACATGTTCGACTGGCACATCTGTTGGCAGCCCGATTTGGCTCCGTCCCAACGCAGAGGAACTCCTCGAGGATTCCTCCCGGTCTCCTGGTATACTTGTTTACATTCCATTCCCAATCCCAATCATGAGGCCCGGAATCGGCCTCGATAATGCGGAACCTCGTCCTCGCAAGTTCTCTACCGCCGAAGCCCCTTCTCTGCCTGGCGAACGATGCGGCGCATCTCCCACCACCTTCTTTCTGTCCCGGGATCCTGATGCATCTAGGATGCAGAGTGACCGGAGCGTCGTGACACCCGCATCCACGCCACTTGTGAGCAGTCTACAGGACACCATTCAAGAGGCGGACCGGCCAGTCAACCACACCGGGCCGCGACCAGCGGAGGCAAGGAGCGGAAGCCGCAGGCGATCTACCATCAAGCCTGGCAGCTATGGACATCTTAGAAGAGGTTCATCGGCTGCCAGTGCTGAAGCGATACCGTCGGCGCCGGACAGAGCAACCACGCCGTCCCCTCTACCATCCCAAGATGTCTCTCTTCCCAGCAGCCCAAAGTCAACATCCTCGAGATCACTCCAGAAATCCGATGACGAATTGACCAATGACGAGACCGGGAGTCAAGCGGTAGTCTCCAGTGAAGAGGATGAAGGAGAATCACTTGCTGTCACCCAGGACAGTCAGCCAGAGCTTATCATGCCGAGTATCACAATGCCGAGTCGGAGGCCCTTTACCGACCGAGGGAAACGACTCGGGAGGTTCAAGATTATGGTAGCCGGTAGCAAGGGTATGCCACGCTGCACTACCAGCTACGGGACCTAGCTAACCTTACTAGGTATTGGCAAGACCTCTCTCATCAAGTCCATCGTTCAACTATGTGAAGACATCGTCCACGTCGATCCAGTGTTGTCAAACTTAACAAAAGGTTCGCAACGTGATGGCCATGGGCCTGCGTATTTGGTGAATGAACTATACGCTAGCACGAAACCCTACCCGGCCTGGTGGTCCAGTGTCGAGGAAAGTCGTATCTTGAGACGGAGGAAGAGTATGGGCGATTCAGTGCTCGAGCGGAATGTCTGTTTCGTAGACACTTCGGACGCCGTCAAACTCGACGAGATCATTCAATACGTGGAGCAGCAGCTTGTGAACGCGATGGTGTCCATTGATCAGCTCACAAATGATTTTTCAGGCTTGCTGAGTGGGCGGGGTTCATCACAGGTGGATGTGATTCTATATCTGATTGCCAAAGGTAGGTCAATCTATCTGGCCTAGGTGTACGCGACTAATGGTATGCAGATCATATCAGAGACGACTGCGAACGGATTCGCCAGCTGTCGGAGTTGTGCAATGTCGTCCCGCTCGTGGCAAAGGCAGATGTGTTGTCTCGACAAGAGCAGGAGGAAATCAAACAAGCCCTGGACCTGAGCCTCACAGCTCTTCCCCGACTGCCTACATCTCTGATACCCGAAATGGAGGTCAAAGCGACGGCGACGGCGCCTTATACTGTCACCTCCACGAGTGGGCCAGATCTCGATACGATGGATGCATCACTGCTGATGTCACCCGAGTATATCCAGCCTCTTCTTCCGTCCGAGCTCGGCCTGCTCGTGGAACAGATCTTCGAGCCAGAAATGGTTTCCTACTTGCGGCATACATCGGCACGCAAACTCGTGGCATGGCACACTCGCTATCCCAGGTTGACGATGGTGTCATCTCCATCACTCCCCTCGGTACACAACTCGACCCTGCCATCTCCTGTACAGACCTCTCTCACCAACTCGGCCATGTTACCGCCCGTTGGATCTGACGTGTCTCTCAACACATCCAATAGTTGGGCGTTGGCAAAAGTTGCGGATCATACACAACGAGAAGAGCGATTGGCCCAGGTCAGACTGTCCAAGTGGGCGAGTGAGCTACAACTCAGTCTGCAACGTGAGCGGGAAAGATATGAGAGACTTGCCCGAGGTGAACGCGCGGTGTGGTTGGTGGAGCGAATGGGCGAGGAGATCCGGGACGGTCATATCCTTTCACAGGACCACTCGCAGCAGGCTTTGATCCAGAAGGGAGTAAAGACGGGTCTGGTATACGGGGGTGATATCCCCAATTATCAGGTGCATGACCCCCTGGGACTTTTGCGGTGGCAAGATGGCATGCGAACTCGTGGCTGGCTCGCTCTGCAAGTCATGGGAAGTTTCGGAGTGGTAGGAGGTCTTGCTTTCTGGCTGGCAAGGACATGCGGATTGACAAGCAGCATCAACGACTGGGCGCAAGGCTGGCACCTGTCGTTACTTGGGCAGGATTGACAAGTCGGCGTCTAATGGCATGAGCTACGGTCAAAGAGGTGACTACATATACGCACAGGGCGCTCGGGGTCGTATGGAGTCAGAGAGGGAGGTGTCTGGTGCCTTAGGCCATGCAGCATGAAGCATCGACACTTGGACTGGGTCCTTCTCAAAGACTGAAGACTGGGGCTTGGAGACTGAAGCATTTCCTGGTGGGGCCAATGGCGGATCTTGCAACGGAATCGCATCGGGCCTGAAGCGCAATGGATGCCGGAGTTTATGCGCACGGGGGAAGCGACTTTGTTGTGCGATGCGGGTTTGGGTTCATGGTGGTTCTCTGGATTCTAGAGACAGGAAGGCTGAAGCAGTAGTATATCGTTATGGGCTTCTACGTGACCTGCTGGTGTTTCTTCATCTTTCTCGATCTTTACCTACCTAGGTAAGTACGTACTCCGTTTAGGCTCGGGCCATGAATCTGCGCTGGCTCTCTTCTTGAGCCCGTCCACCGTCCCTTGTCCAGGTGACACTGCGAGTGGGAGGATGTTGAGCTACTACGAGAAATCGGATCCGCTGGAGAATGGTCAGTGCCCAAGAATCTACCAGGCTCCGTCCTAATTATGTGGAAGGAGAATAAGGCCAATGGAAAGGTCATGTTGCAGGACGATCCCAATTCCAACCCTGGCCCACGAATCTATGCAGCTGAATGCCGTGAAACACGCTTGCGGGTTGACGTAGGAGTAGCGGTCTGATTGCCTAGGTATTGCAGGGGTCTTTAACGGGCTTGCAGCACACGAAAGCCGCGCTGAAACAACGACCGAGTCTCGACAGAGCCATGATCACCGACCATGACGGCACAGTTACTCGGTAATTTGGCGCAAATGCTCCGTTGCGAAGGTGGATATCACTTGCTAGTAAGTAGCAGCGCTCGTCCTGGGTGACATGGTGAGATGGATCGAGAGCGACGATCGAACACTTGGAGAGGGAAGGAGGGGATCTCGCTTCGGAAAATGCATTGAAGCTGCCCTGCAGTATGTGGTCCGGCGCAGCTGAGATCGTGTGACTAGGAGAACAGGTGCTCTTTGGAACAGTCTAGCGCGCAGGCTGGGATGCCCGGAGCGGTCAAGACTCCAAGTCCTCAAGTAATTGTCCTATCCATATCGTTATATTCTTGGTCATTAGTTGCGTGAGCGTTTCCGTAGGCCCGTAGGTGGTGGGATGGCGTCTGTCAAATGTGTTCTGGACCTGGCCACGCCGCCGCCACGGCAGAGGTGAGGGAGGGTCGAGGGCCAACGAGGAGGGAGCCCGAAAGCCTCAACTGCGTGTATGCGCGCTGGTGCATAGCCACGTGGGTTTCGGGTACGAGAGTCACTCGCCAGTCGTCGGAGTTTGGGTCAATGAGCATGGCTGTCCGGTGGGCTGATCCCTGTCAGGAGGTAGCCCGCAGTTGCCAGTGTACGGATACGGAGTACGAATCCTGTACTCCGTACTAGGTGGTAGGTTGCGAGTCAGATGAAGGGCGAAGGGCCAAGGGCGAAGGGCACATGCAGGGGTTGTCGTCAGGCAGTTGAAGCTGAGCGATGAACGGGTCAAACTTGAAGGAATCCGCACCCAAAGGCCGAAACCTGCGCCTAGCATCCAAATGCTACCCAAGGTACCGGGATTACAGGCACCTCACCGGCTTCCTCTGGCTGCTGTCCCCAATCCGGAGTGCGTGGTAGCTTAGATTTCGGGGTCATCGAGGCTTAGAGGCGCCCCTCCCAAGACAAGTTGACGAGCCCCCTTAGCCTCCTTAGCCCCAAGCCTTAGAAGCCTAAGGGCCTTCTGGGCTGGGCTACTGTCACCTCCCTAATGTGTTTTGGCGGCCCTCTTCCCGTCCTGTCAGACACAGTAGTTGCAGCATTGGCCTCCACTCTCTCCCACACCCACACAAGGGCACAAGGGGCGGTGACTTTTGTTTTGGCGACAGCCTGGTAAACACCCTTCTTCTCTGCCGCAGTCAAACAAGATTCAATCCGCCCATCCACCACTCTTCGTCTACTCCGTACATCTTCAGCCCGCCCTCCTCTGCTCTATATTCGTATTCACCCAGTCCGCCCATCTGCTTTTGGCCAGATCCCGTCCAGGAGCCTGAAGTCCACGCCGATTGGAGCAACGCAAGACCTCATCCCCATTCCTCCATCTATCCATAGCCTGCCAACCAACGGTACGGAGCCACTTGTACAAGTGTATGCATGACAGCAATCCCGGCAGCTCACGCCATCAGTTGTTCAGACCGATATCATTAATACTTGTCCTCAACAGACTTTGGCACTTCTCATCCTCTCGCCGTTCAATCGTTGCAGTCTCGATTCCTTCAAACTGCCTCTCCGTCTTGATCGCCCAAGCATCAACCTACCTGCCGCCCGTCAGCGTGAAACCACTCACGTCAGCAACCTAAATCTGCGTGGTGGCATCCCCGAATAGCCTTCTCCAAACAAGCCTACTGCACGGAGTACGTGCGGACTGTCACGAACCCTGCCTCAGTGGTCAGTGCTGCAACTGGACGCTGGACCCCAGACTAGCTTCGTCTGATCTTCTGGAATCCTGCAGCCCCAAAATCCTTATTATTGTTTCCTGCGCCAGCTCGTGGTTTTCAACCATACTGTCGGATATCATTGCAATCGAGAGCATTTGGAACCCATTCAAGAGCACGGTTCATCCGTCCAATCCATATTCCACTAAGGACCATTGGGACCCGGGGGCCCGCAAGAAGACGCATTGACACCCACAGTCATCGACTTTGGTGGGCACCGGACACTAGGCATTTGCAACCAGGACGACCAGAATCCATACCATCACCAGCATCAGCCATCATGTCTTTGTCCCGCAGATCTCTTGAGTCTCAAAGGCCTATAATGGCTCCAAGTGTACGTTTTCACGGCGTCCTCTCTGTCGGAGCAGATGCCCACGCTTTCCCTGATCTTTGTACTGTATCAAAAACAATGACTGACGTCCTCTCTTTTCTACAGCTCACCTCCAAACGCACTTCCAAGCGTTACTCCACATACTCGGCCTCGCCAAGTTTTGCGACCACCGCCACCGACTGCTCCAACACCGTCACCCTGCCTTCGGCAACCACACCCGTCAGCGCCGAGGCCGGCATGGCTGAGATCCGGCAATTGACTCAAGGTCTTGACCGACTAGAAAACAAACACTTGGACCAGCAACGGTTCGTTCCTAGCCAAAAGAAAACAGACGACCTGAGCAAATTGAGCCTGGGGGCAAAAGTCGAGCGGGCTCTAGGACGAAGAATGACCGACCAGGACGCCGTGTTTCGGGTCAAGCGGCCATCGGCAAAAACAAACAACTCCTTCCCCTTTCTGGATGAGAAGGCTGCGCTGAAAGCTTGAGGAGGGCTGCCAAGCCCGAGAACGAAGACGATCAAGGACATGTTGGATAAGGCAAGCTCTCGAGTAGAGGCCATTGACGCATGTCGACACCGTCGCATACAGCGAGCTTCTGCATAAGAACAAGAACCGTGGACAGGAAATGTCTCTTTGTTGCTCACAAGACCATGGTTGCTCTGTTCAGATTGGTCTTTGAGCACGAGATTGATGAATCTATTTTGTTTGTACGGACTCGACAATTTTCGTCCCGTCTTTCTGAGATACCATTTTTGCCGGGCCCATCTCTGTTTGGGCGGGTTATCGTTGTTGATTGGGGGTCGACTGTGGTCAGATCATTATCACTATCACGACTGTCATCATCTTATTGTCATCATTATCATTCTCATTCTCAGGAGGGTGACAGTTAAAGGCGGTGTTTCGCTCCGAGTCCAGTCTTTGAGGCACACGGATAGTTCGCCCCTGTGTCTTATCAGTGGAGCAGGACGAAGAGGAGGAAGAAGCTGGGGGTTGTGTGTAACCTGTCTCCGAATGAGAAGGATGGCAAGGATCAGAATGGGGTATATGAATGACCATGAGAATGATGTTCACGGCCATGTCCATGTCCATGTTCATATCCTGGATATATTCACAGCTTCAAGGGATCTTCTTCATTCTTTCTTCAAGGTCTAAACTGCTACTCCTACCGTGCTCCACCTCCTACCTATCCTACCGTGCTACCCATCTACTACCTATACTGGCAGCGCTTCCAGCTGGATTATGGACGGGCTCCTAGGGTCCTAGAGCGTCTCCTGGGCCGAAGGAGCAAGCGGAGCGGAAGCCTTGGCCGTCATTCTCAGCTACTGATCTAGGACGAGGGACGTTTACTGACGACCGTACCGTATCGAGGACAGGGCATGAACGAGTGAACGAGTGAACGAGCGACGCCCGACACAGCACCATAGTCATCATCATCATGTCGAAGAAAGGATGTGAATTCAGCTCGTAGCTCAGCTCGGCTCAGCTCAGCCAAGGGGCAGTGGGCAGGTACAGTGTCCCTATCTAAAGTCGACCAGTGTCTGGAAAAAGAAGAAAGTTGATTAATAGTGTACTCCGTACAAAAGAGCGGAGCTAGATCTAGGCGTGAGCTTGTACACCACAGCAGGTGTGAGGTGTGACTGCACTCTCGAGTGCTTTAGTGCCTGGGGCAAAGAGCCTTACAGTAGCCTTAGCCTTAAGCCACCAGGCTGGCTTCCTGGAAACCTGGCCGCCTTAGGGCCAACGGGTACCTCTTGGGGGCATGGAGTTGCCTAGGTGTGCTTATCTTAGAGGGGCTTAGGGGCTTAGGGGCTTAGGAGGCTCCCCAGGTTGCTCTATTATTACTGTAGGGCTAAGGCTCCTAAGGCTGATGGGTTAAGCCCAAGCCCTAAGGCCTCCTAAGCCCCTCCCAGGCTTAGGGGCCAATATAGATTTCCTACCCTAGTTACACCACTACTTATGTACTCATACAGTACGTATATTACTAGTAGTCTTCTAGCTGTCCTACCTCTTCAGCCCTGCCAAACCCTCCATATACCTTCCAACGCCTCCTTCGAGCTCAAGACCCTTGTCTTCACTGCGCTGAAGAACCTTCAGAACCAGCGTCATATCGTGGTTGCCTGCACGCCTTTCTCCCCCAGCCGGATATCAAACGCCATCGAGCCGGATCCGGGCCTGGCTCACGCCATACCTCGCCAGACCCATCCTGCACAGGGTTAGGGTTTGGCTTCTCGCCGGAATTCAGAGCGCTTCCGAGGGGGCTACTTTGAATGGCAACAGCGGCAGAACCGGGTCGAAGGTTGAGGACGGCGTGTGACCGTTGCTACAGGCTCAAGGAGCGATGTACACGTCTGTCTATCGCCCACAGCTGTGCAAGGTGCGATAGACTGGACTTGTCCTGCGCAACTGTCCGTCCGCAACGACCAGCAGGACGAAGACCTCACCGCAGCCCCGGGGACCATCGTCGAGACTCTGGGCGAAGTTCGAGCCAGGCTGGGACGAACGAGGCGGCCGATGTGAGTCCTAATCCTCCACCGCTGGACATTGGGGCATGGCTCCGTGGTGTTCCCCATCTCCGTCGGGAGGAGAGGGAGAAACTGCTGTTCTTCCTGGGCCGACCGGAAAACCTCGACTGTTGCGTGGTGAGTCCCAATTTTCGAGACGCCGAGCAGCGCTCTTTGGCCGCTCCGCTGGCCACGGCCTTGCCGGTGCTCAAGGACGCGTATCTGGCGTGCGCCGGAGCCCTGAAGTTGATCCAACCTCCTCATCCTCCTGTTCATGCCGCCGAGCTGGAGGTGGAAGTGGAGGTGTCGGATGAAGACGTCAATCTGCGGCATGCATTGGCCGCCATGACAACACTACGCGCTCTGCCCGTCGCCACTCCCCAAGATGCAGCGCTGTGCCTCACCCTAGGTGTATCTCTGGCTCTGTTCGTCTACTCGGCCATCGGCCAGGGTGTGTACGAGATCTCGCGCCACTGCCTCAGCGTGGCCAAACCGTTTGTCGAAATGGACACATTGGATTCGGACGCCGAGCAATGGCTCACCTTTCTGGTTCTGTTCGAGATGACAGATTGCCTGGTCCACCGGCGTCGGCCGACCATCAGATTGCCAGCACAGGGCCGCCTGTCCGGAGGAAGCGCGGTAGACCGGCACCTGGGGCTTTGTGCGCCTCTCCTGTCGTTCTATCACGACCTTTGCGTCGTCAGCCACTCGCTGGCCAACACCACCGACGCGAGCTACATGGCCCTGATAGAGGAGCAGTTGGGTCGGATCCAGGCTGACGTGCAAGCGTGGCAGCCGTCGCAGCCCGACCGGTTTGTCGAGCGCTTCGACACGGCAGAGGTGGTGCATTTGCTCGCCCAGGCCCGGTTGTACCGGCTGGCGGCGCTCCTGGTCGGCCACCGACTGCGGTGTGCCTTTGGCGAGCAGGACGGCCAGGCCGACATCTGGGCGACCGAGATCATGACCGAGCTGGAACTCGCCCGGCGGATCACGGGGCGGTCGACCCGCTGCGTGACCCTGCCGTTCGTCGCCGCCGCGATTGAGATGCGTGACCCGGCGGCCAGGGTCAAGGCCCTCCGGGACACGGACGAGTACGTGGACCAGTTCACGCCCGTGGTGCAGAGGGCCACCAAGACCTTCTTGTCCCGGGTCTGGCGCGACCGGGACCGAAAACTCACGGCCTCCTGGTTCGACTCGACCTGCAAGCCGTGTGTCGTCTTGGCCTCGATAGACAAGGCTCTGTTTGGTTGAGTCTATTCGACGAGCATGTCTTTTCACAGGTCCGGTCCAGGTCGGCATTATTAGAACGTATTCTAGCATCTATCCTAGCATCTATCCTAGCATCTATCCTAGCATCTATCCTAGCATCTATTTCTAGTGTCATACCATACCACACACACATATACACGTACAGGACAATTCTCCGGTTCGATCCCATTTCTTCGGTCCCAGCTCGTATACACAAACGGTGACCAAGTCGTGACCAAGTCGTGACCAGCCGTGACCTATTAGAATGATTCTCGTATTGTTTGAGTATTAAATATGATAATGGAAATATGACCACTTTGGTTCGTAGATTCATTGGCTGGTACAGGGACATCAGACATGCCTAGCACCTACCTGGCATGCATACCTCATTGGCTGATCCGCCCTGGCCATGGACCGGAGGGTTGGCCGGAAGGTTGGCCGGAGGGTTGGATTGATCCTACGCTGATTGACCCAACAATTTGGATTGACCCATCATTTGACTACCTAGACTCTCGCTACCCATAATAATTAATATTCATCGATAGCAGTATGACCGTATCAGTTTATGAAACGAGTTGAATCAATGTTATGTTATGTTGTGTTGTGCATTCCGTAGAGTGGGTGGGACCGGGACCGGGACCGGGGCCGGCGGCGTTGCTTATACATAGTACGGAGTACAGTAGTACTCACTGACCGATACTTCAAGCGATATGGGATACAGTAGTACTCACTGACCAATACTTCAGGGGCGGGATACATTAGTATGTACCACAAACGCAGGCTCCTAATGTAAGGCTTTACGACTACCTACCTACCTACCTACCTAGTAAGTAAGGCCCTACCTGGGCCCTCCGCCTCCGCTTCGAATCTAGCTTGCCTGCTTGCTTATGGAAGGCCTTAAGCCCCCCTCCCCCCATGAGAGAAGAGATGGGACCCTGGAGGTCCGGAGCGAGGTGTAAAAATATAAGTATAAGTATAAGTATAAAGGGTTCGTCCTATGCATAGTGTCTTCATTTTGTGAGATCAGTTCTCTCGAGAGGAGCCGTACATACATACGTATACTGGTTAACCCGGCAAAGCAAAGCAAAGCAATCTGAAGGCTGGTCGACCCAACCCAGCAAAGACATCTGAAGCACTTGGGCCTGGACCTGGACTTTGGAGAAGACATCGTCTTACTGTAAAACAACATCTTTCTCTTGTAAGATGACGGGTACGAGTGCTGCAAAGGCCAACGCCAACGACTACCGCCAGATCGCGGCGGACAAGCAGCGACAGCGGCAGGGCAAGATCCCCCGGGAATGGTTGATCGATTTTGACCTCCGGAAGGGGAAGGATCACGATCACGATGCCACTGCCGATGCCGCTGCCACTACCACTGCCACTACCACCAACCTGTTACAGGTGCCCGTCACTTGTGGCCTCTTGGACGAGGTCGAGTGTAGCATCACGTCCGAGTACGACGTCACCGCTCTCCTCGAGAAAATCAAGAGCGGTGCTTGGTCGGCCGAACAGGTCACGGTTGCATTTTGCAAGAGAGCGGCCGTTGCTCAACAGTTGGTCAGTGTTGCCTTATCCCATACAACATCTGAAAGAGACCAGTGGATGAAATGATCCCATTCCCATCACGAAAGATAGCATCGGATGAGATGATTCCATTCCCATCACGAATACTGACTGAGATCATTCCCATCACGAATACAATACTGACTTGACGGCATGGCATGACCATGCTGCGCAGACCAACTGTTTGACCGAGATCTTCTTCGATGACGCGATCCAGCGCGCGCGCCAACTCGACCAAGAACGACGAGAAGCTCCCGGTCGGCAGCTGCGGCCTCTCCATGGCCTGCCCATCTCGCTCAAAGACAGCTTTCAAGTGGCCGGCCAGGACACTTCGACCGGACTGGCCTGCTTTGTTGACGAGCCGGCCGGGCAGAACAGTGCCCTCGCGGCCCTGCTGCTGGACCTGGGTGCCGTGCTGTACTGCAAGACCAACCTACCGCAAACCATCATGACGGGTGATAGCGACAACAACGTGTTTGGCCGGACTTTGAACCCTCACAACCTCGCCTTGACCGCCGGCGGCAGCAGCGGCGGCGAGGGCGCTCTGATCGCCCTTCGCGGCAGTCTGCTCGGCGTCGGAACCGACATTGCCGGCAGCATTCGCATCCCGTCGCTGTGCAACGGCATCTATGGCCTCCGAACCAGCGTGGGGCTGGTGCCTCATGATGGTGTGCGAGATCTCTCCGTGCCGGGCACCGACGCCGTGCGTTCGGCCGCTGGGCCCATGGCCACGTCGGTGCGCGACTGTCGCCTGTTCATGAAAGCCGTCATGGAGTCGGAGACCTGGCGATATGATAGCAGTGTGGTGTCGGTGCCATGGAGGAATCTCCAAGAAAGGGTCAAGGACAAGGTCAAGGAAAGGGAAAAGGAAAACGAAAAGAAAAAGCTGCGAATCGGCGTGGTCCATGACAATGGCATCCATACCCCTTCGCCTCCCGTTCGACGAGGCTTGAACCAAGCCGTGCAACTCCTCCAGGGCCGTGACGACGTCGAAACCGTCTCTCTGACATTGCCCGGCGTCGGCCAAATCTACCAAGACCTTGTCAAGTATTGGGCACCTCTTGGAGCCGAGGTATGTTAATCCACTCATCGTTATTGCACCCATCTTGACCTGGATCTGGATCTTGAACTGGGTCTTGAACTGGATCTTGATCTTGATCTTGAACGAGATCTTGATCTGATTCTTGATCTTGATGCATGTCAGCTGTGCAAGGCTGACGAAACTCCCTCGCATCAAGCACCTTTCCGCCCTGTTCGCCCAAACAGGAGAGCCGACCATTCCATCCCTCGAGGCGCTCGGCCTCATGGCGGTCGAAGGAACCACCATGAAGGAGTATTTGGAGCTGAACGCCCGTCGAGAAGACGCGGCAGAGAGATATCTCCGACTGTTCTGCCACCACCGACTCGACGCCATTCTGATGCCCGTCGCCCCTCACACGGCCGTGCCGTGGGACACATGGTCGGGAGCCAGCTATACCGGCATCTGGAACTATCTCGACTACCCGGCCATCGTCCTGCCGGTCGACAAGGTGCGAGAGACGGATGTGGCCGATGATGTGGCCAACGCGAAGTATGGTCCGGACGATGCCAATCTCTATAGACTCTGTATGTATCACCCATGCCTCCCTCTCGACTCTGTATCTACATATCACCCAATGCCCTCTACCGACTCTGTACTTATCACCCAATGCCACCCTCTATCGACTCTGTATGCACATATCACCCACCACAACTCGGGACCCTGCCGCCAACGTCAACGTTGCAACTGATCATGGCTGTCTATCATATCGAAGCTAACCTTGGCTGTCACTGTCGTTTTCATTTAGACACCGGCCCAGAACTGTACAGAGACGCCCCTATCGGCGTTCAACTGGTTGGCTATCGACAGATGGACGAGGAGCTCCTGAACACGGCCACCGTTTTGGACTCCATCATCAACGGGAAGAGATGAGATCTCGGATGAAGATCAGATCATAGATCACAGATCAGAGGAGACAGATCACAGAAGGGGGACCAAGATGAAGATCAGATCACAGGAAGCGGAAGGGGGACCAAGATGAACGGAAGGCCAATGATGACGATGACGGCCCAGAGAAGTCTCTTTTTTGAGATCTGGAGCGTTTGACATCTTGAGCGTTGTGCCCGCAGCTATGACTCCCAAAGACAAGGCGAGACAGGCAACCAGGTATAGCACCACACCACACCGGCCTTGGTGGTTGTTTGAGGTTAGGTTTGTACACTGACTGACACGCTGAAGATATTGGAGAATTAGCACCGACACGCTGGACATATTGGACAATTAGACAGATCAAGCAAACCAGACGGAGACGCAGACAGAGACGGAGACGTAGCCAGGCGCCATAGAATAAGGATAAGGATGCGATTGCGACTGCGATGCCGCATTGCACAACCATAGCCATATCTCGACCAACCCTCGTGCCCTTGCCAGGAAAGGACCTATACGAGATTCCCATTTCCATTCCCATTCCCAAATCCCAAATCCTAAATCCCATCGCCTTGACGCACTAGACGTGTCTACATTATTCCGCTCATCGGCGTCTGCATACTGGAGGAATCAAGGTAGATAATGAAGGAATCAAGGTAGGCTGAGCTAAGATGCCATTCTTTCTCATGCTAAATACGGAGTAGTAAGTCCTAACAGAAGACATGTCAACTAAGAGATGAAGGAAAGGAAAGAAGCAGACCCGTAAAGACGATCGGGAACCGGAAACCAGACCAGAAGAGAACAAGAACAAGAACAAGAACACCCCAAGACGTCGAGCCGAAACCAAAGAACCAATCCGTCAATCTGTCAATCAGGTCACCATCCACACACCGATCCTCGAGCTCCCACCACACAGTTCATCCCTATCGCCAGCACAAAGCATACCACAGTCTCCCTCGGCGGCCTGGACGGCCTTGCCTCCGACCTGCACGGTGGCCAGGCTGTTGGCGCAGTAACACTCGCGACCGTACTCGACGCCGGCGAGCGTGTATCCCTTGGCCGAACAGGTCTGAACGCACAGGTCCTGCGTCATACTGCTCGACGAGGTGCTGTAGCCTTGCAAGGCGCGCTGCGCTGCCGACGGGTCGGTGTAGCAGCCCTGGTAGGCAAACTGGCCGATGGTCTGTTTGGCCGCCGGGGCGGACAGCGCCGTGTTGTTGTACACGCTCAGCCGGGAGCGGCCGCCGCACACCTGGGTGTTGTCGCCGGCGCACGCCATCGTGCAGCCGGTTGCATTCAGGAGCGTGTTGGGCCCAAGAGCCGAGGCGCAGTAGCATTCGCGCCCGTATTCCAGCCCGGCGAGCGCGAGCGATTGCGCCGAGCAGAAGGCAAGGCATGCCGGAATCGTCATGGATGAGTTTGTCATCGACGCCATAGACAACAGCCGGCCGCTTGGTAATTCCGCGGCACAGCCAATGTAGCTGTTAGGGAAGTAAGGGTTGGCTGGGGTTGGGGCCGATGATGACGAGGCGGATGTAGACGTCGAGGTATAGAGTGTGAGTGTGCTTGACAACGTCGTTGAAGTCTTGCTCGTGAGTTGGCTGTTCCTGGCCGTTGTAGTCGACATGGACGTCGAGGTCAACGCCTGTCCAGAGGTCCTGGCCCCGGATGACGAGGTGGAAGTCGAAGTCGACACCGGACCTGATGTCGACACAGACACACTCGATCGAACCGAGGTCAAGGTCGAGGTCGAGGTCGAGGTCGAGGCCAACGGAAGACTAGAAGTTGTCACCGGCGCTGGGACCCTGGAACCAATCGACGTTGTGGTAGGGGCCGACGGCAAACTAGAGCTTGATGTACTCCTGGCCACTGATGTCGAAGTAGAGCTGAGTCCCGAACTCAAAGGCAAACTCAGACTTGTCACAACAGGACCGCTGCTCGAAGAGGTTCTTGAGACGAAGCTTGTGGAGAAGCCGGTGCTTGATGATGGCAATGCCGTACTTGCTCCTGAGAGCGAGCCTGATACTGTTCTAGTATTGTCGCTGATCGTGTTTGTCGTCGACAGTGATGAGCTCGAGATCGACATCAGTGTTGAAGCTGAAGAGAAAAAGGAAGAGGAAGTTCGGGTTACGCTTGAGCTTGAGGTCGAAGCTGAAGTCGAGTTTCTGTTTGACACTGTAGCCGACATGGTCGAAGGGCTGCTGCTTGACATGGAAGATGTCGTAAGAGATGCGGATGAGGTAGACGCCAACAGTGTGGTGTTGGACCAAGAACTGCTTCCCACAGTCGACAAGGTCAGAGAGGCTGATCTGGTCGTGCTAGTCGTGGGTTGGGCGACGCTGATTACCGCCACAGCAGTCGAGGCGACCGAATTTGTTGGTGAAGTCGACGTACCGTTACCCCTTGAAAAGGACGATGCGCTGGACGACAAGATCCGAGGAGGCGTGGTGGATGTGGATGTGCTGGCATTGCTAAAGACCGAGGTCGTCTGCAAGCTAGATGAGGAACCTGCACCGACGACAAGAGTCGTAGAGCCCGTAAAGCGGATTGATGTCGTAGAGTTGTTCACTGCGGAAGATTGATTGGCCCGGGAGGTGGTCGACGAGGCTGAACTTGAACTGGCGGAGAAACTGGTCGTCGATGTCGATGTCTTGCTAAACAAAGTCGAAGTCACGGACGTCGGGGCGATACTGGTTGTAGTACTGAGACTGGTGCTGGTCGAGCTCGACGGTAGAACAAACTGGTAGAAAGACAAGCCGTTCGGCCCACCACAGATGGTCGACGAGTTCCCGGCACATGTCATGGAACAACGGCCATCCGTAGCAGTGGCCGACCCGGCAGCGAGACTGTTCCCGCAATAACATTCACGCCCATATTCCACGCCAAAGTATGCGAACCCAGTACAGTTTCCTGCACAGTATTGCACAGTCATGTCACTGGAGGCGACAGCTTTTCCACTTAGCGCGCGCCCATTGGTGGCCTCGGTATGGCAGTCAACATATTGGAAATTGCCAATATTGGGGATGATGCTCGGTCCCGAGGGGATAGGGGCAGCGGTAGCGGTCGGCGGCGGTGTAGTTGCAGTCGAAGTCCAGTTCGGGTTCGCGTACAGTGTCAGTCCGTTGGGGCCGCCACACACCAGACTTGAGTTGCCAGAGCATGCCATGTTGCACCGGCCGTCGGTGGCCGGAACACTGCCTGCACCCAGGGCATTTCCACAGTAACACTCGCGACCATATTCAACCCCGAAGTATCGGTATTGAGTACAATTGCTCGCGCAGGTTTGAATGTTGATGCTGTTGTCGGCCAAAGCAAAGCTCGTCAATGCCCGGCCCGTCGCAGCCTCCGTGTAACAAGAGACATAACTGAAATTGCCAATTGTGGCTGGAGTTGTGGGCGCCGTTGGGCCAGGAGCAGGAGCATTCTGGGTGCCCGACCCCGGTGTCGAGCTGGGGAGACTACCATTACCGTAGAGATACATGTTGAGACGGCTTGGGCCTCCGCAATACTCTGTTTGATTGCTGTTGCATGTCATGCTGCAGTCCAACGCTTGAGTAGTGACCGCACCGGTCGACAGAGAATTTCCGCAGAAACATTGGCCTCCATACTCCACGCCGGAATACAAATATCCCTGACATGCTTGAAGACAGCCGGCCACGGTGTTGTTGGCGTTCACCGGCACACTCAATGCACGAGATTGAGATCCTTCAGTATAGCAGCCCAGGGAGTGGAATCCTTGAGTGCCAGGATTGACGTATGGTCCGGGAGTATCGGTGGTGTTCCCGTTCCAACGAGTGATGTCGCCGAAAAGCGAAATAAAGGAACCGGTGCCTGTGATGCCGTTGCCTCCACAGATTTCATTGATGTTCCCAGAACATGCAAAGTTGCAATTGGCATCGTCGTTGACCGTCTTGGGCCGATTGTAGCCGCACCAACATTCTTGAGAGGTCAGCCATCTGAAATCACAAGCCACTGGGTGTTCACTTACCTTGGTTATACTGGGTGCCGGCAAAGATATATCCTGCAGCGGAACACTGGGAAATGCATTGCTCGTTGGTGTTGAGAGGGCCATTGTAGACACTCGTTTGAAGTTGTCGGCCTGGATTGTTCTCAGTAAAGCATCCGGCATATCGATATATCCCCTGTTGTGTCACGGGATTCAAAGGGGGTGCTTGTTCAGAGACGGCATTGCAGATGAATTGTATGTACTGCTTCCCGAAGCTGGCGTCGTTGAGGTTCATGGTCCACTGGGCAGTCCCGAGGTACGGGTCAACGTTGATCTGGCTCTTTGGCACTGAACAAAACAACGTGGCAGTAACGTTTTGTCCGGCGTACACCAATGTCCCTTCGGCAAGATCCACCTGGTTGCTGGCCCCGATGATGCTGCCTGGGATACCGAAGGGTGGTTTGCTGACGGTCACTGACAAGGCTGCTGCGTTGGCCGACCCACTATTGGTGAGCCGCATCTTGAGATAGCGACTTGTATTCTCCGTCACATTACCAAAATCAAAGGCGGTGGTGTTGTCGTACCGAACCCATCCTCCACTGGGAGTCTGGAATTCAAGAACGGCTTTGGGTTCGTCAGAGCCTGTCGCAAGGACATCAAAAACCTTGGATCCTCCGTTCGACACCACTTGGACGAAGACGCCATAGTTGCCGCTGGACGGTGGATTGAAATTAATCGGGACTGTCACGGCACTGTTCGGTGCCACCGAGAGCGGCATGTTGTAGAAGGTGAATGCAGAGACGGCGGCTGCGGTTTGCGTGCCATTTGGCGTAATCCAGGGACCAGTCTCGCCCACCACCGAATATAAGATGTTGGTGATGCTGAGAGGACCGTTTCCGAGATTGCTAATGATCACGGATTGATCGACTCCGCCCGCCTGTTGTCCGGTAATCACTCCATTCCAACTGACGGTGTTCGGCGTAACCATCAACAGAGCAGCCTGGCTCTGGCCGGTGCCCTTGAGTTGCACGGGAGTGTTGATGCTAAAGCCGCCTGCCTGTTGCGTAGTGTTGAGAATGACAGAGGATGACAAAGGCCCCACGGTCTGGGGAGTAAAGGTGACTGGAAACGAGAACTGTTGTCCTTGGGCCACTGTAAGTGGGAAATTGGGTAGACCCCCAATGGCAAAGTTTGGGTTGCCCGAGAGCGCTGCCGCAGTTACTGTGACTGCAGTGTTGGCCGTGCATGCCACCGTCATGGGAGCCGTTGTTGTATTCAGGTTGACAGTGCCAAATTGTAGAGCTGTACAATTCAACGGTAAGTTGACGGGCGCACCATAAGCATAAATGTATCCCACAGTAGTCCCCTGATAGACTATTCCATCTCCAAAGACAGGTCTGGTAAACTTGGTGGTACCAGGAGTAACAAAAGAGTTGATCTCCTGCAGGACGCCATTGTTGGGAACAGCGTTGTAGATTCTCAAATTAGAGCCTTCAACGTCCGACGTCCACACTAGACCAGTCCCAGGTTGATCGTTCAGCGATGTGACTGTGCCATGACCAACCCCTAGAATATATGCATTCTTCTCGGGGGAGTCGGCCACTTTGTTGAAATATGGAACGCCGTTGTTGCAAGAGAATTTGAAGACGTGAGTCTGATACTGGATGACGTTGATGTAGATGTAACCTCCTTCTAGTGGGTAGACGCCAGCTCCAGCATAGACCGAATTTTCGTTCTGATAGACCTGGATCACGTTGTCAAGCTTGTTTGGGCCATTCTGATAGCCTCCAAGGTTGTCAAGATCAAGCCAGTAAGTCTTGCCACTCTTGCCAGTCACGACGCCCATCCGAGTGATGTCGCCGCAAGAGAACTGGCTTGGGAGCAATTCTAGGGGTGACGTTCCAAGATCTGCTCGCAATCAGCCACCACAACCCAAGATCACGGGAAACTCTCACCTTTGTCAGCACCATCCAATTGAGTTTTCTCCCATGGCATGAAGAAATCAACAACAGTCAAAGAACCATCATCATTGATCGCCATGTGTACAGCAGCTTCTTCGAGGGACGTCGGCGGATTTCTTCCATTGACGGGTATCCCGTCAAGTTGAGACGCGTATCCGTTTCCGGTCGCGAAGAACATGGAGCCCTTGCCATCCGTTGCAAGACCACCACCAGACATCCACACGCCTGCACCAGGAACGGTCGGACCGACACCAGCTATACAAGTCAGAAATGTGACTTCTCCGAGGTCTGGACCAAGGATGGCTCCGCTTTGACTTACCGCCTTCTGTCGCAAATCTTTCCACAAGCTGACCAGTCCCTTTATCCCAGCCCACGATCCAGCCAGTGAAATTCCATTGGACGCTGAATGGAGAAAGCGTCAGCCATTGTTTACACCTAGATACTTCCATCTACAGTAGGAGGCATTTCGAACGAGAGTGATGTGGTGGAGAGATGAAGACATACCAATGACTAGCAAAGCCGGCGTAGACGAAATTGCCGGTATGAAGCAAAGCCGGACGTTGATGGTGGATGCCACCGTTGAAAGATCGTGCAGGATTGTTCCTAGCTGACATGCCTTCCAGATTGACCGGAAAATTGGGTCTTTCAGACAAATCCACCGTGCTGACAGCGTGAATATAATATCGACCATTCGGACGACCCGTGGGACCATTGAGATCTTGATCTGCGTAAGTTTTCGATGTCAAATACCATGTGTCCTTTGACCA
Organism: Capronia epimyces CBS 606.96; assembly: GCF_000585565.1. Taxonomy (NCBI): domain Eukaryota; kingdom Fungi; phylum Ascomycota; class Eurotiomycetes; order Chaetothyriales; family Herpotrichiellaceae; genus Capronia; species Capronia epimyces. Next base: position 1,974,974 of record NW_006912906.1, read on the forward strand.
TCGTTAGTTTTCCCTTTGGCAGCAAAGCTTTGCGACCTACTGTGTCTGGATCGATGACTCCGGTTGCGGTAACTCCCACTGTTGGACTGATGTCAACACAGCCGTTCAGATCGCTGACTAGAAAAGGTCGATGAATGTTTCGAGAGGCCACGATGACACCGGTTTTGGCGACAATCTTGTACAGATTATTTTGAGTGGTAGCAACATAGAGATATTGAACACCATCAGAACCAGTGTAGACCAGGGATTGAGAAAATATCTGCTCAGGCACATTTTGTCCGTTGATGAGATAAGTACCAGGAAGCCGGGTCTTGAATAAGAGGCCGAACTGAGCGCTTCCAACAACAGCTGGATCCATGTTGTGATTGTTTTGATAGCCGGTTCTGTCGTTTGCACCACCCCAGGTGATGGTGTCTGTACTCGCAAGAGCCTCAACATGGTGTATGAACAGGAAATTGAGCAAAATGACCAAGGTAACGAGAGACTGTACGTAAGGAAAGAGTAAGGACCGACGCATTTTGACAAACGAGTGTGTAGATACCAAAAGAGTGTTGTGTTCAAGAAAATTCAAGTGCTAAACGAGGGTTGGAAAATATTGGATAGACTCAGGCAGGACACGAGGGACACCGTCGTAATATCATGTTTTTGATACTCAAGAGTCATCAAGCGCACCGAGTCGACGGCTGGCACGCAACGTAGTCGAGCTGGGTCTTCTGACTGAGGCATGGTCTGTCCAACAGGGGCCAACATGGACTGATGTGCGACCGTGGCCAGGTAAGCAAAAACATATGGTTTGAGACAGGAGAGGATGGGTGCTTCGATGAAACATGTGACCTCACGGCTAGTACCAGCAAAATCTCCAAATTGGAAGACTTCTGTTGGTCCAGAATCCTGGTTGGATTTGCAATAGGTTGCATGAGACTAGATGCAAGGAGAGAAATCGGCATTGCCTCAGGAAATGATTAAAAGCGCTCTAGCCCTGCATGAGACGAGACTGGGTGTAGATAGATGCAGCCAGTTGTAACCAAGTAGCCTCATCTTCGTCCAAGAGCATGTGTAGCATGCACGGTGTGGGAGGAGTTCCATCAAATCTTGGAAAGGAGATCTGGAACATTGGTCGGGTGGCGTCGTGGGGTCAGCTCAGATCCAGGATGACTGCAGTCGGATTTGCAAAATGGAGCCTTTAGCCAGATGACTTGATTTCAAACCCAACACTTTCCAAGTCATGACTTGGACGTCGACGCGATTTTTGACGTGTCCCTTCTGTAAGCTGCGTGCAACCCCTTGCACACTGGGTCAAGGGTCAAATGGCAGAGCTCTGATTTGCAATTATGCCCACAAGTGTTCACGATGGCGGGCCGTTGAGGCGAGCACAGCGGTTAAATCCAGAAACACGCAGCTGAATCTCAAGAGTTCCACACCATGGCAAAGGGGAAAGCAATTCCGGATGGGCGAGAGTCATTCGTAGTTCTACTTATGAGGTAGCGACATCTACATACCTAGGTACATGTAGTAATCACTATGTCCGCTGCCAAGACGTGTAACAGCGGAGCATGGAGACACCACGCGACAAGGCTGACAAGGCTGACAAGGCTGACGTCTTATTACTCCGGAGTAATCTTAAACTGCTGGAGGACTTGTACTTTGATCGAAAGTCTTTATTGGCAGTAGACCTGAGGGTTACCACTGTGTCCGGATATTCTGTCCATGCTGCATGGTCTCTGCCGCCTCAAGCATGTCTCTGCAACATGTTCGACATCCGCCTCCTTGTCGATTGTACGGCGCAGTCTCTTAACACTCGCGATCGAATCCTCCTGCGATGACACTTGCGTGTCACTTCTCTCAAAGCACACCGCCCTTAGTGGCTCGTACTCTACAAGAGCCAGCCTACACTTCAACGAGAAGGTTACGGCCGAAAACACTGGCAAGGGCGGTATTGTCCCCGTCGAAGCACTGAAGAGCCATGACACGCATCTCGCAAAGCTTGTCGAGAAGTCTTTAGCGTCGCTGCCAGAGGCTCCTGATGCTTCGCCCGGTTTCAAGAAGCTCTGGCTTCGAGATGGCAGCTTGAAAGAAAAGCCGGACTTTATATCCGTGACACGCGGGCCCGGAATGCCAGTCAATCTGGCCGTTGGTTTGAATGCTGCCAAAGGTCTCGCTGCAGCATGGCAGATCCCGATGGTTGGAGTTCATCACATGCAAGCACATGCCCTCACACCAAGACTGGTCAACGCGATGGTGAAAAGTGAACAGCGCGACACAGATACCTTGAGGCCAGAATTTCCATTCTTGACGCTGTTGGTCAGTGGCGGTCATACAATGCTTCTCTACTCGAAAGGGCTAGTGGAGCATGAAATACTAGCCACAACCTCAGACATTGCAATCGGGGACGAACTGGACAAATGTGGCCGTCTCATTTTGCCCAAGGAATTGCAGGAGGACACACCTGACACATCCTATGGCAAGTATCTTTCGGCATATGCTTTTAGAAGTGAGGACGACTATGCTGCATGGGAAATCCCTCGAACTCGTCGTGAAGAGGTAGACAGGCCACTGAACAAATATGGATGGAATCTGGTCACTCCTATGTCCAAGAATAGGAGGTTGGAATTCAGCTTTGCGGCAATTGCCAGTCAGATTAAAAGTTTGGTGCTTGACCGCCAAAATGGAATTACCAGCATGGGGATGATGGACGACGAGGAGCGTGTCCTGCTCGCTCAGGCAGCCCTGGGCACAGCCTTCGAGCATCTGGGCTCTCGAACCATTATGGCACTGGAGAAGCTCCAAGAGCAAGGCGTGCAAATTCCGACACTGGTGGTGAGCGGAGGTGTCGCTGCGAACAATTTCCTACGCCACTATCTACGACGTCTGCTAGATCTACGATCCTTTGAAGATGTGAACCTGGTATTCCCGCCTGTGGAGCTATGCACCGACAATGCGGCTATGATTGCATGGGCCGGGATGGAGATGTTTGAAGCCGGATATCGAACAGACTTAGGATGTACTCCAGTCAGGAAGTGGAGCATGGACAGTGAATGTGAGGAAGGAGGCATATTAGGCATTGGTGGATGGATTAGGTCGGATGGCTCCTATATTGCAGAATGACTACTCGTACGAAGTACAGAGTGCTGATGATCGTCGCGCTTGCTCCACGCGAGCACAGGTTACAGATCCAGCAGCCCCTTGGATGAGGGTCCCCCGGAGCCATGTTTGTGTGTTGTGTTGACCATGGTGTTCGCAAGTGGTGCACTATTTAGGAAGTGTGCGCAGCGGCCCCTGCGATGAGTCATCCGTCGTTAAAGGCAATTGTCACATACCGGATGGCAGACGGAAAGTCCTGGGGCACCTGGGGGCCCCTAATGAGAAGGGCGTGCTCCGTAATCATGAGCCTAATAGTGTCATTCGACCTCGACCTCGATAACAAATGACCCAATGGAGCTGGTGCCTCATCGTCACTTGAGGCAGTGCAATCCCAAGCTTCACGCGGAGTCAGTGAATGACTCCGGTGCACCACTCTGGCCTCTTTTTGGCGGGGAACACCAATCCATTGACAGTCGAAACAAGGCTCAATAGTGGCTCTAGTAGTTTGACCGGTGATGTGAACAAACGCTGCGAGCGGGATCGTGGTTGGCTGATATCTGGACCGCGAGGGATTTCAGGCGTGCCATGTCTCATGATCACGGCTCATGGGGAACACTCCAGGGTGTCCGACAACTGAACCATCTTTCAAGTTGCCCATGCTGTTCAAACCTTGCAGTCCTAGTTCCTACTTGACCGAAGTCGAAACAGAAAATCGTCCTTACGTCTTGATTCTTGCTCTATTACCTATAGGTAGTTTACGAAAACATCTCGCGAGGACGGCCTTGATCATCGGACGAAGTGTTGACCCGTGCCCGGTTCCACGTGACCCCAAAGTATCTTGTTCCTGACAGATTCCATGTCGGCAACTAAACTGGCGAAGGCAAGTATGGATACGCGCTGAGTAACAAGATAGTGTGGTGGGCAGGTAGGGCTGATTCCCCGTCTACTCCATCTGCGCTGTTTTCATCCCTGAAGGTGGTTGAGGATACTAAGGAGTAGTACATATATCATCGTTCAATGTGTTCAGGACATTCTTCACTGCGAAGCTTCATAGGTATTCAGCAGGTCCTGGCCTTACTGAGGCGGTACTTCATCTGTTGGAGAGTCTTGTAGACAGATACGAAGGTCACAGAACCCCTCGCTATTGCTAAGGACCCCAGTCTCGTCATGCGCGTGCGCGGCGCAGGCGCATGCAGGAAGAGTCGCCCGTCGGAGTCTGGAGAGATGTTACGGCCGATGACCAGGATGTTAACGACCGAGAATGGGGTGCAACAAGGGTAGATGGCTGAACAGGCCTGTCGCTGTGCAGTATTCCCAAGTAGTGCGAGACTGACAGCTTCCTGGCTCCTCAGGATCCCACTCTCGTATGCTCCGAGCCGCCCGCGCCACAGTGGAAGTGCAGCGAAGGGAAAAGACCCGTGCAATGGCGTCGGGGATCCCTGTCGCCATCGGCTTGGCAAAGTAGGCATCACTCTCTCCCAACTGCTGAAGTGGCCATCATCACCACCGCAGCTCACATCCTGTCTTCGACTCACTCCTCCCTCCCGCACAGTGTGTCTTCCTCCTCGTTCAATCCGGGCTACTGGGCTACTGGGAAGAGAGATACCTGAATTGCCGCCACGCTGGCCTCAGGTGCACTTTCTCCGTCGCAGCCATCGAACCCCCCATCTCCCATCTCAATCAGTCTCCTCTTCAGCCTCGCCTCGACCATTGACCGACGAGTTGCACCTTCGTTCGTTCTATCGAACACCTGTGCACTGTTCGGTCCCTAACACCAGGCCTGTTCTCGCACCTCTCCGACTCCTAGCATAGGACTCTCTTGAGACCCACTGGCACCTTTCCGCGAAGACCTGTTTGGCTTGCACACTTGCACGCTTGCACCTCTGCTGCACGGAGACCTTGTTTCTCAGTTCAACCTACACTCAGTGTCGAATGAGCCTCCAAGAGTTACACCAAACGAACCCACGAATCTATCAGCACGGCATCTCCCCCACCCGCCACGACCAACACCAGACGGAAAGAGAGAGAAGTACCACAACTGTGAGTAAGGTCGACTTCCGGTTCCATAAATCTTAGATATCGTCGATTTATGTCCTTTGGTACAAGTGAGTCATAAGCCACTGGGAACTACTCCAAGCCAGCCAATAGGCCGCCTTGCTAAACTTCGAGCTAGCAAGTTGCGTGTCATCTGCATCTTCCCCGGCTCGTTCGAGACTTCATATACCAACCAATGTCGTCCTCTACCATGCCACCTCCTCCTGTTCCCTTTTCTCACCGCCGCTCTCATCGACTCATCACAACACATCTTCCTCCCTCACCACCCGCTTCACCGGAGTCCTCGGCATGCATCCTTCGTAAGATGTCCTTGTCCAAGGGTGCGACTTTCCACCAGCCATCGTCGCCTGCGACGGACGATGATCCAGTTCTGAGCATTCCTCACCTGACTCGTCGCTCTCCAACGTGCTCGACGGCAACCCTCACCAGTTGGCTCTCTGAGAAAGAGGACGTTGCTCAGTCCATCGTTGATTTTGAGCAAACGTTCTCGGGCGCACGCGGGAAGAGGACCTCCATTCGGCGATTGTCCACGATAGACTTTCAACGACAAGTCTTTCGTGTCTCGATACCGTCTGACGAAGGACTCGGTTCCTCAATCAGCCCTGCAAGTGACAAAGGCCTGGCCAAGTCATTTGAAAGAGCTTTGGATTTGTTGTCGAACAAGGACAGTGGACTGGGGACTTCCATCAGTGATTCGGTGGAGAAGGTTGTGGGAAACACCTCTGAAGAAGACGGTCTGGTTAAAGACTTGATTCAAGGTTGGATTGCCCGCTGTGTGTTGATGTGTGAAGACGTCGTTAACCATTCACCAACAGAAGCTGACCAGCTAGACTCAACATCCCCACAACTCAGGCAGCGAGGAAGTCTATCCGCGTCCAAATCTTCAGTCGCCCTCACCCCCTCTGCGCTTACACGCAGCATTGCTCCATCTCCTAGACTTGCCGCCCCTCATCTGCCGCTGAGCTCCTCTGCTCACAGCAAGATCAAGGAGTTCATCATCTCTCCTATCCTTCGCGAGGATCGATTCGAAGTTCTCCATCCCCTTGTCACCGCTCTCGGGTCAAGGACCAACAAGGCCATTCGATGCTTGCGCGACCTTGAACGGAGTCTCGTCTTCCAGCCCTTGGTAAGCACATTATTCTCTCAACGTTTGCCACGTTCTAACTGTCTTGGCAAGACGCTTGACATCTCAAGACAATTGTATCGCGTCTTCGGCGAGTTCACCGTCCAGCTCGTCGTCGATACTTACCAGCATCTGTCCGAATCCGAACAACGGCGTGCGGCGGATCGCCCTTACGACAACGGCTATTTCCTTGACCTTGTCCAACAAGTCAATCGACTTGCGTCACACATCGGTTCTTCAAGTCGTGCTCAGCAGGCTGGAACTGCTGAAGAGGACGACGCCATGGCTTTCTCGATCGATGACGAGGTCACCTTGGAGGGTGGCCTCGGTCAAACCGACACTGAAGCCGAGCTCGTCCGTTGGAAGAATGGCAAGGGTTATTCCCTCCGCACAGGTCTACCATACGAGCCGACACCTGGCATGAAACGACAAAGCAACGACACCCTGGATGAAGAAGTTGCAAGATCAATGGCCCGAAGGAAGAAGGGCTACATTCCTGAGATTGTGGAGATGAAGTGCCACGACGAAACCTGCGACAAGACCTTCACGCGTAAATGTGATTTGGCCAAACATGAGAAGACTCATTCTCGTCCCTTCAAGTGTCCCCAACCTGATTGCAAATATCACGAACTTGGCCTTCCCACGGAAAAAGAGCGTGAACGCCACTACAACGACAAGCATGCCAAAGACCCACATTTCTACAAGTGTGACTTTTGTGAGTTCCGCACGAAGCGTGAGAGCAACTGCAAGCAACATCAGGAGAAGAAACATGGCTGGCATTACGAGCGTGCCAAGGGCAAGGATAAGGCTGGTTCTACTAGAATGACACCGATGCAAACTCCTCGGACCCCGAGTATGGATTACTCTTCAAGCCCTGCTGTCTCGATCAGAACCTGGGACGATACCAGCTCGCTCGCCGGTAGTCTTGCGGGCAGTGTTTCAACTCCATTCGAACAGCCAGCGAGCAGCTTCGATGCCTATCCGCAAGTTCCGGTCACTTACTCGAATCCAATCTTTCCGAGGACGACTCAATCCATGTCATCCACTCAGATGGAAGAATTTGACTTCAACTCTGCTCCGTTCAACCAGAATTTCCAGCCTGCTCAGGCCTACATTTCTCCCACCAACACCACTCCCATCACTCCTCATATGATGACGACCCCAATCACACCAGCCTACAGCAACATCACGGAATCGTCTCCATACCACACATCGATGGACATTACGCTCGATTGCAACCCCACAACATGGACTTCAGGCTTGCCGACACCAGGCTCTTTCCTTCAGCCTCATTCGCGCAATCCGTCCATCTCCGATCATTCTCCTATGATTGCTGGACCGTCTCGACAACCCTTCGCTGATACTCCTCTCATGGGACAGGATCTGGACTTCCCTTCCGGTGACTTCTCCCTCTTTGGTGGTGAAAGCAGCACGGCCTTCTCAAACCCTGCCGCTGCCAGTGCGACATTGTTCCCTGGTGGTCCTGAGGCTTTCGCTGCTCTGGACAATGACCCAATGTTTGATGCTGCCTGGAACGACACAGACTTCATCGACTACGACATGGACAATTAGAGCATATTAGATTGGCAACAACAAACCTCCACATACTCTTCAAGCGGAGTTTCGGCTCCACTGTTATGTACACTTTAGCGTTTGATTTTGTGCTTTGATTTACTGATTTCATTTCACCACTCCACCCGTCTTGAAAACACCGGGGAAAAAAAGACGGAGATGTTGAGACGAAGTGTGAAGCGAGTGTTGGAGGTTGACCTCGATGACGAAGTTACGATATTGCGGTGGTGTCTGGATGTTCTGCCCGACGGAGACGAAGGAACGGGGCCAGGACCATCTCCAGATGGCCGCCTGGGACACGAAACGTTGGTCGAGACCAACGTAAAGCCCCTGCAGGATGGACGGGTCATGGGGGTGTGCAGGTGCAAGGAGACTGATCAATTTATCTATCGCCTCTACTCTGCTTTTGCCCATGCTGTTCTTAGCAATGGGCTATCGGCTACAGTTCTGGATGCAACGGATCGGGACATGGTACAATGGCAAATCCAAATCATCTCTTCAAATCTGACTGCCCCTGTTTCTTTACCTTAGCTGGCCATTGATAAGTAAGAACTCTAGCATGGGACTCGCCCAGAGCGAGACTGATAGCTCATAACTGCTAGTCCCACCGCCGCCAGACATCTGAGATCATGTAGTATCGCACGCCCGGGACCCGGACCTAGACCCTCCCCAGAGGAGATATTCGTTACCGGTAATTGCAAGCCATACTCCGTACAACGACAGGCACAAATATGTATCCGTAGGCTGATGTAGATAGGTAGTCGGTCTGAATACTCCGGACCGGCGACAGATTCAGACCGGTCCCTGGCTGGATTCTCAACGACGAAATCATGCGTAGTACGGGGCGGCATCACAAGGTCCCATGGCAGATCGGGTAGGCCCGAAGGCTATACTCCGTATACAGAATTTACTTGGGATGGATCGATGGGGTTTCTCCTGCCTCGCACGGGTCGACCCGGAAGGCAGCGTACATACATACATGTATGGTCGGCCAATGGTCCTCTTGCATGGCATGCTCACTTCTCGATTTCCATTCCTACAATGTCTCGGTACATGTACCTCGTACTGCACAACGCATTCGTTCTTCTGGATCCTATCCGCCCCTTTCAAATGGCCTGCGCTCGACAAACGATACTTCAACATCACCCGGGATATCCACCATGATCAAGCAAGCAAGACTCTCTCAATTCGTCTTGCAAGGCTTCTTCCAAGTAGCTCCGGCAGTTGTACTTCTTAAGAAGAAGCTCGGGCATCGGCACCGCCATCGCCATCCGCATTAGTCCATGACATCTACATCCTGACCTTACTCGCGGTAACAGTCAATTCGCGTTCCACGCACCTGCCAAGGTTCTCGTACCATTCCAGCCCTTTGAATCCGTGTGTTTCCTTTCGCACGTGCCATCCTTCAGATCGCAACCTCTCAATCCTCTCTTTTTCGGGCCTGGCCCTGGTTGCTTGCTCATTTTCGATTTCGGGGCTGGAGCAGACACGGAAACCTTCTGAATTGAGACATTTCCTCTTCAAGGCAGACACCTTGTGTTCCAGGGACCAAAAACTGGCGAACCTGGTCTTCGATAGCGCTTTGGTAGCGGTTCGCTCGTCTTGGGCTTTGTGGACTCGACCTATCTCTTTGTCTAAGTAACTGATATGGTTGTGCAGCTGCATTCGAAAGTCTGATAGACAGGCATTGTATCGGGTCATATCGGGCGAGGAGAGGTACGCTTCCAGATGTTCGTTGACCGGGTTGGGAGTGAAGGCATCGCGGATTATCTTGAACCGTGGGGTCACAGGGGATTCGGGGACTGTCCCAGTGCGTTGGTGACCTGTCGGGGTAGGCGACTGGATGGGAGACGACGTCAAAGGTAAACATCCTTCGTATCGTGCAATCAGAGTCTCGACTGCAGTCTTGCGCATGGCGGGAACTTGAACAATTCGAGAGCCCAGGAGCTCGAAGTTGGAATGGTGACTAAACGGTAAGGGCGGTAACGGGCGAAGCGCAATGTCTTCATCCGGTTCGGTGATATGAGCTTTCTTGGACTTCCGGCTGAACAAGGGTGAGGGGACGAGTTCATCGGCCAGTTTGTGCTCAAGACTAAGACTTTGGCTCAGTCGAGACTTATGTGTTGCAGGGGTCGTTGGCAGCGTGATACTGCCGGATTCTGTACCATTTAGTTCTGCCTGCAGCCTTGGTGTTATTGGATTGTGTGTATTGCCAAACGAGGAGTCGTCGTCCGTGGACGGGGTTTTGTGTGGCTCTAAGACGATGCTTCCTGTGGAATAATTGCTGCAGGATGAAGCAGATTGCACCATTCCAGCCATGCCAGTTCTCGCTGGCGACACGACGTGAAGTCTTGCATTCGCATGAGACACCGATCGTATTGCAGATAGCGAGGGAAGGGGAGAATATTCAGGTTGCTCGTAAACCCCTGTCTCGGTAGACATGTAGGGGAGAGGCAGACTTCGCAAGGCCAGAGTGAAATTTTCCTTCGCAGAATAGAGGAACCGAAGCTTGTTGCTGGAGTAGTCGTGGGCGATCAGTCCGATGGATTCGTAAGAGATGGCACGATAGAACCAGAGGAACATCTGCTGCACAGGGTGAATCTGGTCCGTGGTCAGCTTCAGGGCTTAGCCAGGCACGGATCCTAGCTAGTTGATGAAAATCAGCCATACCTCAGGTCTTTGCAGCTGTTCACAAAGCGCAATGCACTGTTTGTATCGACGATCGTGGTAAAGACTTTGTACGCTGACCAGTTCATCTCTGTAAGCTGATATGCGTCGGTCGGGCCCATGTACATGCTTGATATGGGCTGGAGTCTGCGCCATGGTGAGCAGGCTTTGAACAATTCACATCTGAGCAGGTGACGCCAGTAAGGGCGACTACAAGTGTAGTGGCGAAGGAGTCGTGAGGTTGCTGTTGTCGTGGTGAATACTGCCGCACCTGCCTCTCCGGCAATCGCGCAGAATCAGTGTTACTTTCACCAGGGAGCTGTGAAGCCTCTTATGTGTATGCGGAAGCATTTCGATAGAGTCCAGAGGGACTCCAGCTTCTACAGAGCTTGTCACCCATACACTCCCGAGAACAATCTCACCAAAATAGCGCTCATACGACTCTTCTAGATACCGCGTACCAAGGCCCGCTCAAACAGAGGAGGATGGCAGTGATACAAGTCCTTCATCTATCATGTCTTCGATCTGGCTTGTGACCCATTCTCTACCTCTTCCCTGTACATTGGCGGTGGCTGCTGACAAAGTATAGTTGCTAGATTGCAAGGACTGGGAAACAATGGCTCGGAGCTGAGAAATCGCCCTATGCTCATCATCCTGATACAATTTGGATGCATTTCGGTAGAAGACATCTGCGTTTTTGAGTAGCTGACCGGCATTCGCAATAGCTGGCTGGTAGGACGCCGGTGGCTGACTCAATTTATGTTGCAAGAGTGAGCAATTTCCACGGACAAAATGAGTCTCTGCAATATCGTCTGGAATAGATCCAGGGATCTTTGACGCAGTGGCCATGTTGGCAATTGCTGCAGATAATGCGTTCCATCTTTGCGGTGCCTGGGAAGCAGCAGTGGATGCATCACCATCCGCAAGAGCACTGTTGAATGCAACAAGACTATTAGCGTTGGCCAGGAGGGCTGAAAAGTTTCTTTCCAAGTCCAATTCTGGAGGCCGAAAAGCATCGTCTCGTTCGCGCTTGTACGTGCTTGATTCGATTGCTCCAGACCTGTAGCCTGCTTCAAGTAGTGCGCTGGAAAAGTTGGCCTTGGCTAGAGCAACTTCTTGCAGCTTTTCTGGCTCTGCATCCTGAATAAGGAATGGCAATTTGGCTTGGACTAACTTGGAGGAGAACTCCTCAATCCAACCGAGGCTGGAACTAGGAGCGGCGGCTGGAGACGAGCTCAAAATGCTACATAATGTCGTGAGGGTCCCGAGTTCTGCAAGAATGGTGTCAACGAGAGTATCCTTAGTTACCGGCTCCACAATCGAAAACCACTGGTCTTCAGTACCAGTCGTTGAAGGGATGCCCATTTCCGTAGGCGTAGGAGCCTCAGGTCCGGTAGCCCCTGAGTCTTCATTATCGGCTTCTATGTGAGTGGCCGCTTCTCTCCGTTCTTGGAGCGATTCCTCCAATTTGAGTTCTTGCAGAGCTAGACACCGGTCCTGAAGCTCCAGCGCTTCTTCTAGTGGCTGCAATGCATCTTGGTCGGCGCGTTCTGGGTCTTTTGCGTATGCTTCAGCGATAGCTGTCAGAACTTGGGCAGTGTTGAAAAGCGTGTCTGGGTTGTCCTGGTCGAGGCTGAGGGCATATCGGTGAGCATCCAATGCCTGCTGCAACACCTCCAGGAGGGGAGTATTCAGTTGGTTTATAAGAATGGGATGGGTCGCAATTTCCAGCAAGACTCTCGCTCTAGAAGGAATGGTTAGTGTCTCTGCAAGAAGCCAATGAATAGCATCGTGATGGCAACAAGGAAACGGACTTGTTATATGCGAGGTCCAGACTCTGGGGAAACTTCCTCAGTCCTTGATCATAGACGTCGGAGGCCCTGGAGAAGAACCGCATAGACTTGACGGCATCACCGCCTCTCCATTTCCCTGCTGCTTCTTCAAAATCCACTCCGGCTGATAGAAGGTAAGTATCTCCGACTTTTGTCATGGCGAGGCGTCTTCAACACGGACCTGCTAGGTAATCGTCGCCAGTCTCTAGGATCTGGGAAGGAAATGGTTACCTCGATTCCGCAGTCTCCAGGCTATGTGCATTGTCTCACCTGCTCTTGTTTCTTTTTCGCCTTTGACTGCTTGAGAAAGGCCTTGGGTTTGGACATGATCAACTTGAATGCGTCGAGCCTCGTAACGAGAATACAGAAGTGGAACAAAAGGTCTGGCCTATTAGGGTCGTGCAGAAATGAGTTTGGTTATCAGATGGAAATGCTCCATCCCGAAACCCTTGACGAATACAGTCGCACCAACTTCAGCCCGATTCACCGGGCGTTTTCCCGAACAAAATCGGTGTTGGTGTTCGGGTGCGTGTGGTGTGTGGTGTGTAGAGGTGGGTGCGGTGGTGGGTGCGGTGGTGGTGTCAACTGCCTAGTTAGTAGCCAGCTGGGCCAGTGCCATTCGAAATTTTCTCACTGGCGGGACAAGAGGGGAGCCTAGGCATGCTAATACCCAGGTGGTTTAGGTACTGTATGGTATGGTATCAGCCCCCGAAAGCTCCCTCCTGGGACCGCCAGTGCAACGCATGTAGGGTCAACTTGCTGCCTCCCACATGCCATCACCCGTTGACCGAAGTGGCAACCGGGTCTCTATGGTTAGGCAATTACGGTAATTACAGCAAGGACCCTGCCGACTGACTCGCAGCGGACCCCTGCAAGTCACCCACGCCAGCTATCGGCCCACTGCCATCCAACAGTGAACCAATTCAGTGCCGATGTACCCACGCCATCTCTAAAGCTGAGGGCGCTGCACCCCGCCAGTGGACAGGACCTTGGTCAGAAACTATCCTCTCGCCGACCTCGAATTTTGTCCTCTCTGAATCTCTTCCATTCGTCGTCCAACAAGGCTGCGTCCTGTTCTTTCACCATCCTTTGTCGACCTCATCCGCCGATCGGAACCCTCCTCATACAGGCTTCGGCGAGCTGTTCCTCTCGCCGCCGCTACAAGATGGACCTGTTTTGAGAGTCGTGTCTCACTCACTTGTCTCCCGCAGCCCACCTGCGGGCACAATCCATCTGCTTCCCCGTCAAGAGAATGACCCAAGAGCGCGAGCATAATTTGGTTTGGCCTCAGCATATCCAAGATGATGCTTTGGTCACCGGAGTGGACGAAGACGATTTTACGACATTCCTCGACCTAGACAATGACTTTCAACATTTTCCAGCCATGGACAATGGGCGTTCCGGTCTCGATACGCCCATGGGCCATCTGGGCTTCGGCAACAATGCGGCCGACATGATGTATACCGAATCCGAGCAGATGAACATGAATATGGCTATGACCAATGATTCAATGGGCTACCAGAACTGTGCGCCTGCAGACCAGACATATGGGCAATATCCGCAATACCAACAGGCACAGATGGGGATGCACTATCAAATCCCACCAACGCCAGTGAGCGCGGAAATGCATGCTGCAAAATATGCGTCTCATATGGGTAACAATGGACAATTGCTCTTCAACCAACGGCAGGTACGTGAGTAGATGGACGTGAGCAGATGGCGAGGCGTACAATGATCCTAATTCTTCCAGATAACGTTCACCCCACTGGTTTCTCCTGCACAAACCCCAATGGACGGTGGGTTCTCCATGGCTGATTATGGGCTGGCCGACGACCCCTTCAGCCCCTTGACCTCTCCCGCCATAGAGGCACAGACAGCCTTCAGTTCAACGGGTACCACTGCTTCTCCGATCGACCTTGGTGCCGACCCGGGAGCTATGGCGCAATCAGTGACCACGGGAACAAAGCGATCTCGTCGCAAGGGCAACAGTGTGACTCGTACACCTGCTCGCAGTATGAAGCAGTCTCCAGCCCTGAAACCGCAGCCTCGTCGCCGTCATCCCTCACTGAGCTCACTGCGTCTGGACAAATTGGGGAGCTTACCTCCGCAAGGTTCTCATGGAGCAAACCTACCTGTCTCGGCCCCAAATAGCGCCGTTATTCGTCCAAGTGATGACTCCATTTCCCCTGAGTCGTTGTCAGAAGCGGCCATGGGGCCTCCCCCAGTCCCGCAGCCTGGGAAGTCACCACAGCCCGGGATGATTCCACAGAATACAGCTTCCAACAATCCCGTTACGCCAGCTACCCTGATGAGCATGCCAAGCAATTCATCGGTGTCGGCGAAGCAAATGGAGCAACACAGTTCGGCTCAAGCTGCAGATGAACCCATGGATGATATCATGTTACCGGACCCCGCTGCCCCCAGTGGCCAGCCAGTCCTGGCGGCGATTCATAGCAACACGACGAGCGACGACAGTGAAAGCACCCCGATTCTTTCGGCCAAATCAGCGAAAGTGAGCGCTGGGAGCACCCCCAGAGGCGCGCTGGCTTGGGGAAATTCACAGGATACGTTTGCGAAACCGGCAAAAGTAGAAGCTCGAGGAGGAGTCCGTGCCACTAAGAAGAGACAAAGCATGTCTTCTGCGACGATATCTCCCGCCTTGCGGCCCAAGATTTCGCCAAGCATCAGCCCTCTGGTTCCTGCGACGGGTAAGTATCAAATGAATCATGTCCCAACGCGAAGTAAGCTGAATAGCGCAGGTCCAGGAGTGGCACATCTGTCACCCGAAACAAGCGCACTATATCTGGCTTCGAAGTCGAATTATCAAAACATTCTGGAAGGCACGCATCTACCTGGCGTTTCTTACCCGGAGACCTTGGCAGAGAACCTTACGTCGAAACGAACATCGCACAAGCTTGCTGAACAGGGGCGGCGAAACCGGATTAATCTTGCGCTGAAGGAGATCGAGGCGCTCCTGCCATCGTCCATTGTGGCCGTGCACGCTAAGAAGGAGAGGGCAAGCTCCCAGGAAAATGACGAGGGGGAAAGCAAGTCAAATCTATCTAACCAAGGAACAAGCAAAGCCAGTACTGTGGAAATGGCTATTGTCTATATTAAGAGCTTGCAGAATGAATTAAAGGACACGAAGGACAGGCTCGAAGCTGCGGAGAAGAAACTTGCAGAAGGCGGAGGGAGCAGTGCGGCTAGTCAAACCTCAGAAGGGTAGCCATACCCCTTGTTCTTCCCACGTTCTCCGTATATCGGGGTTGACGAGGTGATGGTTGACGACCTCTCCGACCACCATGATAGTACTGCATACACCAGACAAACATACGCGGAGTTGGATATATAAGGGAGGCCAGGGATACTGTTGAGTTGTCCAATGAATGTACAGTCGATAGACCGCAGTGGTTTTCTCAATTGCGGCTCTCCGTCCGTTGTGGCAGCATGTATTATATCAAAAGCCCATTTCCTTCCGTAGTTAGGCTGAAGATCACGCTGGTTCTGCATATATTTGTACCCTCTGTACTCCTAGCTCGCTCAGCTGGGTCGTTTGCTCGGCTGTTGAGCTGCGTAGGCGTTTCTGAGGTGGCTTGTCAGGCTGAACGAATGTTTCTAGCAGATACTGGCGAAGTCTATCTCAGGGCAGCATTCGTGGTCGGTGGGGGCTGGCATGGAATAGAAAATTGGAACGTCTGACAGGATCTAAGGCAGAGCGATGTGAGAAACTATGGCGGATGCTCCAGCGTCAGACAGAAAATGGTTTCCACACGGGCAGGCCGCATGGTCCAATGAGAATCGGGCTTGGCATTCTTCACTGGAGAAGGTAGCGCAGCCTTTCCATCGTAGTTTCCAACAGGTTCCATGCTTCCAGCTCTGGACTGCGCTAAGTTTTTTGGAAGGCTACATAAACACTTCCAGCCTCTCTCACCCATTCACCTTCATACGTCTAGACACGAATTGATCTTTTCCGTTCACCCTGCACCTTAGACATCACCCTCTGACCTGTAAGTCTTTCCTCCTTACTTGCTGCTCTCTCCCGCTGCACTGCTGCCCTGTGCCCTGTCTGCTAGCACTCATCCTCTATTCGCCGCCAGCCTTACTGACTGCTCATTTCATCAGGACCTAAATCTCTCCTACCAAACCGCAGCCATGGCCGCTTCGGAAACGTTCGAGTTTCAGGCTGAGATTTCTCAACTTCTCGGCCTCATCATCAATACCGTCTATTCCAACAAAGAGATCTTTCTGCGAGAATTGATCTCAAATTGCTCCGATGCCTTGGACAAGATTCGATATGAGGCCCTGTCAGATCCCAGCAAACTGGACACTGGCAAGGATCTCAGAATCGACATCATCCCCGACAAAGAGAATAAGACACTCACCATCATTGATACCGGTATTGGCATGACCAAAGCTGTAAGTGAACTCTCAACATGAATGTGCTCCAGGTAGATATTTGGCTAACACTGCGCCAGGACCTCGTCAACAACCTGGGTACAATTGCCCGATCTGGCACCAAGCAGTTCATGGAAGCATTGACTGCTGGCGCCGACATCTCAATGATTGGCCAATTCGGTGTCGGTTTCTATTCTGCCTACTTGGTTGCCGATAGGGTCACAGTCATCTCCAAGCACAATGATGACGAACAATACATCTGGGAATCCAGCGCAGGCGGTACTTTCGTTATCAGACCGGACACAGATGGCGTGCCGCTCGGTCGCGGAACCAAGCAGATCCTGCACCTCAAGGAGGAACAGCTCGACTTCTTGAACGAGTCCAAGATCAAGGAAGTGGTCAAGAAGCACTCTGAGTTTATCTCGTACCCTATCTACCTCCACGTGAAGAAGGAGACCGAGAAGGAAGTCCCTGACGAGGATGCCGAAGAGGTTGAAGAAGATGACGAGAAGAAACCCAAGGTCGAAGAGGCTGAAGACGATGAAGAAGAGAAAGAGAAGAAGAAGAAGACCAAGAAGATTACGGAGATCAAGGAGGAGGAAGAAGAACTCAACAAGACGAAGCCGATCTGGACTCGTAACCCCTCCGAGATCACCCAAGAAGAGTACGCTGCCTTCTACAAGTCGCTCTCCAACGATTGGGAAGATCACCTCGCCGTCAAGCACTTCTCAGTTGAAGGCCAGCTTGAATTCCGTGCCATCCTCTTCGTCCCGAAGCGTGCGCCATTCGACCTTTTCGAGACCAAGAAGACCAAGAACAACATCAAGCTCTACGTCCGACGCGTCTTCATTACCGATGATGCCACTGACTTGATTCCCGAATGGCTCAGCTTCGTCAAGGGTGTCGTCGACTCGGAAGATCTGCCTCTGAACTTGTCTCGTGAGACCCTCCAGCAGAACAAGATCATGAAGGTCATCAAGAAGAACATTGTCAAGAAGTGCCTTGAGCTCTTCAACGAGATTTCTGAAGACCGCGAGCTCTTCGACAAGTTCTACTCTGCCTTCAGCAAGAACATCAAGCTTGGTATCCATGAGGATGCTCAGAACCGTCCGGCTCTTGCCAAGCTGCTCCGCTTCAACTCGACCAAGTCTGGTGATGACGCCACCTCCCTTACCGACTATATCACTCGCATGCAAGAACACCAGAAGCAGATCTACTACATCACCGGCGAGTCCCTCAAGGCTGTCCAGAAGTCTCCCTTCCTGGACGCTCTCAAGGAGAAGAACTTCGAAGTCTTGTTCTTGGTTGACCCCATTGATGAGTATGCCATGACCCAGCTCAAAGAGTTTGATGGCAAGAAGCTGGTCGACATCACCAAGGACTTTGAGCTTGAGGAGACCGAGGAAGAAAAGAAGGTGCGTGAGGAGGAAGAGAAGGAGTTCGAGGGTCTCGCCAAGAGCCTCAAGAACATCCTCGGCGACAAGGTCGAGAAGGTTGTGGTTTCCCACAAGCTCACCGGTTCTCCATGCGCCATCCGTACCGGTCAATTTGGTTGGTCTGCCAACATGGAGCGTATCATGAAGGCCCAGGCCCTCCGTGACACATCCATGTCTTCCTACATGTCCTCTAAGAAGACCTTCGAAATCTCCCCCAAGTCCGCTATCATCCGTGAGTTGAAGAAGAAGGTTGAGGCTGATGGCGAGAACGACCGTACTGTCAAGTCAATCACCCAACTCCTCTTCGAGACTTCCCTGTTGGTGTCTGGCTTTACCATCGAAGAACCGGCCAGCTTTGCTGAACGTATCCACAAGCTTGTCTCTCTCGGCTTGAACATCGACGAGGAGCCAGAGACTGCTGAGGAGACGACCGAAGCCGAAGCTCCGGCTGCCGAGACCTCTGGTGAAACTGCCATGGAGGAAGTCGACTAAATGTCGACACTCACTGATGTTCACTGACAGGCTCTGGTTGAGCTGGTCATTGTACCATCACTTCTCGGCGTCTGGTGTCAGTTGGATTTCCTTCTTCAGCGATTCCCCCGCATTGAAACAATGGTATTGAAAGACGGATGGGATGGACGGGCAAAAGTGACGAGGACATGGGTTGGGGATGTAGCACCGGTAGTCAAAGCAACTCAGTTGCCAGTCTCCTGTATCCTTTGCTTAGCTGCTTGCATGGTTCGACGAAGAGAATCAGAATACTACATTGATCCTTTCTACCTTCTGCGTGCATGGACTTATATGACGCTGTATTGCCGCTCCCAGTAATCAAAATGAAGCTTCGCATTGATAGTTTGCCATAAGCAGAGTCTGATGGCTCGTGAATAGCAAATAATAACAATAATGCTAATACTGGAGTACTCAGTTGTAGTCTCAGAGCGACCAATGCCAAGGGTGAAAACAGCCCCGACAGTTTCTCCAAACTTGCGTGGGGGGTCTTTTTAGGATGTGGAATGGAACATGGTGTCCATTACCTAGGTACCAGGTATATCATTCTTGACCCCCAAAACCCGAGCATGTCGCATTATGTTCGTATAGCAGTTTCCCACTTGTCCTAGCAGGATTTCATGCTACCCAAGTTCTCGTTCTTCTTGGGTTCCAGCAGCCGGCGGACTTGCGCAGGTTTGCGCCCTTAACCACTGGCCCTGGCCCTGAAGCAACATGCCTCCCAAATCGAGGTTTACGCGGCTGGATGCCTTTACCAAGACTGTCGAGGATGCGCGGATACGGACGACCTCCGGCGGGATTGTCACGATTGCGTCCATCATTATCATCATCTACTTGGTCCTCTCAGAATGGGCAGACTACCGAAGGATAGTGGTGCAGCCGGAGCTGGTGGTGGACAAGGGGCGAGGTTAGGCCGCAGACGACTTCTTTCTGTTTGGAAATACCCTGGGGCTGACAGAACTCTACTCTCATTGTTACAGGAGAAAAGATGGAAATACATCTGAACATCACATTCCCTCGAATACCTTGCGAACTGCTCACGCTCGACGTGATGGACGTGTCCGGCGAACAACAGACAGGCGTGGTGCATGGGGTCAGCAAAGTCCGACTGTCTTCAGTGGCGGAGGGCTCCCGGGTCATCGACGTACAAGCACTTGAATTGCACGAGCAAGGTACTGCGGTGCATCTCGACCCCGACTACTGCGGCTCGTGCTACTCGGCGCCAGCACCTGCCACCGCGAAGAAGCCGGGATGCTGCAACACCTGCGACGAAGTGCGAGAGGCGTACGCCACCAACAGCTGGGCATTTGGCCGAGGCGAGGGCGTCGAGCAATGCGAGCGCGAGGGGTATGGCGAGAGACTAGACGCACAGCGTCAAGAAGGCTGCCGGATTGAAGGCGACATCCGAGTCAACAAGGTGGTGGGCAACTTCCACATCGCGCCCGGGCGAAGTTCCAGCCACGGGAACATGCATGTGCATGATCTGAACAATTACTTGGATACGCCGGTCGAAGGGGGACATACGTTCACCCATGAAATCCATTCTCTACGGTTTGGGCCGCAACTGTCCGACGAGGACGAGACGTCCGCCAGGTGGAGCGACCACCACCACTCAAACCCCCTGGACGGCCACCGACAGGAAACCGCCGAGCCCGGCTTCAACTTCATGTACTTCATCAAGGTCGTTTCCACCTCATACCTGCCGCTGGGATGGGACGAGGACCGATCGGCGAACCAGCATTCGAGTCTCAGTGACCTTATTCCCTTGGGCATGCATGGCAAAGGCGCCGGCAGCCACGGCTCCATCGAAACACACCAGTACTCAGTGACATCACATAAGAGATCCCTCGCCGGAGGCACTGATGCCGCAGAGGGTCATAAGGAGCGCCTTCACGCCTACGGCGGCATCCCGGGTGTCTTCTTTTCCTACGACATTAGTCCCATGAAGGTCATCAATCGCGAAGTCCGGCCGAAGTCCTTTGCTAATTTTCTCACCGGTGTCTGTGCCGTCATCGGCGGAACCCTGACGGTTGCTGCCGCCATTGATCGTGGCCTCTATGAGGGGAGTACCAGGCTCAAAAAGGTCCATCAAGGTTAAGAATTAAGCTGTGTTCTAGATACTTTTTGAAATAGTTGAGTCGCCGGGATATCGTAGGAAAAATGTCAAGAAATTGAGCGACCCCAAACTTGACGCAGATTACATCTAATATTAGGAGCTCCAGGTGCCGACGCGGCGGTTGTATAATAGATGTTGTGTGTCGAATATTAGGGAAAATGCAAGGCCCATCTAGCGTGAATGAACGCGTTCCTCAGCATGAAGCTGAACTTACATCACACGTGTCTGTAATCGTGGTGTACCGCTTGCTTGGAATGCCTTTGCCCCTAGATCTGGAAAATTGTAAGCTTCGAGTCGTAGAAAGGTCAACATATCACAAAAGACACGCAACTAATAGAGAGGTCCAAGTCAACAAAAGAAGGGACTTTGTGTATAATATCAGAGGAACCAGTTATAAGCACCGACGTCAGGGACCACACATTGAAGAACCAAAAAGGAAAACCAGAGAGCATTTGACGATGCCCGCTCGTTTTGCCCGCTGTTCTTCAAGGCAGGTTTTGAATTTCACCCCTAACATCCTTTTCCGGCTCTTCCTAATGCCATTTGGTTTTTTGCTCATCATATAGACTTCGGGGACACCAGTGGAAATTGTGCGTGGAGCTGGCTGGGCATTTGCTTACCTGCTGAGAGTAGATCGGGGGTCATCTCAGTCCTGAGATGGCACGAACCCATGTTTGACAACAACAAATGGCTAGGCAAAGCATTCACATTCACATTCACATTCTCGATCCAGCAGCGTTGTCAGACTTGCTTGGGAGAGAAATGACTCCAGAGAGACTGGCTGGCTCCGACAACTGGAAAATAAAGGATTCATCAGTCGTTCAAAGGACGGGAATAAAATCGAGGGCTGTTGGAAAATTAAAACAGGAACGGCCGACCTGGGGAAAGTTGGCCGACATGGGCGATCTAACCGTATTTGGGGGTTAAACATTGCATTCGCAACATTCGCAGTCTCGGAGATGCCACCACATACTTGCAGAAAGAAGATACCGAAAATGAGGACAGGATTGTAAAGAATTAAGTAACCCCTGTAGAACGTATCTGTGTTATTGCGAAGTAGGCAGTGCGAGATAGAGAGAGAGGGAAGAAGGTGTGCATTCAGGGGACGCCGACAGCTGCTAAAGCGGCGGATGCGCGGAGTTAACTTCAAGTTCCATTAGACATCTGGCATCAGTGTACCTAACCAGGTATGCAATCATCAAGCTGGCAATCAAGAGGATACTGTACTGTAGCGAGTCTCGCGCTCGTTCTTCTTGGTTTATTCTATTTGACTCCAAGGTCATGAAGCTTTGTCCTTCTGCTCGTCCCCACTCGTTTACTTCGAAGCCTCACTCCGGCCAGTCCACATGCCTGCCAATGGCGCGCACCAAGAAATCAATCTACTCGACTCAGGCGAGTTTCTTCTGTCCGTGACTTCATGGACCCTTTTCTAATGAGAGCAGACGACTATGACCCCATAGAACACCTCGACCTCATTTTCTCCCACCCATTCACCCTCTCGTCAGTTGGCCAGACCTATGGGATACTGCAGGCTTACCAAGACGACTTGGATAATGAGATCGAGACTCTCGAGGATGAGCAGATCCGGTCGAACGCAGAATGCCTCGGGCGAATGGAAGCTACGAAAGCAGAGTTGGCCGACCTGTTTCAACGTATCGAACACGTCCGCGAGCGAGCCCTACAGACCGAGCGGAATATCACCGAGATGACCGCAGACATCAAGCAGCTAGATAATACCAAGAAGAATTTGACGCTGTCGATGACGGCTCTGAAGAGGCTGCAGATGTTGACAACTGCCTACGAACAATTGCGAGCACTAGGCAAGACACGACAGTACAGAGAATGTGCACAGCTTCTCCAGGCGGTGATCCAGCTTATGGCCCATTTCAAGTCATACCGGTCTATTGATCAGATTGCGACTCTGAGTAGGAATGTGGCTGACTTGCAGAGGGAACTGTTGGAACAAGTCTGCGAAGATTTCGAGATCAGCTTCACCAAGGAAGAGGTGGCACAGAAGCGGGGTTTGCTGCACGAGGCCTGCATGGTCGTGGATGCTCTTGGTGATTCGGCTCGCTCAAGATTGGTCACCTGGTACTGCAACACCCAATTGAGACAGTACCGGCATATCTTCAAGGGAGATCAGGAGGCCGGCTCTCTCGACAACATCGACCGACGATATGCCTGGTTCAAGAAGTCGCTGAAAATATATGACGAGGAGCATGCCGCCATCTTCCCCTCCCATTGGCGAGTCAATGAAGTTTTGGCAAATGTCTTTGCCGAGGGAACTCGAGATGATTTCAAAGGGATCCTTTCGAGAACCACTCGCAACGGGCAAACGATCGATGTCTCTCTTTTGGTATCCTGCCTCCAACAAACCTTGGACTTCGAGCACAGTCTGGAAAGGAGATTCAACCATACTTCTAGAACTTCTATAGACACGACGACTTCCGCCAGCGATGTTCCCGTCTTCGGCCAACCTATATCGAGCGCTTTCGAGCCCTATTTGAGCTTGTGGGTCGAGGCACAAGACAAGGAGCTCTCCAGACTGATACCGCAATACAAACAAAGACCGACCAGACTAGCGGACGAAGAGTTCTCTTCTCAGCAGGTCATAGCATCCTCGACCGAGTTGTTCAATTTCTATCGCCATTCACTGGCACAATGCGCAAAGCTATCATCCGGGCAGCCTTTGCTCGAGTTGTCGAAAGTGTTTGGGCGCTATCTCGACCAGTACGCCCAACAGGTATTACTGTTCTACATCTCGGAGAAGCCGTCAGGCGGCACGCCGTCACGGATCCCAACCATCGAAGATATAATCTTGGTTCTTAATACTGCCGACTACTGTTTTAACACATGCAATTCTCTTGAAGAGAAGATCAAGAGTCGCATCGATGAAACCTTGAAGGACAATGTGGACCTGCAAAATCAGGCAGATGCGTTCATGGGCATCGCGAGCGCTGCGGTACGGGGCTTAGTCCGACGCGTAGAGACCGACCTCGAACCCAGTTGGAGAGAGATGCGGAATACGCCCTGGTCGAAGATCGAGAGTTGTGAAAACCAAAGTTCTTACATCACTGGCCTGGAGACCCGCATCAGAGACAGATCAAATGAGATCTTGGGGATGCTCCACAAGCAGCAATATGCGCGGGCCTTTGCGGACAATCTGGTGGAGCTGCTTGCCTCGACCTACATTTCCAACATTGCGCAATGCAAACCCATCTCTGAGGGTGGCGCAGAACAGATGTTACTGGACACACACGAGATAAGGACTACCTTGAGTCATGTTCTGCCCGGCACGCCTCCGCCGCTCTTTCTTAAACGGGTGGCCGCTGCGTTCAGCAAGGTCGAGCCTCTGTTGAAGACTCTGCAAGTCAGACCATCTCCACCGGAAGCTCTCGTGCAGGCCTATCTGATCCACATTGCTGACCTGTCCGAGGTCAATTTCCGCAAAATCCTCGAACTTAAAGGCATCCGCACCAAAGCAGAACAGAACCATCTCGTGGAACTGTTCCAAATGCACAAGTTCAGCCCAAGGTACAAGGACTCACTGGTGGAAAGGTCGCCTCTTCTCACGTCTCTGAACCTGTCAGTCTCCGCATCTACCAGTAATAGTGCATCGACCCAGTCCGCAGCGCTGCACAATCTCTCAGCACTGGGGAATTCGGCGGCGGCGTCACTGAGCACTGCAAACTTGCCTGCAAACATGAAGTTCGATGCATCTGGACTGGGTAACGCAATCATTGATCGATTCAGCAGTCCAAATCTCGGAGGCATGGGTACACCTAGAGAAGGGGCACTCAGTCCGCCTCCCGCTGGAGGTCTGGCCAGCAATGTGGCGATTGACGGCACATCTTCCGGAGGGGAAGCGGGAGCGAAGCTGAATGAGAACCTGAAGAACCTTGGGAAGTTCTTCAAGCGAGATCTGGGAGGATTTGGAGGCATAGGTCGGTTTGGCAGCAAAGCCTCGAGCCCTGCTCCACCTGAAGAGAGAGTGAATGGCCGATAGGTTGTACCAAGACTGCCACCTGATTCAATGCAGCCAGGGTTGTGATGGCCTTTCATGCGCGTCCTCTAGATACCTAACTTGAACCCCTCACCTAAAAATCACCGTAAAGCCTCTTGTTCTACTCAAAGTAGCTTAAGCCGTGGTCGCGCTAACCATGACGAGCCACGGTACAGTGTCGACAAGGTTTCCGGTTTCCGGTTTCCGGGGCTTGAATGTTGTTCGGTTGCTTCAACCACGTCGTCAAACAGTATGGTGCTGATTGAGGACGTATGCCGTAATGGCTCTAAGCCACGTTGCCGAACAGAATGCCAGTGAAGACTGAAGCCATGCTCGCTTGAACTCGACAGACGTTTGATCGACGATGGATCACCGTTGATTGTGGATGGCAAAAGTCGAGGTAAGGGCCGCGCGCTCCGAGAAGATGTCGGTGGCCGGAACTCCAGGTTGGCCAAACACACCGAGAGCTCGAGCTGGACTTGAGTTTGGAGCCGAACAATGAACGAACGAACCACTGGATGCGGTGGTCAATCGACAAGGTTGAGGCTCAAAGAAGCTTCATGTCGGAAGGTCGCCAGGCCCGGATGGGGAAAGGCGGCCTCTGTCACGTGCCGTGTTCCACGTGCGAACCGTATTTCATCCTCCGACCCGCGACATAACCTGAACTTTCTTCGACACGTTCGGCCGCTGAGCCTCTCGAAGGGTATAGGTATATCTCCCACCCTCGCCCACCCTTTCTTCCTTCTCTTTTCCTCTCTCCTCTCTCATACACTCACACTCTCACACTCTGAATCCCGATCTCGTAAGACTCTGTGATACTCGCAAGACTCTTCGTAGATCCGAACCCTCAACACTTCTCTGTAAAGATCTTACAAGCCTCAGTGCAAGGGTCTTACACACACGCCTCCGTGCAAATCTACAAGCCTCTGTGCAAAGTCTCTCTGTGAAGATCTTTCAAGCCTCAGTGCAAGGATCTTACAGCTCTTACACACACGCCTCCGTGCAAATCTACAAGTCTCTGAGCAAAGCCTCTACACCGAGCAAACCCTCTACAATATCTCCTGTCATCACAATGGCGTTCGCTAGACAGACTCAACCTGTTCGAGACCAATCCGGAAACACATTCCAACTCGCCATCAAAGGATGGACTACCAGCAAACTGTCCGCTACCAAAGACCAAGGTCTGCAATCACTGCTTGGCTTTCTAGAGAAGAAGTCCAGCCGCAATATCCTTTCTCACCGCTTGGCCGGCCGCACAGTACTACTCATCACGATCAATGAACACGACAAAGATCGGTTCTATCACTTGAACAACTTCACATGGGCCGGTGCAACCCTGACAGTTGAAGACTCGCGACCTCCGCGCAACCAACACGCCCACGCCCAAAATCAACATCAGTCCTTTGAAGGACGAATTTCTCAGCCATCAAGAAACGGCTTTCCACGAGATCCACGCCGCACCAACACCAACAATCTCTTGACATCAGAGATCGAAAACATCATCATCTCCGTCATCCGGAAACGATATCACGCTGGAGACAGGCATCTCATCTTGAATGCGATGGTCGCTGATCCTGAGCTCCTGAGTTCCGGCCTGTCGGATCAAGACGCGTCCAAAGTGTACAAAGCCATCTTCACGATCTGCGAAAGCAAGATCTGGGAAACCGAGACGAAACGAACAGAAGCTGTGCTCAGCGTCAGTCTCCGAGACAATGCAATCAAAACCGTACAAGACATTATCTCTCTTGCCAGTGTTTTCCCCCACATCCACAATCTCGACCTTGCAAACAACAACCTTGAAGACCTGGGTGCTCTCAAATTCTGGAAGAACCAGTTCCGCGAGCTCGAACACCTCATCCTCACAGGCAACCCGGTCGCTTCCAAGCCAGACACACTCCAGACACTCATCAAATGGTACCCAAATTTGAAAATGTACAACAACGAGCCAATCGCGTCCAACGGCACACAACTTCAACCTCAGCCACAGCCAGAGCCACAGCCAATTGGAGCAATGGCGGCGCCTGCGCCATTGCATCCGGAACTCCCACCGGGCTCAACATTCGGAGTCGCCCAGCCAGACAAGCCCGCGGAGGTCCTCCTCCGCGAACAAATGGGCCTCCAATTCAGCTTCGAGACTCGCCTCAAGCTGCAGTGGGTCGAGAACTGCCTAACGGCCAACAACTGGGACTATGCGTTGGCAATGGCCAACTTCAGCCAACTAAAGGCCCAAGGGCAGATACCGTTGGACGCATTCCTCGAGGGGGTTTAGTTCACCCCCTCGGGGTCTACGCCAGCGCAGGCTGTCGGGATGGGGATGGAGATAGACTAGGAGAGGGAGATATAAGGGGGGAGGGGAGGAGGCCGTTTTTTCATTGGTTTCTTGTTTTTGAGCATGGCGTTTAGGATACCTTCGTTTCAGAT
The DNA here is from genome assembly GCF_000585565.1 of Capronia epimyces CBS 606.96. Classification (NCBI taxonomy): domain Eukaryota; kingdom Fungi; phylum Ascomycota; class Eurotiomycetes; order Chaetothyriales; family Herpotrichiellaceae; genus Capronia; species Capronia epimyces. The sequence goes on from NW_006912906.1 coordinate 2,002,182, forward strand.
TGAAAATTGGGTTGGTTTGGACAATTAGTTTAGACATTCGTTTGCTCTACGGAGCACGCCCTGGGCGCGCAATCAAAAGTCATTAATTTGTTTTCAAATGCCTTCTTATTATTGTCATTCTTCCCCTTCTCCTTCTCCGTCGTAGTGGTGACTTGTGAGATTATGTGAGATGATCAGATTCGACCTAGAGTCGTGTTGTATGAAGAGGTATTTGTGACGTTGTGAAATTGTAGTGGTTGGAAGATGATAACCTTGTGGTATCCGTGCACCAAGGCTTGTAGAGATTGAGATTCTTTGTACCGAGGCTTGGAAAGTTTCAGATCATGAAAGAGGCGTATCAGATCTGAGATTGGGACGGAGTATTGTAGACGTAGACATAGACCATACACATAGTGGACGACCCTCGAGGGGGGTGGGATTCATGTATGCATGTGCTGTACGGAGTATATACTTCGTGCCTGGTATGTGCTGTATACTCCGTACTTCCACGTCATCCAGAACGAAACTCCCCGCGCACCTGCACCTCGCACCTCGCAATACAACTCTGGACCGACCATCCGAGTACTAGTACTCCGTGTCCATCTTTCTCGACCACCATCACGGCTGGCACATGTCTTTAATGCCAGGCACCCGGCCCGTACCTGCATATTCCCAACTCTTTTCTACCATGTTGAATTGAGCCTGGCCCGTTTTGTTCTCGTCTCCTGTTTCCGAGTCTTCATGGAGTACCACGTGCCCGCTATCCGCTTTGTTCCTCACAGCGCCCTCTCGAATCGAACTTCCCAGTCGCTCGCGATATGCTTTGGCCGGCAAAGAAAGAGAATGACACTGACAATGCGGCTGAAAATTCCGTTGGGGAAGCCGGTGACGATCAAGAAGACCAATCCAAAGAACTTGTCCTTGCGCCGCCTCTTCAAGGAAGCACCCTTCTACCCGCACCAGCCGCGGCCGTTGTAAGCGGTTTCACCGGCCTGACTTCCTTCTATGTTCGCGTGGGCACAAAGGTCGGAGGCTGGGGCTTGTATGCCGGGAGAGAGGCCACGTTGAAAACGCTCTCTGTTAGTCGGAGTGCCCTGGAAGCTATCCTTGTTGCTGCAGGAAGAGATGTATCTGCTCGAAGCAATGGTGACCTTGGGAGGGCCGAAGCAGAGAATCTGCTTGAGAGAAGCGTACGTTGTTACCCTCCTCAATCCGACCCATGCCCAACTGACACTGTTTAGATATCTGCGTTGTACTCGACCATTTCAACCATTTCTTTTATAGCATCTGCAAGCTTTCATCTTACGGAAGCTTCCATGAACTCGGCCTCTGCGTTGTCGATACAGGGACTGTCCACGCTCAATGCTATTCTCGGCTCTACCGAATCCTCTCGGGCAGTTGCCGCCATCATCACTCTGATCAAAGATGAACTTAACAAGCCAGAACGTGGAAGTAACGGCGAGATCATTTCATACTTGGACCTCATCATCGGAACGGTCGGCTTTGTTATGCTACAGAGATGGGGCCGGCGCAAGACTGAACTTGATTTCAGAGATGCTGGTGGCGAAGAAACTATCTGGGACGCTGTCATCGATGACAAAGGCTTCAAGGCCGACGTTGTCGGGACCAGAAGACAAGGCATGATCAGCATACACCCTAATCCCACGGCACCGCCTATGACATTCGGTTCCCCAGACGGTGAGGATGACTTCGAAGCCTTGGAACGAGGTACATTATTCGATACCTCAGCAGTCGTCTTTGCGCCAGAAGACCAGACCAAGTTGACCGATGAAGAGATCCGAGAACGTATTACAAGCCAACTGCCAGACGGGGCTCGAGCCGTCATCACGTCGGAAACACTCACAGCAAAAACCATCAAGGTGGACATATACGACGCCCAAACAACACATATCGACCCTCCACCTGGTACAGTTATGGTTGCCGAAAGATTGAACCATGGTGACTCCGGAACCGACCTGCAAGGGGCACCTCACCAAACCATCGTATTCCAAACCGCTTTGAAGAAGTCGAGGAGTAAAGACATTCCATCCGCAGTTGATCAGTTGCGTCTCACCCGTGGCGAGGAGCCGCCAATGGACCATGACGATGTGGACGGGCTCTTCATGATGAACGCTGCCCCAAAGCAGATATCCATCGTGGATGAACCCGTCCCGTTCGAAGCTCCAGCCGCCTTGAACTCCGACAATGAGGAGGAGACAGCAGAGTCCTCCGTACCTCCGAATTTGCCTCCCAAAGTTCTTGGTACAGTGGCTAATCAGAAGAAAAGTCGACGGCCCGTCATATCATACAGCAGATCTCCGCCGGGCGCAAATGCTATGAGTCGAATACCCCTTGTCAAGAATAAAAAGGACAAAACTATCACAAACGCTAAAACCGACAGAGGCGGAGCCTTCAGGAAAGCGCTGAAGACGTTCAGCCCCAGCCAGTCCTCGACAGCAGTCAAAGACCTTCACAAAGCCTTGCCCCAGCGACCGCCTCCTTCCTCGATCCCACCTCAACAGCCCACCTCGCGGGCGCCATCGGCAGTGCGTGGTGATGTGACTCCTCGAAAGAACTATGCGTCGCTGAGCCACGGCCATACACCACTAACCAGCCCAAATGTACATCGCGCCGCCAATCAAGAATCATCTACTAGCTATTTTGCTTTGCATCATCGAAGAAGAGATTCCTCTGTCTCACAGACCACGGAGACCTACTCGGTACACTCTATCGACAGTCGACCGGGATCGCCGACATTTACGCGTACTCACACTCGAGTTGTTGGCGGCCCTGGCCAAGCCAAGTCTGAACTTGGACTTACGCTTGACGAGGCCGAGTCTAGAGTCGAGACCGCTAATGGGACAGTCCACCATCGACGGTCTCGATCTTTTGTGCCCAGCTTGTATTCAATGGCGACCAAAGACTCCAAAGAAGCCATCATCTTAGCACCAAAGACGCCAGTTTATCGAAAATCCATCTACGAAGACCACAACATATTGAATGCTCTAATCACTAATGGCAAGGTACCTGGAACGTTCCCCGACCGCCACATGGTCAAAACGATTCGACGGTTTGCTAGATTTGCATCTGCCTCATATGGCTCCAACTTTCTTCAAGTGATGGGCCTTTCCTCAGCTGAAGCTCAATTGAGCAAGACTACAGAACTCATGACCTTGAACGTCCATCATGAACACAGCTCATTTTCAAGCCATACAGGCCTACCTCCAGATACCATTCTTCTGTCTTCCTTCTACGATCCACAAGGCGTCACAGGTACCGCAGATTGGACGCCAGCTGCAATATCGCCCTTGATCCATTTCATCTCCATCGATGATGATTCGAAAGCTGTCGTATTGACCTGTCGTGGAACACTGGGCTTTGAGGACGTGTTGACCGATATGACCTGTGATTACGATGACTTACTGTGGCAGGGCCGACGGTACAAGGTCCACAAGGGCATCCATGCATCCGCAAGACGATTGCTTGGTGGCAGCGGAAGCCGGATCATTGCCACCATCAGAGCCACTCTTGAACAGTATCCTGATTACGGCCTCATTCTTTGTGGCCACTCGTTGGGAGGTGCCGTCGCCGCTATCCTAGCTATATTGCTGTCTGAGCCTTCTTTTGACGGGTCGAAGACTTCATTCGTCACTGGAGACGCACCCAAACTCCTGACGCATACGAACAGCGATGGCCCCAGCACATCGTACGTTCCACCGATAAGCCTACCTGCCGGTCGCCCTATCCATGTATATGCCTACGGCACCCCAGCCTGCATGTCTGAGCTTTTGCGTGTGGCTACGCGCGGCCTAATCACAACCGTGGTCAACAATACCGACGTCGTTCCGTGTTTATCACTTGGCGTCCTCCACGACTTCCGCACGGTGGCTTTACATTTGAAGACTGACACGAGTGACGCGCTTGGTGCATTGGAAACGAGGGTCTGGCAACGCGTGAAGAATGCGGTCAAGTCGTCCTTCTACAACAACCCGAAAGGTCCCCCTCCGCCCGAACATATGGCCGGGGACGGACTTGGGGAGGACACCTGGGCTTGGGCAGCATTGAAGACGCTGCGTGCGGCGATGGTAAATGACAAACTCGTCCCGCCGGGCGAAGTGTTCGTGGTGGAGACGACTCGCGTGTTTGATCGATTAGATCCCGATGTCGCCCGCGAAGCAGTCTTTGGGCCGGACGATTCCAAAGATGACAGGACCGAGAAATTGTATCGAGCACTTGGTCGTCCGGCCACGAGAGTGCAGTTCAAACTCGTCCGTGATGTGGAAACTCGATTCGGAGAGTTGAGGTTCGGGCGAGACATGTTTGGAGATCACTCGCCAGGTAGGTATGAGGCTGCGCTGGCAGCTTTGGAGAAGGGCATCTGTGAGGATTGATCCGTCCCTGCTGGATCTGTTCAGGATGTTGACTTAATTACTGTACGCGGTTTCCTCCGTGCACTTGACGATATCTATCAAACTACATACGAAAAGCGATGCCATGGTTGGATTTGGCACTGGAATTGATATGCTGCACAATACGACCATTGAAATATAAGCGCAGCGTTGCAGGAGTACTGGGAAGAACATGATGGGTTGGGAAAAAGGAGGTCATGACAAAATAGCTACGACAACGACAAGATACAACGAGAATCAGATGAATGAGACTAAAGTTTCGGTACCAATCTGCTTAGAATATCAGGGAGAAGTCCAAAATGAATTGAACTGACCTGGAGTAGAGCTCATACGTGACGCCTAACGTCGTGACTCATAAAGGCCGGATGAAGTACGTGCTCGTTACTAGAGACTGACTATTTCAGCATCACCCTGGAACTGACACTGATACGATATTTCGCAAGAATGAAATTACGAGCAAAATAGTAGGGAGTTTCCATCTTGTCCCACAAAACATACTGGAGAACAGTTCTGGAGACACCTGGTAATAAATAATAGGTAATATGCAGACCCAGATATATCAGATTCCGTCCTTGACGGAAAAGGAATGTGGAAGATCGTCCGGGGACGATGAGTGAGTCGAACTGGAAACCATGGCGCCGTTGATTGGCTGCAGCGAGACTACGCTGAAAAATTGCGACGGGCTGTGACACCACCACCACCTCCTCCTCTCCTCCTCCAGGCCTGGCCCTTTTGTATGAATCACACTCACACTCACACTCAATACTCTTTGCCCCCAGGACCCGTGGCTCACCGTTGACACTTGACACTGTATTTCAAAGCACAAAAAAGGTCCGCCACTCTCTCCAACTCTACTCTTCATCACCACCGCCGCAGGCCAGCATCGTCTTTCGACCCCTCCTTTCTGGCAACTGCTTGGCCAACGCAGAAACGCAGAAACGCAGAAACGCCAGACAATCTTTCCATCCCTACTCCTCCTTCACCCGCCAGAACCCCGGGCGACACTAATCCAGCATGGCTGTACGAGCACAATTCGAAAATTCCAACGAAGTTGGGGTCTTCGCCAACCTGACCAACAGCTACTGCCTAGTCGCCATCGGGGCGTCGGAAAACTTCTACTCGATTTTCGAATCCGAACTCGCCGAGCTCATTCCTATTGTGCACTGCACCATCGCCGGCACCCGCATCATCGGTCGTCTGACGACCGGCAACAAGAACGGCCTTCTCGTGCCGACATCGACGACGGATCAAGAATTGCAACATCTGCGGAACAGTTTACCGGACGAAGTGAAGATTCAGAGAATAGAGGAAAGATTGTCAGCCCTGGGGAACTGTATTGTCGCAAATGATCACGTTGCCCTGGTGCATCCCGACATCGAGCGTGAGACGGAAGAAATCATCGCAGACACCCTGGGAGTGGAAGTGTTTCGCCAGACCATTGCCGGAAACGTGCTGACAGGGTCTTACATGTCTCTGTCGAACCAAGGCGGCCTGGTCCATCCCAAGACCAGCATCCAGGACCAAGATGAACTCAGCTCTTTATTACAAGTCCCCCTGGTCGCTGGCAGCGTGAATCGGGGAAGTTCGGTTGTCGGCGCCGGCATGGTGGTCAACGACTGGCTTGCAGTAACAGGCATGGACACCACCGCCACCGAGCTGAGCGTCATCGAGAGTGTCTTCAGGCTCGGTGAAGGTGGACCAGGTGGGGTCGATGCAAGAATGAATGCCAACAAGGAAAGCATCGTCGAGAGCTTCTACTAGAACTCTTGTCAAGGATCGCTGCTAAATCTACGACTGATAACGAGATGGCCTGTACGACAGGTGGAATGTGGTATAGCGGTCTCCCTGGAGAACCTGTGGACGACAGCGCTACACTTCACCTCCTGTAGTCCCATCACGACTTTAACCACGACCCTGCCTTGGCCTCTAACTTACGATATGGGCCCTCATCCCTATCGCTTCTTGCCGGTGCTGGCATAACATTGCGGAACGAGATCTCTTCCGCTCCACAGTCAGCGGCATAAGCTGGTGGGCGACAACTCCCGTCTCCGGCATGGGAAAGAAAAAAAGCGGCGGAACCACAGCTATTATGCACAATGTGTGGGAGAAGAGAAACCACGAGATCGTGACCGTGGCGTCGGGACGGGGAAGGCGACGGCTGCGTTGGATCTCTGAAGAGTAACAGCCTTAAGCAGACCCCGAATCTCCGCAATTTTGACATCCCTTCTTGGGGTTCGTATGGAGCCTTTCAGAACCTCGCGGGAGAAGGATTTGCTAGGCTAGAAGTTGTATCAGAGGCCTTAGGCCGCAGGGTGCAGCCGCAGCTGCATCTACATACAGAAGATCGTTCGGATCCTCCAATCAACGCGAAAAGACTCCTGCTCAAGCCAAGCCAGCTCTTTGAATCTAGAGGGCAAGCTTTTAAGAGCCCTTAGGAGCCCGTAGATACAGAATATACAGACCAATGCTAACCCTATATCGGTCTTCACGATGCTATCCAGAAGAAAAAAAAGAAGCTCAACTGGCCAGAATCTCGAGCAGGATCAGCCAGCTCCCTGTAGGACCGGACGACGATCCGGTTAGAGGCCGAAACTCGCAATTGTTGCCGCGCCCTTAGGGACCATGCGCATCTCTCTGTCCTTGCTCCTGTTAATGTGCCTGTCGCTATGCCTCCCAATTAGTATCATGAGAAATGCCAGGGTGGCCCGAAAGATGGACTCCCCGCCATACTCATGCTCAGCGAACAAACTAGCCGCCCCCCGGTCCAGTGGTAGGTACACTGTGTAGTGGCAACCACTCCCATCAGCTGTGATACACAATCACAGCTTGGCCAGCACCTAAATGTCAGTGTCACCGATCTTTGTCGCCATCGTTATAGCTGTCTGCGTCCACCAATGTGGCCTCAGGCTCCTGTTTATCGACCAGAGGATTGTCCAATTCCATGCCACTTCCAATCCCGTCCTGTTTCGGCTGATCTCCCCCGCTATCTCCCTCATCCTCTTCCTGTGCCTGCGCGAGGACGTCCGCCATACTCGTGCCCTTGAAGCTGGTGTCTGAGTAGATGTTCGTCTCCATCTCCACGTCTCCTTCGCCTTCCCTGGGCGTGCTGTCCGGCGGCGTTTCTAGTGGCGGCGCGGGTGGCGGCGGTGGCGGAGGTGGTGTCTCAATGTCAAGATTCAGTCTTTTCATCGGCGATCCTGCTGGTTCGCCCTCGTCTTCTTCACGTGGAGTTGATGACTCGTCCCGGTCGAAACGCTTGCGCTTCAGTGATCCGCTGCCATTCGGGTCTAGCGGAGTCTCGGCGCCAACCGTCTGTTCAGCATCTTCGTCCTCCGACATTTTAACATCTTCCGCTCCGTTTTCGGGAGATTCATCATCAGCGTGAGGTGAGTGGACGGGCGATGCAGCAGCCTCACCACCCGACGGAGCTTTCTTGCCTTTCCCTCTGGCCGATTTCTCCATTTCGTGCTTTTTATGTTTCTGGTATGCCTTTTCGAAGAATTGCTTACAGAACTCCTTGACCTTCTTCTGTTGCCGTTCCTCAATCTTTGTGGGATCTTTCACCCGGCCAGCCTTGTAGTCCGAAGCCACCAGCTTCTTGGCGATCTCTTTCGCAAATCGCTTGAGGTCATCACGTGGAATTTTGTGTTTGTATTTGTTCATTACATGGGAGATATGGGGGAAGAGCTGGATAGTCAGTGTTAGTGGGCGGAGGTTGCCAGCAAAGATACACGATGACCTACAGTATTTTCATACAACTTCTTCTGCTTCTCTTCGTCATACGATTTCCATCTCTCTTCTTTCTTCACCTTGGTAGGCTCTGGAGTGTCAGGAGTGGAATTTTTCGTTTCCATCCCGCGAGAGGTGACAATGGTATCAATGATACTCTTCAGAACGTCTTGTTCAGAGGGCTGTTTTGGTGGAGGAGGCGGTTCGTCGGCTGGTCTCGTTGGTCTCGACCACGTCGTCTGTCCACTGGCAGAATAATAATACGTTCTTCCCTTATCCTGGGCCGTAAACCAACCACGGGGCAGCGGAGGAGGAGCTCGATTAAACGAGGGAGGCGCTCGCCCGAGGAGCTTTCCAGGCCGTTGTAATGACTTGGGGCCTGAAGGTGCATTCACTGGACCCCGAGGAGGGGTTGGAGAGCGGGATCTGGATCTGGATTTCGATCGTCTGCGTTCCTGGGCAGACTCTCGTCGCTCAAATGGGGTCGATTCGATCTTGAGAGGAGTTGACGCTGCCTCCCTCTTTTTCCGCGGTATCCGGTAGGCCAATTCAAGTTTTGACCAAGCGTCGAGCAGATCGGACGCTTGACCTGCGACTCTCTCGTCGGAATGTGTGGTCAATGGTTGGAGCGTCTTGTCAATCTTCGCATCCACGATTTTGTTCCTGGTGAGCCGGGGCAGTCGATTGAGAATGTCCAAGATCTGCAGGATGATGTTCTCATCGTCCCTCCATGCAGCGAGCTGAGAATTAAGGATCTGGTAACCGTGGAATCGCACCACTCTGTGCCATGCCTGGTCATCAACACAGCGTTGTATCCGCTGCAAGAGTTTGACGGCGATCCATTTCTCCTTACATTGCATCAATGCAGCCATGACTTTGGTGACGCCATCGACATCTAGCGACTTGGCTTCGAGGCTGTCAACGTATTCTTCATCATCCTCGGTAGCCTTCTTCTTGCGAGGACGTCTGGCCACCGTGGTATCCCAAGAATCACCATCCTCGATACCGAGAGCTTCGATGGTGGCAGCAGAGAGCTTGGTGGCTCGTTCGGTTTGAGTCTTGCCGCCAATGAAACCAGTGCAGTTGGATTCGCCACAATAGCAAGGCTGGGGGTTGGCACCATACCGGTCCACATTGTAGTTGAAAACAAGTTCCTCTCCAGCCTTGACGTACCTTTCGGCAAAAATACCCATGCGAAGTTTGTCGCCGACTACCCATTTGTCGACGTAGCAGTTGGGGTTGCAAGAGTGGTTGCAGAACCGGCCCAGGTTGCCCCTCTTGGTCGCATCGATGAACTCGCCCTTACTCAGCGACATGAAGTAGAAATGTTTGATGCCCTCGTCATCATATTGAAGCATGCGTTTGCGAAAAGTAGCCTCGGGAATGGTCTCACCAATGTATTCAAAAATGAAATCGTGAGGCCGAAGATCGACATTGGTCCGAAGACCATATCCTTTCTTCTCTGTCTTGATGACCGACACATCGGCGTACAGGCGGCGAAGAAATCGCTGATTCTCGCATGAAGTGCCACAGCCACAGTCGTCGACACATTCCATCTTGCAGGCACGATTGATGCAGTCGGAATCGTCGCCGCAGGCGAGATTCTGCTTGGTAGTGGGGTCTGGACATGCAGGTCAGATATGAACCAATGAAGTAGAGCGGTAACAGTGAGACCTACCCCATTCTTCCGAGCAGTCACAGTCCAGAGCATGTTCACTGAAACCTAGGAATTTATTTTGATAGGTGCAGCTATCGATGACGGTGAAGGTGGAGGTAGCTTCTTCAGTAGCGTCTGGGAGGTGATTGAGCAGAGGCGCGATACGGGGAGGGAGTTTGGAGGCCGCTCCTCTGGCGGACTTCGCGGGCTTCGAGGGTTCTTTTGCTTCAGGCTTGACAGGCGAGGTGGAGGTGGAAGTGTGACCGTTTGCATCCGCCTCCTCCAGCTCCTTCTTGGCACTCACTCGGCTGTTGTCCGGGTCCGTGGCTGGGGGTCGGGGGGACGATGATGTCGAGGTGGACGACGCACGCGATTCTTTGTGTCGAAAGGTGTCGGAGTTGGGTGACTCGGAAGGACTGGCAGAGTTTTCGTGCTTGATGGCAGCTACGCGGGCGCGGGCGTGGAGTGGCTCCTCTGTCGGGTCACCACCATTCACTGACTCCTCACGCTTGATCTCAATACCAGTCTGCTCCTCTACGGGCTCTTGCCGGGAAGGGTTTCTGCTCAGACGACCCATCGTGAGAGTGATCTTGCTGCGGTTGAGATCGTGAGGGGGTGTCTTAGCTCCAAGGTGAGCACGTAGGTGAGGTGGTGAAAAATTTCACGGATCCCGCGTTCATCTGGAAGACACGAACCATGCGACCATCAAGCACCGATAAACTCAGAATGAGAGACCGCGTTCACCCAGGCCCGCCAGCATGGAGAGTATAGGTCGTCTGAGAGGGTTTCTCGATGAATTGTAGTGGGTTGAGCTCGCCGTTGGATGGGACAACAGGGTTGGGCTTCGGCCAAATCAACGAACGAGGGGCAGCGATGGAATTCCACCACGCCGCGAAGGTTGCCCGGCAGAGCTTGAGAGTGAATGAATGGATAGATGCACGATAGCAGGCAGTATTGCAGTGCCCGGAGTAAGTGGACAGAGCAAGTGCGATGAAGCAGCGGGTGAAGGCTGGATTGGACGGTTGGTTTAGACGAAGAGGACAGAAGGGTGCTGGCTCCGTGCCGGTGCCTTCATCTCCGCCGCGCAGAGCACAGATATTGAGCAAATGGGCCGTTGTCCTCCTTGTTTGCTGCGGATGAGTATCACTCACGAGAGGACCAAGCAAATTCCAAGGCAACAAAAACAAAGTGGGAAAGAAGCCTGCAGGGAGCGAGAAGGGGAGAAGTTCTCTGGATTTGGTGGTTTGTCTAGGGGCGGATGGCGATGAAGGCTGAAAAGATGCGTTTGGCAAAAGCTTCAAAGCCGCCAAGACCGTCCAGCCTGCACCGACAACCAACAACCAACATGCACTGGCCGGGGCCGTGACCGTGAGGGACGTCAACAACATCATCGCCATCGCCATCGCCATCACCATCACCATCACCATCACCATCACCGACACCGACACCGACACCGACAACTGCCATTCCATCCCTCCATCCCTCCATCCCTCCATCCCCGGCCCTCACTGGCATCACAAACACTGAAAGTCGATCCCCGTAACCGAGTTCACCATGCCCATGCCCATGCCTTAGGAGTCCTAAGCCCCTGCCCATGCCCATGCCCATGCCCATGCCCATGCCCATACCCACGGCCGGCTAGCCACTCTCAGGCCATCCTGTATTTGTTTGACACCCCATCCTTGTCTCCCGGCGGCCTGTTCTGCCCGCCCTGAGATCCTGTTGCCTTTGGGGCCCAATAATCCGTATGTCTACCAGTATTTGTCCAAGTTCCTGCTCAGTAAGCATCCACGTCCGCTCTATTGGAGCCTCCGGCATTGACACCGGGCTGCTTTTGGCTTTGGATGATTCGGAGGTGTCAATCCGAGCCATAATCCTCAGTTCAGCTGTAGTAAAGATATGACATCTTAAAAGATATCATATCATTGCCGCCTGTAAGGGATCTGGCCAAACTTTGCCACCAGCATCTCTGCTCTGTGGGCTGCTCATCCTTCCTCCTCCTTGGTTCTGGCGCGACTCTTGTTCTTAACCATGTCCATCAGACCCAGAATTGAGGTTCTGGCCTGCCGGCCTTTATCTACAGCCTTACCTTTCCAAAGGGATGATTGCCTGCTTGCTGATGGAGGGCTTCCGGCCGGAGGCTCTGCACCCTCCTGGCCTGTAGGAGCTGAGTCGTCAGCGGCTGGCTTGGAGGCTTCGTGTCCTTCTGCCATGTGCTTCGCTTTCTCGGCAGCAATTTGTTCCCGCCGTTCCTGCTTTCTCCGTTCATATTCCTCTCGTGCCGCTTGCCGAAGTGCACGACTGACTTCAGTTACTCGTGCTTTCCTCGCGGAAAACTGCGTGTAGTCTTTGAAATGGTTCTTGGCTTCTTCACCCATGGCCGCCCACTTGCCCGCCAGTCCGCTAATGGCCATCAGTTTCTCGTCTACTCGGCGTGTCAAGTAGACATTTGGCTCTTTGTTCTGCTCCTTGGCTTTGGCCATAATCCGCTCAATCTCATCCCGGTATGCGGTCTCGTATATGTCAACGTCCGCCGCCCCGGGGCTCTCGCTGACAAAGTATGCATCATCCTCTGGCTCTTCTATGAAGCTCCCTTCGTTGTCCGCCTGCGAACTGAGCCCTGAAAATGTCGACGGCCCAATTCGAAGGTACAAATGGTCTTCCAGAGGATCATGTGCATGTCCTCGATGCCCGATCTCATCAGTCGTATTCGCGTGTAGCTTCAACGACCGGAAGGGTGGTAATTTCCCTGGGTCCAAACTGTCCATGTCCCCCGGGAATAGGATTTTGGAGATCGGATCATCTGTATCCGTGCTGCTTTCGCTCACGAATGTTGTAGGATCATTGTCAATTCTTGGTTTTCGTGTTTCCGATTCTGTAGTAGTGGCATCGTCGATGCTCAAGGTGGGTATGGGTTGTACGTTTGATCGGCTAACACCCTGCTGAAGCTCCGGTGGGTTTCCCCAGTCACTCAGATGAGCTCCATCGGCCTCAGTGGAAATGTGCGATTTTGGAGCGACGGAAGTCGCTTCTTTTCCATGCATCATCGTTGGAGGCTGCGAGAAACGGGTATCCGCATAGTCTCCCAAGATCGATTTCATTGCAGGAGGCTTGTTCTTCTCCAAGAGGGCCTTGAATTTCTGGACAGCTTTCATCTGGGATGAAGTCAACCATTGTCCAGTCCGTCCTGGCTGTGAGGACAAAAGACTTACAACTGTCAAGAGATTTGTCATGTTATATGTTATTGCTGCATTCATCTCAGCTTCGGTTGGCGGGTCGATGAGGTCTGCTGTATTCTCCTCTTCTGATAAAAGTTTATCTGCTCCGTGCTTGGTTACCCACGCGTGGTCCTGGACAATGTCAGCGAACATAGTCGGAACCAGAGCCTCAGCCTACCCTCAAATCCCGCATCTTGATGCGCTTTTGTGGATCTTTCTCCAGGATCTTCCTCATCAGATCGACAAAATCTTGGTCTTGCTCCTCACTCAGATCAGGCTCCTCCGTCTTGATCGCATCGTAGAGTTCGAAGATACCCGTTCTCTCAAACGGAATTCTGCCGTACTTGAGACAGTATAGAGTTACTCCCATGGACCAGATATCTGCTGCTCGGCCTGACACGTCGCCATGTCGAGCAACACACAGCTCTGGGGGGAGGAACGCAGGACTGCCCGCCGACTTAGCGGTGAGCATCTCGGAGTCCTTCGCAAACATCTCCGACACTCCAAAATCGACAATTTTCAAGACATCATCGTCAGTGACCAGGCAGTTGTCTGGTTTGATATCACGGTGCACCACTCCTTGAGCATGCAAATACTCAATCCCCAAGATCAAATCACGGAACCAGTACCGACAGATGTGATCCGGATATGGATCTGCCCGCTCCTCGAGTCCGACCCTCATCACGACTCCCTTTTTACACATCTCCATGACCATGTAGAGCGAATCTTCGGTAGGGTCATCCAAGACCTCGATCAGGGATACCAAGTTCGGATGATTCAACTTCTTCATAATTGCAATTTCCTCTTTGATGAGGTCAATGGAGTTTTCCGGTGCCCCTCCCTCTTGTCCGATATTTCTGTGCAAGGGAGAATTAAACCCTTGCAAAGCACCACGACGTCGTTGCTGGAAAGGCTTTCGAAGAATATTGGATTGGGCACGCTTTCGGAGTCGGGCCTTGGAGAACTCTTTGACTGCCTGTGGACAAATTAGCAGAAACCAAAGTGTCGCAGAAGGGCGGCTCACGTATTCCGTGCCATATTGGTCGACTGCGAGATGGACAGCGCCGAAAGAGCCACGCCCGATCTCTTGCTTGATGATGTACTGATTGATCCGATGTTCCGCAACGCCGTCGTCCTGGCTTGTGACGTACTCGGAGCGAGCATTCAACGACTCCTGGACGGGCTAGATCAACAGGCTCCATGTAGTGTCACAGAGGTGGTATACCTTGACGTGTTTGGGGGCCGACGGAGTCCGACGATGATGGCGAAGAGGACTGTTGTATCCATGACTGGAGCTGCGGCAGTGTTAGAGAGGGCCGTTTACCACCGCTGATCAGACTCTCACAGATGCTTTGTCACGGTCGGCTTCTGTAGGTTGGTGGAGGGGCTGTCTGCGCTCGAGTCGGAGGGAATCACAGGTGATTGTAAAAGTTCGCGGGGCCGATCTGGCTCTACGGCAGTGGGAATGCGTGTGGCATCCTCTGCCGACGTGGAGGTATGAGATGTAACGAAGTCCATGAGGTATTCGACATCACCGAGAGTCGTCTCAGCGGTGGCCTGTAGACTGGCCCGCCCATAAGCTCAGAACGCTCATGCCGTGATCGCATTCGTAGATGATATCCGCAGGATATGGCCGGATAAGGTCTCCGCTGCACCTGCCATTTTGGACTCACATTGCAGCCCCTCGTCAACTGCAAGTCAGTGAAACATACAGTTTGGCGTGCACAACTGTTTCAGCAAAGTAGACGTCTCAAGAGACGCGCTGAGCTGCTTTTGGCAGGGTCGTGAGCGAGTACGGGCTACATGACACTCTTCATGTGAGACTTCGGAGCCTACTTGATTAGACGGAGGTCACCAGTTCACAATGGTGGTGTACTCGTTCTATATCTTTGATCGACATGGTGAGCCATCCGTCTTCACGTATGCTACTTGCGGGTGCTAAGTCTTGTAGCCGCATGCATCTACAAGAAGACCTGGCTTCCCTCTTCGTTTTCATCCTCTGTCACCCCGGCACGACCGTCCTCACAGCCCTCACAGCCCTACGTCAACGGTGGACTCCAAGCACGCGCTGCACTGAGCGCGGACAATGATGCGAAGCTTGTCTTTGGAACAGTATTCTCGTTGCGGACTATGGTGCGAAAACTAGGAGGAGAAGATGATAGGTTCGTCTGCAAAAGTCTGACACCTATACTGCGTTGACACAAGGAGATAGTTTTCTTTCCTATCGAACATCGCAATACAAACTTCACTACTACGAGACTCCCACCAATATCAAGTTTGTTATGCTCACGGATACAAAGTCCGGCTCTATGAGGATTGCACTGCAGCAGATCTACGTCAACTGCTATGTTGAGTATGTGGTCAAGAACCCGCTCTCGCCAGTTGAGCATCCCGGCGGTCTGGGCGTCAACAATGAGCTTTTTGAAGCGAGCTTGGAACAATTCGTGGTATGTTAGTCCTCAAGCCGATAGCTTTTCACAGTTCAGATTTTAAATTGACAACCGAAACTAGGACCGTGTCCTGAATGCAGCATGAGCAGCATCTATATACGCTCAGTGTTTAATCAGTCCCAAACACCGCAAGCTCTCTGAGCTGACGAAGGATCGATCGATCACGTGGAGATCCCTGACATCTGCAGCTCTCTCAGAGCGGCGTGATTGTCACCTAAGAAGGCGCGAACGGATTTCTCCAGGCTCGTTGAAGTATCCCAGTCAAGTTCAGCCGGATTACACGGGAAATCTCACGCCACTTGTTTTGTGGCGGTGAACATGTGCCACTGCTGACCCACGGAGCTCAGCGACCATACGGAGCACTATCGGCAGGTGATCGGTGTCGAGATATGGGCCAGCCTAAGGCATATCCTGCTGGCCATAACGGTGGCGTCTCTTCCTAGGTACAAGCAACGGCTTCGGTCGATCCTTGGAACGTGACAATACCGATGCTGTGACACAGAATTTCCTAGTCGGAAGACTCAGCCAATTCACGGCGTACTGTCTCTGTTCTCGAGTGGCGACAGAGACGTCACGACTGTGAACGGCATGCAGTTGAAATTGGCCGGGGCAGCAGATGAACCAATACAAGTGCAAAGACTCATTTCTGCTCCATGATTGGACTGATAGGCAGCGCGTTGGGAGCGAGACTAGAGTGTCTGTTGCATAAAAATTGGGCGAATCACAAAATTCAGTCTCGAGAAATGACCATAAAGCACAGAAAATGGGAACTAGTCAGTTAAGGAGACTTGTAAACAAGCGAAAAGAATATTTGTCTCAGCATCAAGAGCGTTTACCCTAGGTTTCTCTGATACAAAGGGAGATGTCTCCGATCAGTAGTATTGACTAATTGTCATGTCATGTGAAGGAACAATGCGGCGGTTCATCCCTGCAACCACGTGCCAAGTTGACATTTTGCTTCTGCCAGGGTCAAAGTCAGAGGGTGAGTTTGGCTGTGTGTGTGGCACAGAAGGTTGACTTGACGATGCCGATATCAAGGATGGATTTGTAAATGCCGCTTCGGGGAAGCTGGTGAAAGTTACGTCTGACAAGGCAGGTGATGTAAGCGGCAGCCAGGCTCACGGTGCAGAACTGCAGGAAGATGCAGGACATGGACATTTTATTGGGGGTGAATCAGCGTGCAGAAAATCAACCATCACCAGACATACGAGCGTCGGCCGAGAAGAGAGGTCCACCAGCATAGCATTGACTTGACTTGACTTGACGTGCAGTGCAGTGCAGTGCAAGCGCAATCCTTGCTAAGGATTGGCGAAGCAAAGACGCTGAGTGCAATAGACACTGCTTAAAGCGACACATGGGTGAAACCTTGCGCCCCTTCAGAGTGCTCCGTATACAATGGGATACTAGCAGCATTGGGCATGTTGTGCTCCTTTGCTCCCAACAGTCTGTCCTCGGGCAAGCTCCATGTGCTGCAGTGGTTCAAGTGCACGTCTGATGGAGGACAGTGTGAGACGACAAGCTTCAGACTGGGTATAAGGATGTGATATTAGATTGACAAGCATATCACTACAGTGTATTCCGAATGTACGTTCCTCAAGTCTGCCGAGTTGAGAGATACTTGAGAGATATGACCGGACACAAGGTGCTGTTAATGGGCAGGCGGCATGAGAATGGCCAATTGACAAGCCAAGGTTGCTTTTATTAGGAAACTTCAACTGTCAAGTGCGTGACGCTCCAGGCCGTTCGATCGACACTACGGAGTACTGACTGACAGACGGCAGGGACTTGTGGGATACAATGCGATCGGGCCGGGAGTTGAGGTTTGACAGCAGACAGGAGACAGGAGGCAGCTGGCCAGGTCATTCTGAGAACCTGAATCCGTAGTCGCAGGAAAAAGGAAACCAGAAGAAGAGAGCTGAAAGGGCATTTTTATTATCTTTAGGCTTGCTAGGGTTACCAGTACCATGGACGGATACGAAGTATTGTGATTGATTCCTTCTTCTCGATGGTTACATAGTCCTAGTAATAACATTTGCAGAGAATCGCAGAGAGGTGCCAGCTTTGGCTAGGCCCCTAAGCCCGACCTGGCCTGGCGAGGGGCAGCAACGATCTTGACTCTTGCGGCGGGCGCAGGCGCAGGCGCAGGCATACCGGGTACATACTCCGTACCTTAGGCAGCCACAGTCACTTGACTTACAGTATTATTACTGCCGAAATCGACTCGCATTCTTGTCTCTAGGTAGGTACCTAGCAATTCGCCCACCTCACCTCTCTTCCTCGACAGAAGGCCACTCTGCACGGTTTACAGTATCCATACATCTCGCCTGGTCTTTTGCCTGGCGCTGCCTCCGCCTCTGCCTCTTCTTCCTCCGTAGCCCCAGGAGCGACCGCAGCCGGTGACAACGAACCCACCAACCGAAACTCTAGTCTGATCCCGGCTAGTCCTCCCCTTCAGGCTTCCAGCCTTTTCAGGCTTCCCTGGAAAGCTTCCACCACTAGGAAAATTACAAAGTCAGACAAATGCAAACTTCGACGGTCGCGGTACCCCTGGCGCCGTTGGCCCTTGGATCTCCATTCCTGCTCGCCCGGTGGCACCCCGAACAGCCTAATGGAGACCCTTGTTCGTTCCTGCATGACCCCTGTCACCCACCCTGGTCGAGGTTCCTGGCTCCAAAAACGCGTTGGACGAGATGCCTAAGCCCTCCAATCCTACGCCGAGTGTTCTGCTTCTTGTGTTCAATTTGCTCCCGCTCACACCTACTCAGCCCAGCCATAATTCTTCCGCCCCTGGCTTCGCGTTTTGCTGCGCTGCCCCGGCTGAGAAGGCTTCCAGGGCCATCCCATCCACCCCAGCGAATAGCGAGAAAATATGGTGAGAAGGATGCGCTGGAAAGAAAACCGCTTCCCAAACGACTCGACCAGTTGGACCTCGTCACCAATCCTTCTCCTTTCTACGCTAGCCTCCTGCCTCTTTCGCCTTGGGACCTCTCGCCGATGACTGGGCCATGGTAGGTTCTGATGTTACAAGGGTGGGCTCGCTGTGTGCCTTACAGTCATTCTCCACCCCCTGCAACGAGTATAGAATCCACTCCCCACCGGCTGCAACGATGAGGATACTCGTGTTGACTCCTCGCCGGTTGCACGAGTACCTGGCTTCTACTGGTACTCAAGACACCGCTAGGCAGCCGAATCAGCCAGCGGCATGTCCCAAAGCTCCAGGAACCCGTCCCAGCGTCTTCGACCGGCAAAGCCACCTTCCAACTGACTATCAAGCCATCCTCCACCCCGCCGAATCCTCTGCCGCTTGCATGGGGGTACCCTGACACACGTTTTCTCCTCGATCCTCAAAAAGACCGTGTGGTGTTGCGCGCGTCTCAAAATGCCATCCATGACTTTGTCTTCCACCCCTCCTGAAATTGCATAACTGTGCTGGAGCCCCAGGTCCTTGGTATCCTTCCCGTGCCACCCACCCTCCATTACAACACCTCTCTCACACCCTCTCGCATCCTACGTACACCATCTCGGTCATTATCTCGGGAGATCGTCTGGTCGACTTGCCTGAAGACCACAGCCAACCCCAACGGCGCGAACCGCGGTCATGAGACTATAGAGCAGCACCATCTGGCTTGTCGCCTCACGAGATACTCGAAATGTCTTCTCCGTCTTCGGACTTGAAGGGCTCGTGCCCGTCCCCATTCTTGCAAGAGAGCGCTTTTCCAATTACTGGCGGATGTACGTACCCGACCGCCAGAACTCGCCATCATTGAGACCAGTTCTGACCGTCTCTCCAGTCGTTCCGGGTCGCTTCTGTATGCCTATAGCCGAACTACAGAACTTGACCTGCTGTCTGCCCTGTCCGTTGACTGACTGGACGTACTCTGATGGTACGCTGTCTCGACAAGGACACGTCTGAATGTGCCAGCTGACCCTTCCGCAGGATTCGAGAGCCAGACTGAGATTGCCAACTGGGTCAATGTGGCAGCTTTCATTCTCTCGATTTATCTCATCCTGTCATTCATTGTACTCCCGGTGAAATACACACATCGACACTACTTAAGTGTCTGCCTCACCCTGGGTGTGGTTTTCCTCGAGGTTCGTCAATTGCTGAAACTGCTGGGGAATGTGGTACTGACAGTTCTCTGGCTAGCTTGCCTTCATCATCCCTCTGGCAGCAAAGCCTGATCAGTGTTACAATGAAATCACACCAAACGACATGCACTCCAGCGGTGTCTGCGCGATCAGCGGTGCCTTCCTATTGTTCGGAGGATGGGCAATTATAATCTGGGTGTTCTGCCGCTCGCTCGCCCTTCATCTACAGATCTGCTGGGAAGTGGTGCCAGGAGACAAGTTCTTCTACGCTTCATTGGCTTTCGGCTGGCTCATTCCGATTGTTGGCCTAGCGTTGACCTTGAGCTTGACCGGCGTCTCCTTTCGGTTTGGAAATGTCTGTCACATCAACCATAAGGATGCTCTACAGGATTTCTGGGGCCCACTTCTGGCCTTTGCCGCCTTGGGGTTGGTCCTCCAATTTATCACGATAGGGTACTGCGTTCACGTCTACATGAAGAGCTTTCTTGACGACAAACCAACTACCAATGCCAGTTCTCAAGCTCCGACATACTCAAACAGTGTGAGAACATTGTCGGCAAGACAAACTTACCGACGGGTCAAGAAACTTGTCGTGCTCCAATGGCGGGGTGCAAGCATTGTACTTGTCATTATCGCGGAAGTCGTCTTCTTTTCCGTCGTGTTCGTGTCAATGGACAATAGCACTCAAGTCAACGAACAGCTCCTGCAAAAGGCCACTCCTTGGATTTCTTGCTTGGTTCTAGCTCAAGGAGACAAGAACCAATGCTTGCCTTACGCGAGAGGACTGGTCAAGTCTGAGGGCGTTGTTTTGGCGGTGCTTATTATCCTCGGAGTAAGGAATCCCCCAGCTCATCAATGGACAGTCTCTAACCAAGCCTCAGCTCAGCGGTTTCTGGTGCCTTATGTTCTTAGGCCGATGGCACATGACCCAGGGCTGGATGGAGTTCTTCCGCCTAAGGTTCCACCGACAGCATGAATTTGTCTCGGCTGATGCTAGACGCCTATCGACCGACCCTCGTACGTACGAAATGCTAAGCGGGACGGGGCCACCACTGAACATTCAATCCCCAGATCGGGTCTTGACCAGTCCGAATCCGCGCTCAGACTTCTCCCCCGAACCGGATTCGAAACGAGACCACTTTATTCCCGCTCGTGCCTACGTCAACCCGGATTCGAGCTACTCCTACCCGAGGCCGCCCAGTCACCTCCAAGATTGGGATCCAAAATCAACTCATGCAAAACCGGGGGAGGCTGGCAAAGGCTACGACGTCAAAATCTACAAAGGCTGAGGACACGTCTATTGAGTGATCGGACGGTTGTCTTTCCCTATTGTTTGTACGGGGTCTTGCTGCGTGTTTGAGCATATGGCGCCGAGGATTTCTTAGGGGCCTTGACATTTGGTCTTGGGTCCTGTCACCTCTCGGGTTGACGACCCCTGGTTTGCTTGAGATTATGGCTGGCAGCCTAGGACTGGAGGCCTCGTTGTTTTCTGCACTGTACATTGGGTCTTGGATGGACGGGACACAAAATAGGGGGATCATGTTTTATGTGGCATGGCATCGTACACTGTGGCGGGAGCTAAGCGTCGGGGCTGGACAGGAGCACGGCGAAATGTTAGAACCAAACAACGTGATGGATTTACAAGATGTTGTCCTTGCAGAGGGAACATCCTTTCGTGTCGGAAGAAGCAGGTAAGACACAGAACACTTGTTACGTTCGTCGGAGCCTCAACAACACGAATTGAAGAAGAAAATCAGGGGAAAGACAGCCTTGCTGTCGCAGGGAGAGGACTGGTTCCTGGACTGCCTTGCTTTGCTCTGCCTTTCAATATTGGGATAGAAGTGTGACAAGACGGAGACGGGTGGGTGGGCAAGACTACGTGTATGATCGTGGAAGGATTGATCTCTACAAGATGAGATCTCCCGACCAGGCTGGAGATGTAACTAGTACGTTGACGTGATGAAGAGTACGGTATATTGGATCGCATGCAACACTGCTGTACGTACAGAGGGGGTGATTTGACTCGAAGATGAGAGCCCCCTAGCTGTACAGTGAGTTGACAAGGTCCAAAGTATCCCCTTTACCTTGTGTGGTGCAAGCATGTCTAGACTCTATGGGCCGAGTTGACCCTGGTATGATTTCTATGTTTCTCCTTCGCCTATCTCCAGCTACAGGGCACAGTGTACCTACCGTCCGAACCTTTACACATGCATGACTCCTTATTGTACCCGTACGGTGTAGAAACAACCCCTTGTTACTTAACTACCTAGTCATTCAACTATCCTAATTACATGGTATTCCATGATATTTAGCAAATGCGAGGCCAATGCCAGGATCTACCTACCAGGTAGTATTCAGTTACCGTAAATCCTATCCATCTATTAATCACCAAACCAATTACCCATTTCTCAATTCCAAACTTCACCTAGTGGTCGGTCGGGGTCGGTTATATTCCATTTTGACTTTTGACTTTCGCTTTTCCGTTTCGTCCAGTCTTCGTTTCTAGCCGAAGGACCAGGACCAGGACCAGGGCAAGAGGCAAGAGGTATTGTTCCTGTGTTCTGGAGTCTACGAGCCAGACGGATACGGCCGGGTCTGTTTCGTTTCAACCTAAGGACGTGTAATTAGGGTGTAGGGAGGTTGGTATGTAGCATGTACTATGTAGTATGTAGTACGTACCAGCCGGTTAGTGTAGATCGAGTCAAGGTTGCATACCTAGGTTATAGGTTGGAGGTTGGCGTTGGTATGGTAGCATACTGTAGTAACTAAACGTAGTAACGTAACTAACCCCTGGCTCTGTCCTCGGTACCTACCTACCTCGTGATGTTAACGTAACGTAGCAACAACCACCCCAGTATGTAGTAGTAGTATGTAGTGAAGGTTCAAGGGGGGAACCACCCAGTATGTAGTATGTAGTATGTACTGAAGGTTCAAGGGGAACGAGTTGCTGCAAGATCCTCACCGAACTGATGGAACGCCATCTCATCCTTTCTGTCCGAGTCGAATCTTCTCTCTTACTTGACTCCCGGGGTTGTTTGTGGGAAGCACCTCTGCAGTCGAGATTCTAGTCTACTCCTAATCTATTATCCTGGCCTCGAGAAAGGAAGGAACCAGAGCAGAGCACGGCCCTCCACGAAGGGAAAGGGGATGGGATGGGATAGGATGGGATCAATGATGATCCATCCCAGCACGCGACGAACATGTCGATCCTTGAACCTTGATCCTTGATCCTTGGACCTTGATCCTTAATCCTTGATCCTTGAGCCTGGGTGGCCAGGGGGGCGATTCCAAACGACAAAGAGGCAAAGCCTTAGCCTCCCTCCTTTGCCGTAATAGTAATACGTACCTCTGAATCTTTGAGTCTTTCCCCCGTGTCCTGTCATGTTATATGATGTTGCATACATACATACCTGATTATCACCACCACCTTCACCTTCCTTGCCAGCGTACATGTCCATCTCCTGTTCAGGGCGTGAAGATGACTTATGTAACTTGGGTCTGAATTGGAATGAAATCCAGGAAACTACTACGTAGGAACCATGCATGGGTGCCCCTAGATGATGTTGCCGATGCCACATGGCCAGAACCCAGGACCCAAGACCCAAGACCCAACGTAACGGTCTTCGCGAGACGGTGTGGCCATGGCCGTGGGTGCGATCTCCGGCTTGGATCGAGACATTAGAGACGTACAGTATCTCCATTCAGTTCTGGCCGTTATGTACGGAGGACGGATACAGATACCAGTACGAGTACCAGTAACAGTAACAGTGCCGCCCGTCCTTTTTCGAACCCGGTACTGAGTACATACATTAGAGTCGTCGTGAAGTCATGTTTTGCCGTCAGCAGGGACAAGCACTCGAGGAAACGAATGAATGGATGAATTGCCAGTAATTCTGTACAGTCAGTGTACACCATAGCCCGACTACTGTATAGTAACCGTGTCATGATATTCGGGCCACCACATACACAACCAACAGACCGTTAACGTGCCATTCATTGAATCCCCTACCATGCTCAACCGACCAGGGAAGTTGGGCCCATCAGGCTTAGGACTTCACGAGACGATGACGACTTTAACCCTTTCGACTTTCTAGGGCTGTCGATTTGGCCTTTGACACACGGAATGAATGGGATGTCCTGGTCCCTGTTCTGTTAATCTGGAAGGAAAGTCTCGCTTCGCTTCACCTCACCTCACCTAACTGTACGGATAGTGTTAGGCCCTGACATGAATCATGATTAGTATCCAACATCCTCCGTAGATCAGTCTGGCCTCGGCCAAGGTGGTCTTCATGTGTGTTGAGACCACACATCGGCAGGGATGTTCTCGTCTTCCTCTCCGTTCTCGTCTATTATTCCCCCAAGAGAAGGGAACCCCGAGATTCGCTCGCCACCACAGGTGAAGTCGATGATGCGCCGAGGCTGCCGTCTAGACTGAATCGGGAAAGATTCCCTAGCGTTGTGTTGAGGTGCTCGAGGCTCGTCTCTCGTCTGCGTAGCCGAAAAGCTTCTTCATCGTCAGACATGTGTGCACTGTGCACTGTACGTACAGTGGACTCCGTACACGCTATGCATGCATCTTCCCAGGTACGGATGCCGTGTCTCATACCCAGCCGGGTGGCTTTTCGAGAAGGATTCTAGTGGTGGATTCGGGGCTCCTGGTGGGTTTCAGAAGATGCAGGACCTGAAACCTAGACGATTCCACAAAAAGAAACTCGAGTCATGCAGCCCATTCCCATTCCCATTCTTTGCAAGCCTAAGAGTTTGATATCAAATGCCGAGAAACGCTGAGATGAGAGAGATTACTTTCGGAACCCCGGAGGAAATCTGCCCCCGGTGTCGTGACGTTCTTCGCTTGTTAGGGATCCATCCGGATACCCATCAGACTTTCGCGGTGGCCCGGCTTGATATCACCTACTTGGTACTTACACATACTATTCTCCTATAATAGTACAGTGTACGCAAAGTACGTAAAACAATGCGGACTAGGCATAGACAGGGTGACAGTCAGGCTGGGCTAATGATCAATGGGGTCAGATGTGTGCACGAGGCGTCATATGAGACTTCGGCGTAGCCCTGAAATTTCAGAGTCACGACACACGGCGAGTGCGGATCGCCACGGTTGGAGGAACGCCGCGGTTGTTGAGAGGGCGAAGGAAGGACCGGCAGCAGCACAAACCGACTGACTGCCTGCTTCGCTTCGTTAAGAAACCACAGTTTGATCTGTAAACGGTGTCAGTTTCTTCAAGCGTAGCGCGTGGCCGAATGCTGCAGGGCTGACAAGTCCCAAGCCATCTTTGCAAGGGCCCCTGCCGTGAGAGATAGAACGCGCATTATCACGTCGGTCAGACCATGAGGGTTTTCCTTCTGGCCCTACCTGCAGCTCGAGAGTGTCCAGCAAACCTGCGCTTGCAGCCACTGATACATCATCTCAATGCGATCACGTGTCATACTCCCTTTCACGAAGGGCGTAGAAGCACGGGTTGGTCATAGCTTGGGCTGTTCAAACATGATCCAACGACATTGGGGATTGTCACCTCCCGTCCATGCACCCTCCTCCACATTTGAGAAGGAACGTGTTTGGTAATTGGGAGGTGTTTGAGGTTCATATAGGCACGATAGAATATTCCTTCAGACATCGCGCATTGAAGCAAGAAGGCGCGATGCTGTACACACAAATGCCATTGAGGGAAAAACAGTGCAAGGGGGCTCCAGTCCTGGGATTGAGTCTTAGGAGGGAACGAAACTCGGACGAACGAAAGGGGAGCTGGCATTGCGGTGCGTGGGACGCTTCATCATTGCTCTTTGGATTGTCCTGACTTATGCAAGTTCATTGTCGTCTCGGAAGCCACGCACATGCGCAGGTTAGGCGGCCGCCGACCTTTTCCATCCATCGCGATTGATTCTCTTCTCGTCGTTCCGGAAATTCGACCACCAATTCAATCTGGGATCATGATGTCGGTCAATTGCCTTTGCGTTTGCCTATCCCTCCATCAAACTTCGGACACATTATTCATGTTGTCGAGTCTATGCGGCTTCTCTCTTTCCCTCCTTGACCTCCTTCAGCGCCTTCATGGTTCCGTGCAGTGCGTGTCTGTGGTTTCTTC
Source organism: Capronia epimyces CBS 606.96 (assembly GCF_000585565.1). Classification (NCBI taxonomy): domain Eukaryota; kingdom Fungi; phylum Ascomycota; class Eurotiomycetes; order Chaetothyriales; family Herpotrichiellaceae; genus Capronia; species Capronia epimyces. The sequence goes on from NW_006912906.1 coordinate 2,027,817, forward strand.
GGAACTTAGGATCGGTGCCCGCCAGAGAAGGATATCGGTGGGTCTTCGGCTTCTTGATGCTGTAATGGGCAGTCTGTCAGTTCCATTCGTTTTCCAACTCGACCGCATGCCATTAGAGAGGCGCATGGGGTGGGAGATCGTACCCGTTCCTGTGAGCCTTCTTGGATTGATTGTGCTGGGACGAGTTCTTGGATTCTATTTGTGGTCAGAATGGGAGCCTCGCGTCCACGGTGGCTAGAACTCACTGGCCATCTTGACGGAATCTGTGGTCTACAGAACGCGCAGCTGATCGTTGTCGGACGGAATCTGTGATTCTGGTCGGGTCAAGAAGTTCTGAATTTGGGCACGCCGGTTGTGGGTTGGTGCGTGAGGCAAGTCTACCGAGGCTTGGCATCCGCACGGCTTGGCAACTTCGAGTCACGGTCACTGCCTCAGCCTTATTACCTCAGGCTTGAACCTGAAGCCGGTGGATTAGTTCGCACAGCACATCCGACAAGATGATGCTACTGCATCCAGTGTTGAATTAGATCCTCCAAATGAGCTCGATTTCAATTGATAAGGTTTTCTGTCTAGGTCTGAGATCAACTCCCAGCATTGCGAGGCTGTAATGCGTCCTGGTATCATATGCAAATCATCCATTTAACGTCACGCCCGTCCAAAGGACTTATGATTTTCGCTTTTCGCTTTTCAGATCTGACCGCCCTGAGCGACGAATTTTGGGAAAAATGTCTTGAACCCTTTCAGTTCCATGGTCGCCAGCTTCTGCAAATATTCGTTGATCAGAGTGTCATTCATACCCATCGTCCTCAGCTCTTTTTCTTGCAGCCAGGTCAGGTATTGTTGCCCAGTCTTGAGGTAGATGGTCTTTTGCAGCCCTGCTGCCTCAGCGAGGGCTTGCCGAGTCTGTGCATCTTTGGTGTTGAAGGAAGGATTGGTCGGCAATGCCCAACATAGAGGCGAAAACCGGGTAATCATGAACTGATCGAATCCGGGAAGAGCGGGTTGCGGTGCTGGTGTGTCGCCGTTGGCTTGACCATTGGCAGAAACCACATCTGGTCCACCCCAGACATTGCACATCCGTGAAAGAACTATGAAAGCCATCTTTGCGGTGGGAAAGTCTTCCACATCTCTGGCGAGATGCTCGACCGAGTTAATCACGGATTCAAAGATCGGTTGATTGGTCGCGCTGACCAAGACAGCGCCCAGGTCATTTCCAAGTATGACCAGCAAGAAGTTGAGGTACTCTCGTTTCAACTCGGCCAGTTCAATCTCGTCGTCAGTGCCGGATGTTGCTGCTGCTATACCAGCAAAGACGCGTTGAAGTAGTCCAGAAAACAGTTGGTCCAGGAAGTTATAGATATCCTTTTTGAACCCGAAAATAATCTGGTCCAAAAGTCGAAGAAACAGTGCCATTTCGTCCCTAGAAGAAGACTCGGTCAAGAGTCCTTCCACCCATTGAGGTAGCTGCTGCATCATCTGAGTGCCGACCATTCCTATCAGCCGAGAGAAGGCAAATCTCGCGGCCGTTCTAATCTGGAAGGACGACTTGAGAGCGGTCAGAGAAACGAGTGTGACTTCCGCCACTTGCGCAAATGCCTGTTTTGCCTGTGGTGTCGGCTCAGGCCCGCTGGCTTGTGAACTGGTTCCAGGAGAGAACTCGGAAAAGCCCTTAGCCAGAGTGCCCAAAGCCATGATGTCGTGATGGACTTGGAGGTTGGCAAGCTCGTTCCCGGTCCTCGCAGCTTCTAGATTGCGCTCGATGTCGGAGAAGATTGGTTGCATAATCGCCTGTACATACTGAACCTGTTTCTCGGCCGGGACGGAAGTTGAGCCACAAACACAACCCACAGCTTCGAACAAGTAGAGTTGACTAGTGAAGGTCGAATCGGTAGTAGAATCACCATCGGAGGACATGTCGTCGCCCTCTGTTTCATTCGGCAACTCAGCGCGGACGACGAGCAGGTCCTGGAGGCTCTGGACGACGACTCCAGCAGCTTCCCCAATCTGCATCCGGAGATATCGGATAAGGCGCTGAATCAAATACCACGATCGCGCCTTGACCTTCAAACTTGGATGGTGTGTCAGTTGCAGGAAGTTCTGCAGCACCGGCTGGATATAATCGGTGTGCTTTTCAAAGAAGGTGCTGTATCTGACACAGGTTTCCATATACTGTAGCTGTATCGCGGGATGGTTGAATGAGCCGGTATCTGTGCTGTGTCAGACAATGTTGCATGGGACCAGAGGTTCATGACTTACTAGACTGCACCATTTCGAGCATCATGCGAATCAGTTTTTCAGCAGCAGGAGAGTTGGGTTTGTTCTTCTGGTACAGACCACCTCCTTTGACAGCTAGGTCGCCCATTAAGTAGACCTCATGCAGTGCGAGGTCCAGGTCCCGCCAATTTAGCTGGGACCCCTCCAACCTCAGTCTCTGGAACGTGTCGTGCACGAGGGTCGAGATCGCTTCAATGTAGAGTTGCTCGTCCGCGGCCGCGATGGCACCTTGCAAAGAGGCCAATCGTTTTCTCAAGTCCTGGAATTCGGCCTCGTCGGTTTGTTCGTCCTCTTGGCCCCAATCAGCGGTGTCGTCGTAGCGCATTTTTGCGAAGATGGCTTTCAGAATTGGTAAGAGCATTGCTGCTCTTTGAGCTGAAGCCGCCTCGCCCTGGCTGGTGCGCCGGAGGAATGCAAGAACGTCGTTCATGGCGTTGAGCACGGTGGAACAAACCTCGTCGAAGATGTCCGAAAAGAACCTTAGAAGGTGTGGGAGGAATGCCACCAGGAGCTGCTCAGCGTTCGCCCAGGATGGAGAGGTTTGGTTCTCGGTTTCCAGGATCTTGACTATGTCAACCACCGTAGTGTTGACCAGTTTCGCGACGGTCTCGGCCAGGTCGACATCGTAGTTTGATGCTCTGCTATCGCTTAACGGCGGACAGGAGACTAGCCTTGAGACGACTGTTTCAAGGTTGAAAAAGGTGATGACGTTAATCTTGTCAGCAGGGGGCATCTTCTTCGCGATCGTTTCGGTGAACACGTCGATGGCAGCATCTCGGGCCTGCTCTTCGCCTTGCCGTGGGTTGATCTTCTGAGCTCGTTCCAGCTGTTGGAATAGCAGCTCAAGCATCTGTTGATTGACGACGAAGGAGATATCGACCCAGCTGACCCATTTGCCCACAGCTTTTAGGCACAATTCTGCTACAACATCATTGGAAGTCCCCCATTGTGTCAAGATCTCCTCCCATGAACGTGCAATTTTCTGTACATCTCGCTGGCGGATCAGATCCTTCAACGTATTGGCCCGGTCCTGCTCAGCACGAGACCTGGAAAGTAGTTGGTCCCCAATTTCGTCATGGACAGAGTTCAGCACCGTGAGATAGAAGATGACCCCGGGATAGTTGTTTCTGGAGCCTGACTGGCTTGTAGTCAGAGCCAACAGATCATCAAAACAGGTCTCCCAACCAGCGCCATAAAAGGCAGAGAAGAGAAATGTGATGGTCTGCGCAAACTTGTTCACAATTGTTCCAGGATCAGGAGTAGAATCTTGCCCAGTGCCAGTGTAGAACTTCTGCAGATATGTCATGAGCTCCTCCTTGATGACCTTTAGGCCTTCGGGGTTGACCAAGCCTGCTTGGACGGCATTGTTGACGATTTCGAGGCAGAAGACTCTGATAACCACCGGCTGTCGAGGATACTGAAACGAGATGGCCAGACATGGCTGCCATGCTGAAGGCTCTTGCCTCAACTGGTTTACATAGTCGAAGGCCTGTCGTTTGAGAGCAGGGTCGGAGGAGGGTTCGTAAGCGATTTGTATCGCAGAGATGATCTGGAGAGACATATTAGGGAGAACGAAGATCGCGACAGAAGGGATTACTCACCTGGTCTTCCATCAGGTAACGCCAGTGTTCCTCACCCACCTTATGACTTCCGGAACACTGGTAGAATGAAATAGTCACCGCATTTGGGCGTGACGAGAGTGGAAGCACGTGCTTCCGAAGTTAGTCCATGGCCGCAATGGGCACCTTGACTCTGTGAATTGGTAGAGGAACGCCGAATTTGATGTACAGAAATATGCTAGTTCACACTTCTCAGAGAGTCGTCAGAATACCGGATCTGTGGTGACCCGCCATATGCAGTGCAGTTCGAAACGCAGCGTCTGAGAGCAGCCGGCCTTGGCATCAGGTACGGTGGACCGCAGTCCGTATGACGCAGTTTCTCACTCCTTTGTTTTATTGCGTGAGGCTCTACAAATAAAACCAACAGCCATCCATAGCAGCAAGAGAATACCTTTGGACTTGTGCTGCTGCTGCTGCAAGGACCTTTGGCAGCAGACAACGGGCCTCGCAGGTGAATAGCCAGCCTTGAGATCAATCCAGCCGTCCTTGGCTCAGACGTCAAAAATAATCCACCTCATCACCCTACTTCTGGGGCATTTTGATCTTCGCAGTTTGGGCGATTTGCGATGCTTCTCGGCGTCGCAAATCCACTAACCCGCACTTGCAGGCGGTGTTTCGTCGACTATGGTGAGTTGGTAGCAAGTGATGAACCTTTTTGAGACAAATCTTTTAGAATCTATCGAGAACCGATGAATCACTCTCGTTATCAAACTCTTCCAGACAGAAGTGCACTGTTAGCAAACTACAGTCTTTCTAAAGCTTATACTGATGGTCGCGGCTGATCTACTGGATCCACAGAAGCGACCATTATCAAGGTTCCTTTGACGGCCATGAACTTTCATTGTTTGGTATGGTTTGTGATAGCCTCCACTCCCAGTTAACTATTCTGCTTGTCTGCTTCGTTACTTACAGCGCAGTCCATATTCTCACCGACCTCGCCAGTTGTTGTCTTCCTGCTGTCGTCCCTCAGCACTGTGTGCATGACACGCTTTTGCCCAAATGCCTAGGTACCTTTCTTGGCCCTCTCCCGTCTCAACTTCGCCTGAGTCACTTGCTCTTTGTACAGGGCAACCCTCCCCTTCTTTTCCTCTTCCATCATGGCCATTATCCTCGTTGGGGTCGGGGTCGGTGTCAGAGCGAAATCCCTGTCTGGGCTGATGCGACAGCTCTGTGGTGTTTTCTCGTCCTCGGTAGAGCATTCAGCAATGGTTGAAAGTTTGGCTGGTGCACCGGCCCGGGGGTATTTGGCGGTCGACGGTGGAGTGAGCGGAAATATGATCGGCTGTTGTCGGATTGAGTTCTCGGGCTTGGGAGTTAGGCTGGGGGTCACAGGACTGATCATGCCGTTGGACTGGAGCATTGCGGGACTGGCATGAAGTGAGAGCTGACAATGTGAGGGAGGCATGGATCCAAAGACTGGCACTCGGTAATTAGGGGTAGTTGATGCTCCTGTATCCGTATCCGGCTCAGCTTGGATCTCAGTCGCTGTTGGCTTCCACGGATGACTCGGCACAGCCACTGGCATTATTGCCTTCCCTTCGTGTTCTGGCGGAAGGACACGCAGCTGCTCTGCGCTACTTTGTGTCTGAGGACATTGATATTGGGCGCCGCCTCTGGTAAGTTGTGCCTGACCGATAGCACCATATGGATTGCCGATCCTCAACCCAGGAGGGCGACGGGTACGTGGTCCATATATCGGTTGCGAGCTTGATACAAGTTCCAGAACGGATTTGAACTCAAAATCTTCGCCATGGTTATCTTTGGGCATCGTGAAAATCTGAGCTGGGACAATCGATAACAGAGTCATCGTTCTCACCCTGTTGAGGATGTATGGTTGAGGTGGACAGATTGTCAACTTTCTGGATCTGCCTGGTGGATTTGTAGGCGATAGAAGAGTGATATGGAAAGGCAAGGGTGTTCTTGTGTCGGGGAAAATCATAGATGACGGTCTCTGATACAGAGGACAAGTTTGACCATGAATGTGGTTTGTTGACAAGGAAGCACTTCTTCTGGCTACTGGGCAGTGAAGTAGGGGCTGTCACGGCGTCGGGAGGCTTTGTTTTTTGTTTGCACGTCACTGCAATATTCCATGCGGTTATGTAAAGATCTACTCTCTACGTAGAGCAGCAATTCGGACAATGAGCTTGACCTGGCCAGTACCGCCTGTGATATTCCGCATATCAGGCAGGGAACAGCGTCGAGTCGCTAGAGCAGCAAAGTGCATCAATAGTACACATGGGATACATATTGGATCAAAGTAGGACCGAGACTTCGGCAGCTTCCTCTAGAGTCCAATGGGTCACTAACCTGCTGCGGTTGTAGAAAGTAATGAATGATACTGTGCCGTTTCCTCCTGGTACATCCACCAATCCAGATTCAGTCGGTCAAAAGCCGTCTGTCTGTATAGGAGTCGACTGCCATTCCAATTGACATTGCCATCATTATCAATCTCACACGACACTCCTTTAAGGCATAGTGATCTGATTCACTAGCAGCAGATTCTTATGAAGCTCACCCTTTGTTCCATCTTTCATTGTTTCTGTTCCAACGAATGCTTGTGACCTCACTCAGCCTTGTCACGTGACGGAAATGGGGGTGCCCTCAGTCAACCTCGAGTGATTCGCTGGTGATTTTGCTACATAAACATCAGGATTTGGATGGAATGCCTTGTTCACCAGCATGAATGTAGCTTTGTGGATTATAGGCAAGTCTACTCGTCAGTGACTCCGAGGTAGTCGAGTCAAGTGCCATTGGAATCACGGTGGAGAAACAACCTGGCTGTCACGAGTGACAAGGGACCAGAATGTCCAAACGCGGAGCATAGGAACAAGTCGAACGCATGAGAGCATTGACGCTGACTAGATGGTTTTCAAAGCTTCTGATTCTTTTTTGTTCCGCTTCTATCCTTGTCAGCTTGTCCTCTGTCAACTGCTGGCCCGCCACAAGCGACATACTATGCAAACAAGTACTTTGCAGCGTGACTGATATGGTCATCGCTGAAAGATGCCATGGTATAGTAGCTATGGTCATATTCCGGCTGGAATCTGACGTTGACCCCCTTCTCTTGGCCAATGTCCTTTGCAGCTGCGATGAAATTTTCAGGGAGAAGTTGCCCTTGCTTGTAGAAGTTGTCACCGGTACCCTGGTCGGATATCAGTATTTATCAATTCTAGATCCGGAAGCTTGACTTACGACATCGATAAGGATGTCGAGATCCCCACCCTTCCACTGTTTCAGTAGCTCTGTTGAATCATGTTGGGCACCGGTCTTCTGCCAGTCGTCGCCAAAGTATCCCTTGAAAGCCTTTTCTCCCCAGGGGCATTTCAGGGGATTAGCAATAGGAGCAAACGCGCTGACACTCTTGTATTTGCCAGGATTCTTTAGGTATAATGAGAGCGCGCCGTGTCCGCCCATACTGTGACCACTGATGCTGACTCTGCTCGAATCGATCTGGTCAAAGGCAGCGAAGACGGTCTTGGGAAGTTCTTCGGTAATGTAGGAGTACATTTTGTAGTTGTTGGACCATGGAGACGCCGTGGCATCGACGTAGAAGCCGGCACCGGTGCCAAAATCCCAGGATTCGTCTTCACCCTGTATTCCCACACCTCCTGCATTGTGTCAGACCTCAGTGCAAGGGGCGGGATAAGTCTGGCCACCTACGCGGACTGGTATCGGGATACAAGATTGCAATCCCTTTGGCGCTGGCTCCATGTTGGAAGAACCCTTTTTCCGAGCAATTGTCGGCAGTACAGGTGAGGCCGGACAGCCAGATCAGCAAGGGCACTTTATGAAGGGCGTTGATTGTGGCTTGCGGAGGGAGGTAGAGATTGAATTTCATCTCGCACCCGGTGGTGGAGGCATTGTGAGAAAGCTTCAACAGCTTGCCTCCGAAGGAAGCTATGGTTGCTATGGTTGTTACCGACATATTGTTATCGAGTGAACCAAACCGTTGCCTTGAGAGCAAGAGTATGAGGAAATCAGGCGATCACGGGTTAGTAGTGAGAGATTGTCGACACTGTTTGGGGACGCGGAAATGACGTGGAAATAGGTAAGAGGGGAAGAGAGGCCACCCCGCACAGCGAGCCTCCTGAGCCCTGTATTGTCAATCACCGCCAACTAAGGAGCCCAGGAGGGCCAGGGAGGAGGCGGAAGATGCACCCAGAAGAGCTCATAAAATCCACAGGCGGCGGGAACCCAGGAGGGTATCAACCCCACCGGCAATACCTTTACACAGGATCGCACGCGCCGATATCTTTCCCGTTTAAGATGGAGCGAATGCAAGCCGTATGTACGGATATTTCGCAAAGGAGCAGTTTTCGGCCGGAGCTACGGCAGAGAAAACGACAAGCCCCCCTGCCATTGCCCCATCTTCTAACCATATATATGAGGATCGGAGGCTCAGTCAAATAGAGAACAACCGACTCCAGCACACGCTGTCTCGACATACCGAGTATACTAGTATAGTGCCTGTGATGGGTTGCTGGTCCTTAGTACGGATAAGCCCGCGGCTCCGGGGCAACGATTATCCGGGTGTGACGACTCGAAAATTTCGGCTTCTGCATTGCTGTTGGATTGAAACGCCCGATTTGGACAATCAACATTCAAGGTATATCACGTGATCCTAAGCTTAAGTAATCGGCGAATGGCAAGTCCCAAAAGGCGGCTTAACTCCGGACCTGTTCATGCATGTCCAAACAGTTTGTACTCTCATAGTGGCCACTGCTGCTACTTCAATATACACCTCTCGACAGTAAAGCAACCGCTGACAGTCCGGGGTGGTCAGTCTAGTGGAGAGCCAGTGTCGATAGCTCTATGGTTCAACTTGATTGTTCTCACCTCAACTAATTAGCATCACAACAATGGCTTCTGTCGCCACGGACACCACCACGGCAGCAGGCGACACGAAACCTATTTATCCTACCTACACCTTCAGCTTTACGCCTTTCCTCCGTACAAATGGCCTCGCTACCCTTGCCTCTACAGTACCCGTGTGTCCTGACTATGCCTCAAACGGTCACTGTCCACGTGGGCGTCGGTGTCCCGATCGCCATCCTACACCCGGCGAGCCTCCCCAGCACCACTATGGTCGGAACAACGACAACTACGTCTGCAAACACTGGCTCAAAGGTCTTTGCAAGAAAGGTGACACGTGCGACTACCTCCACGAGTATAATTTGCGGAAGATGAGCGAGTGCCAATTCTTCAACCAGAACGGTTATTGCCAAAACGGCGACGAGTGCCTCTACGTCCATGTCAAGGAAGATTCGAAGCTGCCTCTTTGCGAAGACTACAATCGAGGATTCTGCGAAAAGGGGCCCAGATGTGGAAAGAGGCACGTCAGGAGAAGGCTGTGCGAATTCTATCTGGCCGGCTTCTGTCCGGATGGTAAAGAGTGCAAACATGGTGTTCATCTTAAAAGCGGTGGTGCCGCAGGGGAGAAAGGAGGCGAACCCCAAAGACGGGAGAGAATGGTAGAACCGGAAAAGAAGGAGGATGAGTCACGCAAAGAATTTGGTTGGAAAGGTGGTCGGGCTGCGAAAGGCGGACGATGGAGGAATAAGCGAGAGAGGAGATGAAGAGCAATCGCTCAACCTGCGCCACTCCCCGCGAGATTCACGAATACTGATATCATCACGTCAAGGGTCCTCCGATCAAAGGAATTCCGCAATGGCTTCGGGCCGTCTGCCACTTGGCTTCCAAGTCTATCTACTGGCCAGCAGGCCATTCGTTCAAGGCTCTGCGGATATTGGCTTGGTGCATGTCTCGCGTCATCATGAGGTTTGTGCCCCTCGAGAGACGAGGTGGATCTACCAGCCATCTGGGGCGAGCCGAATCTTCACGTAACCAGAGAGGACGGGCAATGGCTGCTCGACAGTAGCGCCACAAACAAAATACACCGCCTTCCCACATGAAACGGCCCCTCCAGAAGTGAGGACGTGTGTGAAAACTGCCGAGGACTGCAGTCCACCGAAAGAAGAAATCAGAACGTGCTGGGCGCCTCTTTACAGAATGGGCAGGGTCTGCGCTGTTTTAGCGGCATTTTCCTAGTTTCGACGTCGGATTCTCGACTAGATGTACCCGATGAAGAACTTGCAGTACATTACATCGCTCTGGGAAACCACAGACTCGGATATCACGCTACATTTCAGGCCGGCTTGCGGACGCAACACAGAGCCCGCGGTCGAACGAGATTAAAGGAGCAGCATATGGTTTCAAGCCTACGCATTGGTGTCTCTGCCCGGTCGAAATACTCAGTTGAATACGATCATTCAATCCAAACCCCACCCATGTCCAAACGAGATCTTTCCGCAGTCCCATGCTCTCGTGCAGCATGAAAAGCAGAAGGGAGAGCACAGCACGGCGGAATAGACTGGCTGATGGATCGCCAGCGTGAGAGAAGAACAGAGGAACGAGAATAGGAGAGAGGTGTGTCACGGATGGCCATCACCCTGAAGGGGAGAGGAACAAAGATATTTCTAACAATACGAGACTTTTGCCCGTCTGCAATAACCCTTACAACTTGAACGTTGCGCCTGTAGCCGTGCCCATTGATGCATTATGCGAATTTTTCCCTTCCACGACTCTGTCGCTAACATGCTCCTTGCTGTACAATGCTCGCCCAACGAATAAAATGCACACAGTCTCCTTACTTTTTGCCCTTCTCCGGGTCGGCGGCGCTGCGCCTTGCCTTCCTCTCCGCTTGCTCGACTTGCCTGACCCGCTCCTGCTCCGCGATGCCCGTCTTGGCCGTCTCATGGGTGCGGCTGAGTTCCTTCTTGGAGATGAAGAGACTGATCAAGATGCCGAAAGCAGCAAAGGCGGTGTAAAAGATCCACATGGTGCGCATGCTCGAAGTGTAGGCGACGTTGACGGCGTGTTTCTGAGCCCCGTGCAACCGTCGCACGAATCCAGTGGTCGCCGCGAAACTGGAGCTCGTCAATATCCGGGCATCTTCGGGCGAGAGGACAGTGCGGAGATAGCCTTCTTTCTTGGAGAGCTCGTTGTTGAAGACGACGCCGCCAAGGACAACCGAAACTGCGGTCGACAGGTTGCGTACAAAGCCGAACAGGGCGGTCGCCACGGCAATGTCGTGGCCTTTGACGTGACTCTGCAGGGCGATGAGAGGACTTTGGAAATTGGGGCCGACGCCGATGCCCATGACGATTTGATAGATGATGATTTTGGCCCAGTTGGCCCATGGGTCCAGGTCGATAAACAGGCCGTATCCCAACGTCATCATGGCGAGTCCAAACCAAATCGGCTCTCGATATCGGCCGGTCTTTTTGATGAAGATGCCGGTTGTTGCCGAGGCGAAGGACAAGCTCAAGACGAAGGGGAACAGGTAGACACCACTAAGTATGGGTGTTGCGCTGAGGACGGTCTGGAAGTAGACGGGAAGGTAGTAGGACGCGGAAATGAAGACAAACCCATGGATGAAGCATACACCCAAAGAGGCGAGGTTCGAAGAATCCCTGAAGAGCCGCAGGGGGATGATGGGATACTTGGCCAGCTTCCACTCATTCAAAAAGAAGACGACTATGGTGACAATGCCAAAGATGATGAGACAGAGGGTGTAGGCACTGTCCCACGGGTGAGTCGCTCCGCCAGATTCCATGCCCATCAGGAACATGACCACTCCTCCCACAATGGTGATGACGCCAACCCAGTCGATGGCCTTGATGCCGGCCCAGAACGGTGTCTTGGGAGTTTCGAGCTTGAGGAAGAAGGTGAGAAGAATGAGCGAAAGGCCATCCAAAGGCAGATTGATGTAGAAGCACCAACGCCAGGAGACGCCCTGAGTAAAGGCACCGCCAATGACTGGTCCGACGCCAGAGGCAACAGCCCAAACCATACCCATGAAGCCGTAATATTTTGGGCGGTCTCTCATGCTGAACAGGTCGGCGATACAGATGTTAACCAGAGTGACAAGTCCACCACCCCCGATGCCCTGAATGACTCGTCCTCCAATCAGCAATCCGATAGAATTGCTGAGAGCGGCAATCAAGCTCCCAGCCATAAATACCACGTTGGCGAGAATGAGCATCGGTTTTCGGCCCCAGATGTCGGAAACCTTGCCCCAGAGCGGGACACTTGCAGCATTTGCCAGAAGATATGAGCTTCCCACCCACGTAAACCCAGCCGCACTGGCTTCAAAGTGGCCCGCAATTGTGGGCAAGGCCGTGGTAATGATGGTAACGTCCAAAGCTGCTAGAAACAGAGCCATGCTCAGGGAAAACAGGATGACGAGCATCCTCCCCTTGGAGAACTTGTCGGCTCGTGACTCCGTCTTAGCCAGGTCGGCGTCGCCCTTGGTTTCGATCGGGAACCCTCCTGTCGGCGATGTGGGTGGGAGTTCTGCATGATCGTTGAATTTGTCAGAAGTGTCGCTACTCTCTGTCGGATATGAGGGAGTATCCTTGGCCACGGATGAGGTCGTTAGATGGCCTTGGCCTTCTCTCGACGGGATGCTTTCGTTTGGGTTTATGCCTTCAGTAGCCTGGACCAGTGTCTGCTCGGTTTGGTCCGACATGTTTGCGAGCTTCGCGAAGTTGCGAAGTTGCGAAGCGGACGGTGGGCCTCGTTGAAGAGTATATCGCAAGGTCCGGCGACGGAGCGATAATGATGTGCTCAAGTCAACGTCAACTAACGAATGAAGAGAACGAAGAGCGCGGAGATATATGGGTAATGAATACAGTGGCGTCGGTGGATACGCAAAACATCGCTAATATTTATAGTGAAGGAATGTGGTGCCTCGAGTTGATGGAGGAGGATGGAGGAAGAGGGAGAAAATAGTCCAGGCGTGGCCCGGATGGTGGAACCACTTGCCGACCCGAGTTGACGAGATTCCAGCCTGCCAGTCGATGGAGCAAGACGAGTCGATGACAGCAGGGAACGGCGGAGGGAGTCATCGAGCGACATCTACCCATCATACTCGTACCTAGGTCCTAGGTCACAAACTCCCATGCCGTCCGGGGCCCTTGAAGGGGAGGGAGGAGCACAGAGTATCCGTACAGAGACGGGGTAGGGATACCTGGTCAAGGTGGTCAAAGTGGTCAAAGGTCTGGTGATCGTACGCAAGCCCCGTGTTCGTACACGCTGAAGGTTCTATGTGCAAATAGGATGAAAAATTGCGCGCTTGAGCGGATACAGAATACTCCATCCCTCCATACTCCGTACTATAATTGTCCAATGTCAGGCCGTCTTCCACGTGACTCGGACGGCCGAAGCAGCAGCCGAGCCGGGTCACGTGGAAGGCCAACTATGTGCTTACTAAGGTAGGTATCACCAGTACCACCTAGGGTACCTCAGGTACATAAGGTACCTATTAATATGTGACTTCTGTATCCGTATACGGACAACTCACAACTAATAACCACAGCCTACCTGTCCGAGTCCGTGATGTGGATGAACCGTGTAGCCGAGTTTGTAGGGAACAGGAATGGCGAGCACCGTCACAAACCATACAACAAGTGGACGTCACACAAGCTCCCAGTCTCCCAATAACATTGTGCCATTCAACTATGTAACGACTTCATACATTGTCGCGAACGACGACACTGCAAGAGCTGAATTCCAAATTCCGTAAACACTACCGGTGCAAACTGCCCTCGCCCGCCCTCAAGGGCTGACTCTCAATTTGGGAAGGGCTGAACGGCGGTTGCAAACCTCCCAGAAGACTCCCCTGCCACCCGCGCTGCTCGACCCCAAGACCTGGCATCTCGCAACTGATCACAGCACAACATCCTCCCAGACCCTTTCAATCCAATAGCTGCCTGCACTTGAGGCAACTCATCTTCATGCGCCATACATTGGGCTCGGACTGCCACGCTAGCTTGCTGCTTGCCGTGGGAACCAGTTGTGTCACATAAGCCTGGTGAATGTCCTCCCCAACCTTCACGATTTTGCCCTTCAATTTGCCAGCCCATGGGTTCTTCTTGCCCTTGAGCTTCTTGGTGCCTTTAGCAGCAGGTGTGACTTCTGAGTCGGCCTCGTCCTTGGCCTCTGCTCTTCCGAGTCCTAGGTTGACAATATGGCCCAGCGTCTCACCCACTTTCTGAGTGAATCTTTTGTCTTGCATTTTCTCGGGGACCTCGTGCGTCAGGCGCCCTTGTTTGAATTGCTTCCAGGCCCGTCGCTCCAGGTCCTTAACCAAGCATGCCTCATGGTTCCACATTCCACAGCCAACAGTATGGCACTGGTACATTTCCACTTGCGGGGTGTCATACCCTCCACATATGCAGTATGTCCGCAGTTTGCTCAAAGCATTGTGACCCCTTATCTTAACGTCCAAGGTTTGCCGCCAGTATCGTTCCAAAAGAAAATTCTGGTTGGAATCGTCGTTCTCGTCCCAGTGGCTCACTTCGGCATGGGATGCAATCGAGTGTGTTTCGACAACGTCGACACAATTGCTCAAGATCAACTCCTGTCGGCCATGATAAGGCTGTCTGCCCATGGGCAACTCCTCTGGCCAGTAGAACCAGAACACCCTGGCATAGACCTTTGCGTGGTTCTCGGCTCGGATCTCGGCTATCAAACCAACCCAGAAGTTGGCTTTGTCATACTCTAATCTCTCTTCTTCAGAAGCGTCGACTGGAGGCGGCGGTGGAACAGGGTTGTGCCGATTGATATACACAATCTGGCCCACAGTATAGATCACGACCGTAGGGTTTTTGACTGCATAGGAGGAGCACGCGGTTAGCCTCGACATAGCATAACGGTCTTGGTTGCTGTCCATCAACTCACATTTGGCATTCCTGAAAACGCCTAGGCTCTTCCACTTTGAGCCTGGCCTTATAGCATAGTCTACCTCGAGTTGAGGGGCGAGTGACGGTGCGTCCGTTCCCTCAAACACATCGTCCGCAGCGGCCTGCTTCCCACGTCTTGGGCGTGGCGGGCACTGTACATCGAATTCATCGTCGACGTCGGCCTCAATTGTTTCTGAGCCGTCTGCACCGTCGGCGCCACTGGCAGCCCTAGTGCCTGCTCCACTGCTCTCGCTGCTCTGGTCGAGGTCAGTGTCGGTGTCGGAGCCAGTGTCTGCCGACCTGCTTGTTGAGGCGTCATCTTCCATCTCACTTGCGGTGCGCTTGCGCCCGGCCATCTCACTTGCGATGCGCCTGCGTCCGGCCTTCTGAGAAAGTCCACTGGGTACTTCGGTATCGCTGTCACCTGGGGTCAAGGGCATGTTCGACGAGTATGGCTCTGTTGGTCTCGTTGTAGTTGCCGATGATGCCATCGAGTCCGTCGACGTCGACGCGGGGCAAGGTACGGGGGGAAGAGACAGCGGCTGATGACTGTAACGGCGCGCAACTGAGGAGTGGTGGTGAGAGAGAGAAGTGGGAAAGGCCCGCTCACGACGCGATCAGTGCTTTGCCGCAAAGACGCTGGACTTGGTCGTGGAAGGAGATCGAGCGGAGGAAGTCGCGGTCAGAGAATAAGCAGTGCGGTTCGCAAGATGGTGTGGGCGGTAGTGCTAGGGCTGAGGCAAGCGCTGGGCCGACGAGTGTGTTGGCAACTGGAAAGACAGACCGATCACGGGAAGAATGATGACCATGGGGTATCCCTAAAGATGCTCAGCGGAGGTCTTGTCGAGACGGCTGGTTGGACGCGGTCAGCGGTTGGCGGCTGGCAGTTCAAGCTGTCACAGAGTGTGGCTGTAGCCAGCTGCCGTTCCTTCAATCACAAGCTTCTACCAGCCCCAACGTGTGACACCCTCAATTTAGTCTCAGACAAGAGGGAGAAAAACTGTATACAATGTACGGAGTAGTTGGCATTCGATCATACCCCAAGTCATTGCTCCTATTACAATAATAATTAGTATTGTTTACCATAAAAAAGAGTGGCCTGTCCTCTAGTCCATCGGAAAGGGCCGGGGTCCACGCTTGGTTCGCGTCCTGCGTTGTGGCCGATCGCAATTGTCTGAACACCAACACTCCGTACCCATCTCTGAATTGATTACGCGCTCGCTATTGCAATGCAGCAATGCAGCAGTGCTCTGGGGCTCATGTTCTTCGCTTGCAATGCCTTTGTGCAATCGTATTCCACCATCAACATTACGATCACAAGGCCATAACGATGTCCGGTCCGCACTCCTCATCAGGTGATGACCCAACAGGAAGGCGATTGACGAAAGTAGCCGTGGAAGCACATATGATCTCTGTATTACTGTATAGCTGATCGATGAAGATTGCGATCTTAATCGGAAAAGGTGGCTAGTCCACCTAGAAAGGTGCAAAAAGGTGCAAAAAGGTGCAGAAGCTCGACAAAACAACTCTTGCAGGGTATCATCTATAACGCTCGCTCGCTGAGTAGCTGCCGCCATTACTCATGACTTTCTTTTGATGAAGAAATGCTTGAGCTTGTCCGCCAGCCCTTCATGTTTCTTGTCGTGCACATGGGCTTCGTTTCCAGCGCCACCTCGTCCAACATGGTGAGACTCTTCCTTGGCGACCCGCGTGGCAGTCTCGGGGATGATCTCCGAGTCATGAGGTGCAGTCGTGGGTTCTCCAGCGGTATCAATGTTCCCAGCGCCCCCTCGGCCTGCAGAGTAAGGCCCGTCGCCTTGATTGCCCACCAGTCCTTCACGCACAATCGCTCCGTCGACATAAGGAGTATCGTCCGGCGCAATGTTGGCGGCACCTGGGCAAATCAGTTGAGGAAGGATAGGATTCGATCGCTCTAGACATACCGCCGCGACCGTGAGAAACCTTGCTCATGTTTCAAGTCTGTGATCCTGTTCAAGTCAGTATGATCGACTGCAACATGCAAGGCACGGGGCTATGCTTGTCTTTCTATGTTTGCATGCATTGTACAGAGCTTCTAGAAGGGACAACCACCAGGGAGTATACCCAGGGAGAGCGAAGCGGGAAGAAAGGAGTGCCTTACCTGCTTTCCGATTGCAGATGGTAGCGTAGCGCGGTACTTGCTGTTCACCGTCTTCGTTCAGGCTGAGGTGGCTAGTTTGAGGAGCAGGTATGCTAAGTCTTGGTGAAGGATTGATGTTTGAAGAGAGGAGAAAGGCTCAGATGAAGAGGCGTATATCGGGCGCCATGATATGGCGCAGGCAGATGAGTGCACTGGGCCTGGCGGGACCAGTGCTCGCTAGTAGTATCTCAAGTGGCCCTGACAAAAGCAAATGCGTAAAGGCTATTATCAGCGACTAGTGGCATAGCCCAGCCCCGTCATTTGCCCAGCGCCACGTTGATACGCTGTCTTACACCTTTACGTGCGCCAAGCCTCGTCTAGAGCGGAATGCCCAGCCTTGCTATCATGCCCACTGCGGTGGCAATCTACCGATCCGCTGGCATCTTCCATCCCCCATCTCCACAACG
The DNA here is from genome assembly GCF_000585565.1 of Capronia epimyces CBS 606.96. NCBI lineage: Eukaryota > Fungi > Ascomycota > Eurotiomycetes > Chaetothyriales > Herpotrichiellaceae > Capronia > Capronia epimyces. Next base: position 2,045,041 of record NW_006912906.1, read on the forward strand.
ACTTCGTGGGGAAGATTCGGTTGATATCAACGAGCCAGTTTCATTTAATTTTTTTTGAAAGAAAAAAAAAAGAGAAAGTACCGTCTGAATTGCAAGTTACCTGCTATGTTTCCAGCGACTTTCCCGTCAATGTACAAAATTCACCTACCGTCCTGGGCCCCAACCCGGTTCCTTGCATTCTGTATGCCTGTCAGGGAGACTACACGACATACCCTTCTATGTTTTGATCGTTGTCTTCTCCTTGTCACCTCCACCAGTAGTCGGCAATCCCATAAAGATCTTGAAGGAGTCGTAGATCATCCATTGCAGTCCAGTCAATGTTCCGATCATGACCTGCGGCATCGTGTGGTTAGCTCCCCTTGCTCGAGCGATGTTAGATAGTTGCCGGACTCACAATTCTCACGGGGAGACCGTTCCAGAGACCCGCGAAGCCAATCTTGGAGTAAATACGGCTCAATGCACCGCCGACGCTTTCACCAGGAGCGCGATCGGCATTCAATTTGCTAACCATGACGTCTGCGGGATGCGAGACAATCGCACAGAGAATACCAGCAAGATAGCCACCAACAAAGGCAACACCAGTCTGGGCTCCCTTGTTATAATCCGACTTCTGTCCGGGGAGATAGTTGTAGATGGCTGCGACAATGTTCTCAAAAGAGGCAAATTTCATCATGGTATAGGGAATCTGTCTGGCCCACAGAGGATAGAGACCCTTGTACAATCTAGACAATGTCAGCATACCACCATCGCAGTCCGACCCCATTGACCAAAGCTTACCCGGCAACGCCTTCCTTGGCGGTGATGGAAGAAATGCCTTGGACGGTTCCCGTGAATGTCGGGGGGATCGTGGTCTGCATTCGAACCTTGACGGCTTCGAATGGGCAAAGGCCAACATCGGCAATGAATTCGGCCGAGGCCGACGCAGACAAATAGAGCAAAGTTTTGTATTTGTCGGCTTTCTCTTCACCAGCCAGCTGGGTGTAGAGGTGCTTGAAGTATTCATAGAAGCCGTACTTGCCCGCGCCTTGGACCGAATAGCCGACGAACGTGGGGCCCCAGCCAGTGAAAATTCCACGGACGCCTTCTGCCCTGCCAATCAACCTCCAGGCTTCGAAATTCCCCTTGTAGAGGTTGGGATCGACTTGACGACGGCATTTGACCAGATCGAGAGGTGTGACAGCCGTATGGGTGGTGCCCTGCAACATCGTCAGCATGAACGGGGGCGGCGACGAGTTAAGCATTTCGACATACACAAGCTAGGATGCCTCCCACGGTACAAGCGGCATAGTATTTGGCTGAATAAAGCTCGATGCCTCCAACCTTAGCTTGAGCCTTTTGACTCGCCTTCTCGTACTCGGCCTGGGCGGCTGCGCTTATTTCAACGGCCTTGCCTTTCGCTGTGTCTGAGGCACTCCATGTCGAGAAGATAGGCCGCTTCTGGGGGTGCTCGGCTGGTTTGGGAGCAGGCTTGTAGTATGGAGACGTAGGCAGCAAGGCCTGATAGATGGTAGTTGAGCTGGGAAAGAGTCCAACCATGGTGCTGCAGATAGGCCATCAGCTTATCTCCGGAGGAACCGCAGAGGACTCGCAAACGACGGGTCGAAACTCACTTCGAGTCAGGAAGGGCGACTAACCTGCAGAAGGGGGATGGGTGTTCGCAACTTGAAGTGGACTGGGCGACGATAGAATGGATGATAGCACGAGTGTGCAGTGAAGATAGAAGTGGTCACACCTGGTGAGGATCAAGGACAAGCTCGATGCACTGGGGCAAGCCCATGCGAAGCTGCTATCGTCACAGCAATACTGGTATTGAGCGGTACTCATGGGATGGATTGGCTGTCTCGGTTCTCCGCACTGCGTGGATTTTGATTAGCTGCCCGCCGCCGCGAGCCGTGCTCGAGGACGTCACTGCCGAGCGTCTCCAAGTTTGCAGTTATCTTAGTGTACGGATATCTGACGGAGACGGAGTACCAGTACGGTATGGGTACTGTGGAGCTAAAAGACCGCATTACGCACTTTGGCTGTGGATCCACAGAGCTGCCTGAGCCTCGAGTCTTGTTTTCTCCATGCCACTCTGCACAAGGTATACCAGACATTCTCCGACCAACCGTCTGTCTCTCTTCTCTCTTCTTCCCTCTCCCGCCGAACCAGCCAACATGACGCACGTTCTCGAACAAGGTGTTCCTCTGGGCCAAACCATCGTTCCTCAGTCCAACGGGCTACCTCCCGAGGAGGACGAACACTCCGCAAAACTGTCGGCATGGGCGGATAAATATCGCGGTGCCACTGTTGCAGACCTAGACCTTCCACCTGCGCTGTCCACGTCTCCAAGCACCTCGCTGGCAGAAGCGATGCTATCCGCCTCTTCTCACGACTATTCCCATCTCACGGTGCTGTCGGAAAACACGCGGTCTCTTTTAGGTTACTTGCCCATCTCGAAACTCAAGCACCTTTTCGAATCCAAGCAACTGCAACCCTCAGATCCCGTCTCGAAAGCCGTGGTGAGATTCCAGCGCCGGGGAGAGAAAAGATATCAGGTCATCACAATGGAGACAGAGCTGTGGGAACTCGAAGGTTTTTTCGAGAATATCGGGCCGTTGGCGACTGGTGAACTTCAAGATTTCGCGGTGGTCACCGATGGAGGCAGGAAGTTCGTGCTCGGCGTCGTTACCAGAAGCGACTTGGAGGAGTTTGTGAAACGAAGACCAGCTTGAGGCCCAGGCCGTGTGATCTCATCAGCTTCACTCCGGTCTGTGCGGACTGCGGTAGCGGATTTGCTCGGGCGAGACAACACAAATATGCAAATCAGTCGACTCTTCTTGCAAGATGCCAATATCTTACATCGACTGCGAGGATATCTGGCGCGACAGGCGTTGATCACGAACTATGCTGAGATACACCATGTCCACCCTATCACGCTATCTGGCGCTGCATAGCAATAGCCTCGTCCCGCCCGCCCGATATGTCTGGGATCTATTTCGCTTGAAGTGGACTTTATGCGCCGAACTGCGCTAGCGGATGCTCTCGCGTCCGGCAGTGGTTCGTGCAGAAGCGCCTCTGAAAGGCAACATCCGAGTTTCTGTGCCAGGCCAGATAGCTCAAACTCATGGCTGCGTCTCGCTTCCGAACCTTGTGATATCAGGGCAGTGCCGTTCCATCAATCTGAGCTTCTGATGCCATCCCTTATAATGTATAACTATAACCGCATATACCGTTATAGTCAGAGTTACCAGTCTCATGGAAAGCAGTTAGTATTAGTACTAACATGACCACGCGCTTAGCGGAGCGGCTGTTGATCCTGACCAGGTCCCCCCTCCCTCGCTGCAGTGTGCAGAGATACAGGATTGGAAGCTTCAATTCCAACTCAGCATTCAAGCTGCCAACGCTGTGCCAAGCCGCCCCCTTTAACCTAGAAGTCCACAGCCTCGCCTGCGATGAACATACAGTCCGAGGGCCTCGACAGACATCTGGTCGGCGAAGAGTCTTTCTGACCGGCTTGCCATACGTGGCCTTTGCAAAAGTATTGTGAGACGGAATAATGAGGGAATTCGCCTCATACATGAAAATTGTTCGGTCCCGTATGAGATGTCGATAAGGGACCGGCAAGGACCTCTTCCTGCACACCTATTGCGAGTGGCCATGAAAGGATGAACTCGAGACAGGGGAAGGAGGAGACTCTTTCCGCAATCCAATGATGGGGATGTATTGGCTCGGTTGGATCTTGAAGAGAGAACTGGAAAGTGAATGCAAATGCAGTGCGACACTGATTACTCTGGTCAAAGGTGTTGGGCTTCGAAGAGGCTCGGAACGGTCCTGCTGGCTTCAGAATCAGACGGAGCAGTTGCCTACCGTGAATGGCTGGTCGGGGTTGACATGGGGATATCTGCCAACTACAACAGCAGCCAGCGACGAACAGACAGATGAAAGGCAGGGAGTGAGGATATGTTTTAGAAGGCACGGGGAGAACTTGGATCGCATACAAACCTTGATACGGTCATAGACGTCCGTGAATAGGGCTGGTAATGTCGAACATGGATGATCAGTAGTAGAAAACCATAATTCCAGCACCAGGTAGTATGTGAATCGTTCCATGGCAGATGAGCCGGCTCCAATCGTACAAGATCGGTTCCAGGAATGATCTTTGCATTTACATGCACCACAAGGTGATGAGGTGCAATCCCTGCAGGATAAGAGTGGCTGCTCAACGAACATATGTAACATGAACGCTCACCAAGCCCATTTCAGGCTTATCATTTCCAACGGGTCCAGTAACGCGCCTGGGACAGTATCCATCCAACTCACGCCATCATATCCGCTTTGACATTCAAGTCTTCTCTCGTGTCGGTAAATCAACGCTTTCCCTACGACGGTGCGACGTGTTATCCTTGCCGTCTGTCACATCTAGTTCTTCGCCATGGGCATACTTCTTTCCAGTAGGCTTCGTCTTGATTGGGCTCGCAGCTTCGGCTTTGACTTGTTCGATCGGCTCTTGGTCGAGCTTTTGAAAAAGCATCTCTTCCACAATCATACGTCCTTCAATCTCTTTGTCTGTATCTTCGCCTTCTTGCCTCGACTGCTCCTCTGTCCCCTCACCGGCAACCTGTTCGTCAAGCTTCAATTTGGTCAGGCCCATTGCGTGGATCTGCTCTTCGACAGACCCTCTGGTGACCAATCGGACCACCTCGACGTCCTTGACCTGGCCGATTCGATGAGCACGGTTTTCAGCTTGGATGTCATCTTGAGGGTTGAAGCCGCTATCGAAGACAATGACTTTATTGGCCTTTGCGAGATTGATTCCAGCGCCGCCTGCCTTAGTGCTGAGCATGAAAACAGGGGTTTGGTTGTCGTCGGCCGAAAATTCGTCGATCAAATCCTGTCGTTCAGAGACCTTCGTGTTGCCATCGAGTCGGAAATACTCAACAGCCTCGTGTTGAAGAACTAATTCGAGAATGTCGAGGACCATAACAAACTGGCTAAAGATGAGCGTCCTATGACCCTCCGACATGAATTTGCGTAGCAATTCCATCGTCTTCTTAATCTTCCCACTGTCTAGCCATTCGTCGTTCTGGAGTGCAAACCGTCTGAGCTCCGAGTGTTGGTCGCATAAGACGTGAATTTCCATGTCGGAATAAGCCTCAAGCTCCCTGACGATGAGGTCAGGGTTGGATTCGCGCCACATGTCAACCTTTAAGCATTGTTTTGCAATGCGTGGCAGGACCTTGTCCGGATACAGCCTGCGGAAGAGCATAGGATGGATTGCCGCCTGCCTCAGTTTCATGAGTATGTTTGCCGACTCGTTCGTGACATTCTCCCCCCTCTCTTTCCGTTCACGAATACTGTAAGCTTTGTCAAGGCACATTTGATACAGCTCTGACTGTGCAGGGGTCATATCACAATACTCGACGCGGCGTTCTTTTTTAGGCAAGTCCTTCAGCACCTGATATTTTTTCCGTCTCAATATGAATGGGGTCAGCATACTTCTTGCGCGTTTGATCCTTTCGCTGGAAAGCAATGCTTCGTGGTTGTCGTCCATCGCCTTGACATTATGTTTGAATATGTAGGTCAGCTCGGAAGACTTATCCTTGAACATGGCAGGCATGAGGAAGCCAAGTAGACTGATGAGTTCCTTCAGGTTGTTTTGCAAGGGTGTCCCAGTGAGTAACAAGCGGAAATTCGACTGTATTCTGACCAGTTTACTGGCGACTTGAGACTCCGCATTTTTCAAGTAATGCCCTTCATCGTACACTGTGCAGTCGAAGCCGAAGTTCTTCAGCCAAGGGAAGTCTTCTTTGCCTTTAGCTAAAGTGTATGTCGTAACAATCACGTTGATGTCGGCTCGAGCTGCTTCCATGTTCTCTCTCAATGCAACCCGCTCGTTCGGATTGGTGGCATAGTATGGCTCGACATTCAAAGTCGGACAGAAACGCTTGAATTCTTTCAGCCAGTTTTCGAGAGTTGCAGCAGGCACGACGATGAGATGCGGTCCTTTTCGCCCCTGCTCGAGAAGGTTGGCCAAAAATGCAATGACCTGGCAAGTCTTTCCCAGACCCATATCGTCCGCCAAAATGCAGCTCAGACTTCTCTTGTACAAGAGATTCAACCAGTTCACCCCAACAATTTGATAGTCCTTCATCTGGATGTCCTGCGACATGATTGATGGCTGGCCAATGAAAGACTTGGATGCCGGTCTCTTGACGATATCACGATCCTCGTCACTTACTGGGGTTCCAATTCCAGAATCGTGACTCGATCGCTGTGCCCCTTGCAGTGAAACGATTTCGAGCTCTCCCTCTTGAGAGCCATATAAGTTGACGCCCCAGTTTTTCATTTCAGTGGCCAAGGGTTTGGCTAAACTCTCACATTGCTTGACGAGATAGTCCACGGCTTCATAGCTCTGTAGCATTGTCTCAACCTTGTCCAGTATCTTCTCTCCTAGAGGGGCGGTCTTCTTCCTCCCCTTGGAGGGCTTCAGGTTAGGGGAATGGACTTTGGAAACATCATTGAGGCTTTTGAATGGTCTCTGGGAGATGAAATGTTCGGCGACGTCGCGAGTGATGGACGCAATATCTGCCATGTCGGCGACGGAACAGGTGTTGAAAAATTCAAGCACACGACTTTGGAATGAGTTCTTGTCCTCACCTCCAGAGCTAATTTCTGACTCTGCCTCATCGGAATCCTCTGACTCAGCAATGAGGATAGGTTTCAACGGAGGTCTGGCGACTTCATCTTCTGGCGCCAAGGAAGAAGAGCGTCTTCGACCACGCACGAGCGTTCGCTTCTTCTGTGGTGGCGGCGTATCAAAGACATCTATTGCCTTTGAAGGTTTCCTGACGTTCTGGGTCGAGCTCCATTTTTCTGCAATAGACCTCTGAGGTGCCTTAGCCTGTTGCCTGGCTGCATTGCCAGGCGGCATTGGTGAATGCTTCCTCGCGACAGGAGTTGGCATCAACTCGTCCTCCGAACCTGTCAGATCGACTGCATTTTTGGGGTTATTTTCCTGCCGTTTCTCACTCATCAACAGGACTTCAGTGACAGCATCATCGAAATTGCCACGTTTTGATTGCAAGGTCGCGTAACATTCGCGTATTGACACTGACCTGACCATGGACATAATGCGCTTAACTTTCTGTCTCATGTTGTAGTCACTGATGTCATCCAACTCCATTTCGGGTTGCTTCTTCGGTGGCGACATTGGTAGGGCGCGAGATGGGCCGGTCTGACGGGGTTTCTTGGAGACGTTTCCATATGCGTTGGCACTAACATCTGCGGAGCGTTTGGTCGCGGCGGAACCAGGCGACTGATCTGGCGAAGACTGATATATAGATCTCGCCGCAATCTCCATAAAACGACTGCGGCCGTTGTTGTGTACTTGCGGGGACTCTGGGATCTTTTCCGTGGTGTGGTTCTTCCGCACAAACGTAGACGTTTTGATGTCATTCGATCTCACACTTGGTCCATCGCTGTCTGAAGAGCCCCCTAGATAGGTCGGACCCTCGTCGTCGCTGTCGATAGTGATGGCTGGAGGCCGTGGCTGAACGGCAACGAATGGTTTTCTGAAGGCAGTGCCAGCGGGAGCCATCACGCTTGCAAGGATGCTAGCAGGCTTGCGATTCACCGTCGGTGTGGCGATAGGGGAGGATGCAGCAACCTGTACAAATCCGGTTGAGGCTTTGGCGGGTGAGGAAGACATGGTTTGCGGGACTCGATCTATGATCTGAGTAGGTTGCGTTTGTCGACCGGTGTTCACAGGTGGGAGTGGTAAGGTGTCCATCGCCTCGTCGTCCGTGCCGTCAGAGTCGCTCATGTGAGGTCGTCGAAGGGGGAGGGTTTCGACTGTTTCGTGAGGAGGATTGTACATATGGTTAAATGCTTCATTATCTGACTGCGGCGGTGAATCGTGGGATGGCATCGCGGGCAAATAGAGTCCTAAACTCCGATGGTCAAGTCAGGGTCTGGATTAGTATGAGGGCATGATGAATGCTATAAAACCCTGTGGGATGTAATCCAAGGCAGTCCTTGCTCGCCTGCGAGACTCATTCCAATGCAAGTCCACGGTAAGTTCAAATGCCAACGAGCAACAGGGGCCCCCTCGAATCCATCACTTAAATTTTAGCGAGGTTTACGCGTAGCGCGTCATGCCATGCCAGATCGAGTAAAATGCCCCTTAGTAACACGATCGGGACGAGAAAGACGCGGCCCTATATGCAGTTGTACTACTCCGTACTCCGTACCTAGTACTGACCGGAGCGAACCACGTGAGCTAGTCTTGGCATGAACTAAGTCAGAATATAAGTTTTACTGTCCGAAAAATGATCAGAAAAGCCTCGGTGACGCAATTGGTTAGCGTGTAAGACTTTTAATCTTAAAGTTGAGGGTTCGAGTCCCTCCCGAGGCGTCTATAAACTATTGTTTTTGCTCTCCTATATTTTTAGGACAAATATAGGCCTTCATGTGCCTTTCGAGAGGAGGGTGAGTATGTATGTATAAAAGCGGCACGGCCAGGGTGAGCCACACCTGAGCCAGGCAGTTTTTACTCGTCTTCTGCTGCCAAGGCTGAGAGCCATTATCAGATCCAGCTCCCAGACTTTGCACCCTCCTCAAGTCCTCCGTGCGTACGAGTACACAGCACCACACAAAGAAATACCTAACAAGAGTCCAGCGGAGAAACCCATTCAACCCCTCCAAACCTCGGCCAAGGTGGCAGTACAGGTACAATGGCGGCAACAAGACGAAACAACCCCTCCGAAAAGACCACGTCCGACGCGCAAGGTGCTTCGTCGATCTCGATCCAAGTCTCTCAAACCGCACCGGCAGTGCCAGCGTAAGTGGAATGAACGTCCCTGCCATCGATATCTGGCGGAAAGCGAGTCCGTGTCAGACATCTAACCTGCCGCAGCTCTGTCATTTACAAGTTACTTGGCTTCACTCTGGCTATGATATGTATCCCCATTGGGTCATATTTTCTGTCCGTCGATGTCTTTTTTCGAGGTAGGGCGTGGCCTTCTCATCTGTTTGAACCTGTTGAGAAGATTGGGAACTGATGTTCCACCAGGCAATGCGACATATGCTGGCGCACTTGCAGCAATCATGGCCAATGTCGTCTTATTTGCCTACATTATAGTGGCGATGAAAGAAGACCAGACCGACAGACTGGAGGACGAAAAGAAGCGCAAAAAGGCGCAGTAATGCATAATCTCATACGGGACAAGGAGAGAGCACGCCAGCACTGCTACCCGTACGATTGACCAGTCATTTTCTGAAAACTTGGACTTGTTTGCCCTGGGTGTTGTTTCTAGCTATAAAATGTGTGCGACCTGCACAATATACTGAAGAACAGCATCATTCCCGCGGTCGACCTTCTGCCTCGAGTGCTCCTGGATCTCCCGAACTGCAACGTATATTCCCCTGAGCATCGCCAGTCATAGCCACCATCAACCGATCCAGCCCTAATCCCAATATTCATCGACATTACATCAAACATTATCATGAGAAAGCTCTCCTTGAAGAGGACGGTTTGCATTATGTATGCCAAGTCCGAGGTCCCAAGCGCCCAGACACATGGTGAGAGTCCAGAATATGCACCGAGAAATATGCCGAAAGGAACGACGACACTGCTTGGCTCCTTGATAGCCTCATCAGCTGTCGCGGCGACTGAACCTGCGTTTGATCCAGCTATGTTTCTTCGAAGTGGTCGTCATAGTTGGCGGAGCCGGAGCACTGGAGTTGGGGTCAGATGGCGAACCGTTGAGTTTGATTGGTTGACGAGGGTTGTTGGGCGCATATTCGATAGGTTGCATCGGTGGCGGCGAAGCGGTGTCTTGCCCAGGATGGCCATTGCCCATGCCGTACGGCGAAAGTGGCTTGTGTGGAGATACTCCATTGAAGCGAATGTCGTTTGCGTAGGGGTTGTCTGCCATATACTCTTCGGGCTTGCGGAGCTGGTGCAGTTGATCGAAAGAGCTGTTTTGCGAACTTGGGTTGGTGGATTTCGAATATTCATCGGAGCCGGAGGTCATGGTTTCATAAGATTGCTGATACGAGTGCGCAGATATTGGGCTGTCACCGCTCGGATAACCGGTCTGGTGCCCGTTCGAATGTTGACGCATATTTCGACCGTACATGTGGGCAGATCCTGGAGTTTCCTCGAGCGAGGTTTGTGGGCCTACTCCGTAGGAGGAATTGCGATAGTACCCACCACCCGGAGAAGGACGTGGTCGCTGAGGTGAGTATCCACCATCTGGGAAAAGTCAGAATGAGACCAGGAGGATTAGTTTGGGGGGCAATGCTTACTGGAATAGTAGCTTGCGCGACGGTTTGCTTCGCCGTTCCAACCGGCTTGGGATGCTACAAGAGTTAGCGCGGAAAACCTTTGAGAAAAGTTATGGACTTACATGGTCGAGTGTTGAAGGACGATCGACGGGTGCTCGTCCCTTCTGCGGCAGCGTTGAACGCTCGGATGGTGTCAAGAGGGCGTTCTAGACGATGACGAGTAGGGTTTGAACGATCGGGGTCAGCTATGGATCAAAGTCAGTGCACCGTGCTGGCGAAAAGGGATGATGAGGATATGGAACTCACTGATGAGATTGCCTTCATGGTCCTTGTGCACCATTCTCCGTAGGTCCTCGACAGTTGATTCTTCCTGTGCTTGCTCCGCTGCGAGACTGAGTCAATGGTTTGAAAGCCAGAAAAGTAGAAGCAATTAGACTGACCTGGAGTGGCCTCATTCAAAGCCTTCGAAGGGTCAGCCTTCGTATTTAACCTCCTCTTATCCTTTGCAGTCTCTGCCAACTCGAGTTTGTTCGTAGAGGTACTGCTTCGGCGAGATCTCTGGGAGGATAGGCTCATGATAGTTGGAGCCCGTGCACGGGCATCGGGATATGGTTGTGGTGAGGTTGGGGGGGAAGTGGTTGTCATGGTGCCGGTGATGGCTTTTTAGACAGTGGTTGTTGGGATAGTTGCAATCTGAAACCGGGACGAATAACGCAGCCTGGGAGTGAAGGATGCGAGGTAGTTAGGTTGGGTGAGAGATCGGTGTGCTGGTGGTCGTGTAGTAGCAGAGTGAGCGCGACTGCTCGATGTTGGCAAATAGAGAAGGAACAGAGAACACTCGGGCCAGGACAGGCAGCGAGTGATGTGGAGGATGAACTATGTCGTGGCTCCCTGTTTGTGTCTGATGTGTCTGACGAGCGTTGATACTAAAGTGGACTGGTCGTCGATCGGGTGGCCGGGGACGTTGACCGGGATATTGGTGGTGGTGAGAATCTGTTTCAGGTCGCGGCGGGTGGCCCAGACACTAGATACAGGGGTGATGAGGTATCACTGAGGTACCAGTGAGGCGCAGTATGATACGATGAGCAGGTGCTCTTGAGCTCGTACTTGTGATCGACGCGCAGGCTCGATCCAAGAAGCGGCGGAAAGAGGGCTGGTCGCGGTGGATAAGTGGTGAGCGAGCGTAGAGAGGAAGGCGGAATTGGGTAAAACGAAGGCGCGAAACGCAGACTGAAGCCGTGAGACTCTGGATCCTATTCGAGTCCAGGTAAAGAAAGGCCTTGGAAAACCTGAAGCTGGGCGCACGTTACGTGTGTTGTATAAGAAAGCGTTCGTGGTACTGGGTGGTGGTGATGCCGGATATCTACTCTGCTGTTGCTGTCACCAGTGGAGGTGGAGGGCATAGGAGTTATGCTGCGCAGGCAAACTACTGGCGTCGGCCCCAACGCCAAAGAATGTGCCGACCGCTAGACTGGCTGGGGCATGGCTCCGCTACTCTATCTGCTGTGGACCACTCACACCCTCGCTAACCTGACCGTAGCCAGCGGCTAGTCCTAAATAGTGTACTATGTCGTACTGCGCAGCCGCCTGCGCCCGCTGCCAACTAAATAATATTGCTACCGCCAGCCTGCGCTTCCTCCACTGCCATCGAGTCCGCTGCCTCCATTCGCCATGATTTGCGCGGCCTTTTTTCTATCGATACCAGTTGGTGCTAAACTTTTCTCGCCTGCTCCATCCTATGTCCCTTCCAGCTCCGTGGTCGACCACTACTCACCTGCGATTGAACCACACGCTCTAGCTAGCTCCCCCTGCACACCACGCCATCAGCTGCCCTGGTCAGTGGCCACCCCTGTTATTCGCTGCCTGCAACATCCGGTGTCCTCCCGCACGGAGGACTTTTTCCCTCATGTCGTCCCTGGCTAGAGGGAGGCTAAAGAGCTGTCAGGCAGAACAATCCTTTGACGCCGACCAAGCTGCTCCAGCAGGCATTCCCGCAAACCTCATCTGTCGCGAACTGCCATCCGGCAAATGCCTCTCTCAGACAAACTGCGTGGGTGTAACACCGACCCTGGAGTCGATCTCCCTCGCCCGATCGTCTACGTCAAATCCCCAGTGTCGACGAATGAGGTGTTCCATTCTCTATGTTGTAACCAGATTTCCACACTTGTCGCTGTTTCGCATTTGACAATCCTTCGGCCGGCTGACGCGCGGCCTTGCAAGGAAAAATACATTCTGGCTGCCATTATGGTACAGGCCAGGTCTTGCTCACGCAATGTTCTTCTCTGGACTGCCTCTGGCCCACTCACCCATCAGAAGGTGTTAGAAGTCCATACACTGTACTCCGTACAGCCTCCAGCTCGGGCCCTAGCTTTATCATGCAACCGACCCGCAACCTCACGCACCTTTGCATCATGATTTCTGAGACATTCTCCGTCCTCCGCTGCGGATCCGGCCATCTTTAACCTTCTTTGACAAAGTCTGCTTGGTCCTTCGACAGCAGTTTCCGCAAGCTTGGTCACTTTGCGGAGAAATGCATTCAATAGTCGATTCGATGATGGAGGTTTCTCGAAGCGAAGATCCCCCCATTACTTGCACTCTAGGTCAACGGCCGCGACTGTCCGGTATTTCCAAAGCCACCATGGATACTCCATCCATGCTTACCTCAGTCTACTCCATGCTATCCTCTGGAATGTTTTGCTTCGGTAATCGCCTTAGGTCTGGAACTATATCGAAGCCTAGAAGGTCCCTCTGCACTGGAATACGAAGGAACAAGAAGGCCGCGTTGCATACAACTCCGTAGCTAGCACTCGTGCACCAGCCACAGCCACAGCGATCCGTTCCAGTTGGCACTACGGAGTGCTACTGATCCCGGATCCATTTTCCTTATCACCTATCGTGGACTAGTGCTTGCATGCATACCTAACCTATGCTACGACAAACATACTATAATTTGGCACCAGTGATTCTAGCTTCGACCTTAGTACGATCGTATATAATAACATCCTGGACGCAGAATCCAGTGCGAGCAGAAGAAGAGCAAGGTGGATTTCAGTGAGCTTTGCCCGTCCAACATCGGAAGGGGCTGCTTTGCAATTCAAAACTTGGATCTTAAGTCTCGGGTTTTCGGACAATAAATGCTTCTAGTGCCTAGATCGTTGTCTGCGGCATAAAGTTGTGTAGGTCATCGGGCTGCTTTGATGAGACACTGGTTAAGGAGCATTCATTGATTTTTTCACTAGGTCAAGACTGCGATGATGTTTTAACTGGCCAATTTAAAATGCCTTATGTACGAGATGGCATGCGCAGGGCGAGGAGCATCACTGATAATGATACTATGTGCTCCGCTGGAAAAGTGTCGGGTAACAACCTTCTTAAAGAGTTTTGATGCTTTAACTAATCTCAGTTGCGGCGAGTTTGATACATGCTCGGTCAAGCACGCTTCAGCACCCACATCCTAACCCCAACGACTTTACGTGTCTCCCTTTTCTTGGACCCGAGGTCAGAAGGATGGGAGAGAGGGGATATTGGCCGTGCAAGAGAAAACGAAAAGAGCAGCAATTGAACAAACATACACCACACATGTTAATCAGTGCAGCTGGACAACCGTGTTGCTCTTGATCGAGAGCGATCAGCTTTACTAGACTGATGCACAATTCTCGCGACGAAGACCAGGTTACCATACGACGAACTTATTGGCTTTCTCACCGGCGAAAGCCAATTCCTGGCTCAAGATGATGGTTTCATGGCAGCTGGATGAACAATGGAAGTCACAGGTTATGTTCACTCAGTGTTCTGACTTGGTCTGACATTGAAGGAGTCTCCCCCAATCTGTTTGTGCCCATGTACAATGTAAATTGGCCTGGCGATGGAATGGGCTCCTCTCCCCTCCCCGGATGGCGATCACGTCTAGCGAAACTTCGTCCATGTCCATATAGACCACTGCCCGTTTTCGGCCTGCCTGCCAACATCAGCGAGAACCCAAGGAACTTTCACGCCTGAGGCTACCAATACTAGTGGCTTGCGTCGGCTCACCCACCAATATGAGAGGAGTACCTGGCCAGCAAATATCAACTGACGAAGAAAGGACCGCGGCCACGGGAAGGGCCACGCTTCGGCCGAGGACATCAGCAGAGCTACTGCCACTACAGTAGTTGACCTGAGGCATCGATGATCTACCATCTACTCCCCTACTATCTACACCCCTCCTGGTCAAACAACACTGCACCAGTCTTACATTTGCACCCTATGCAATTGCATGGCTTTCAAGGCAATGCAGCAATGCTTCCAAGCCAAGCTCACAAAAGTCTTTAGATTCCTCGTGTGCATGAAGCAGACAAGTCACTTACGAGAGGCACCATATGTTGCGAGAGCTTCACACGTTGGTTCGCTTTTATGCACATACGTTGTATGTCTAAACCTACGATCAGGCAAGGTAGGTCATGTTATGGGTCGTCCTCAATTGAGAATGCCGTCAGCCCGCCATCGTGAATTCCGATCTTGTCCAGCATACCCAGCCGTTAGTGCTCCGATCCAGCAATGTAATCTTTCGTGGATACTCTTTGCAATCAACTGTAAGCTGAGACTTCCCCAAGACCATGTGCGTCACATTCTCAAGTCCGTATCTCCACTACTCCCGGCCAGGCTACAACTTGTTAGGTGTGCTCTCAGTGTTCCACTGATAGCCTGCCGCATCGCTGAATTTGTAGCCATACGAGGCGGTGAAGTCGTCAAGGACAGCCGGGCCACGTGAGCCTACGCAATCAAGAATGATTAGTGGTTGGGAGTCTGATCAGGGGATGCGAACGGACACTTACCGTAAGGGTACTCCATTGGAATGATCTCTTTCTTCTCATCGAGATAGTGCAGGAGAGGAGAGAAGATCCTCCAAGAGGCGTCCAACTCGTCGTCACGGACAAAGTTGGAATGATCGCCCTTCATGGCATCAAGAATCAAGCTCTCATATGCCTCGGGAATCTTCAGGTCCGAGAACCGGCGTCTGTACGTGAGATCTAGCTCGGTGACGACGGTTTGCATGGACAACCCAGGCAGCTTAGAGTTGGTCTTGAGGTAGACAGATTCGTTGGGCTGAATGCGAATAACAAGCTCGTTGCGGGGGATGTTCTTGAAAATACCCGAGGTCACATCCTTGAATTGGATCCGGATCTCGGTCTTTTGCTCGTTGAGCGCCTTGCCAGCCTTCAGGATGAAAGGCACACCGTCCCATCTCTCGTTCTTGACAAAGGCAACCATGGCACAGAATGTTGGACATCTCGAGTCTTTGGGCACTGTGTCGTCTTCCTTGTATGCTGGCTTGGTGCTGTCTAGAGACCTTCCGTATTGGCCGATGATGACATTCTTGGGCTCAATGGCTGGGATAGCTCGAAGCACTCTGACCTTTTCGTCACGAATATCTTCTGCGGAGAAAGAAATGGGCCGTTCCATGGCGAGCAAGGTGAGGACTTGTAGTAGATGGTTCTGCATGACATCGCGAATGATGCCAAACTCATCGAAGTAACCACCTCGCCCTTCGGTTCCGAAAGGCTCCTTGAAGGTGATTTGGATATTGTCGATGTGGTTTCGGTTCCAGGTGGCTCCTAGGAACTCGTTGCCAAATCTGAGAATGAGCAAGTTCTTGACCATCTCCTTTCCGAGGTAGTGATCAATACGGAAGATCTCTTCCTCTTTCCAATCGGGCTCGAGACTAGCTAGGAGTTAGCATTGATATAGGGCAGCCAAAAACGTCACAAGGCAAGGCTTACGCTTTCTGCAACTGCCGTGAGCTGGCCAAGTCCTTGCCGAAAGGCTTCTCTATGATGATTCTGGCGATACCCTTCTTGGGGTAGCAGTTTCTTTTGAGATGTTGAGAGACTGTGATGAAGACGCTGGGAGGCAAGGCCATGTAGAAGACTCTGTTTCCTTCCTCCCGGCCCTGCTCAATCTCGAGAATGTGCTGGTTCAGAGCCTGGAAAGACTCGTCTTTATCATACTGGCCGGCAATGTAGGTGCAAATTGAGCAGAATTGTTCGAGTTGTTCCTCCGATTCTTTCGTCGGCGTCTTGATGTAGGACTTGACCCTCCTGAGGTATTCGGTGTGGTCCATCTTTGTTCGAGCATATCCGACGATCTTGATATCTTTGGGCAGGAACTTGTTGCGGAACTATGCTTGCGTCAGCGACAAGCACGCACTATTGACATTGACCTTGGAGCGCCGACTCACCAGGCCGAATAGCGCGGGGAATGTCTTCTTCTTTGCGAGATCGCCGGAAGCGCCGAGAACGATGATGACAGTATTATCCTTTAACTCAACGGTGCTGTGACACAACGAGGTCAGCCCGCGGATTGATTTGAAAAGCAGTGTGGGGGAGGTGAGAAAGGTTGGGATGGGGCTCGGAGAACTCACCCGGCATTGTCAGGATCCTCAGGACGAACCACGGTGTCGGCCATGATGAAGGAGATCGGATCGAGTGTGATGAGAGCAGATGGACAGAGAGGAATCAGAGGGCCCGACAGGAGATTAAAGGTTGGCGTTATGTGAGGTGAGGCTTGGGGCACAATGACAAAGCTGGCTCGGAAACAAAATAGTTTAACTGCGGCGGGCGTTCACTCTCAATCGATGGGCGGGTACGAGAGGTGCTGATGGTGGGGCAGCGAGGAATTTGTGAGAGTAGAGCGTAGGGAGTGTGGTTGTTGTCCGCCCGCGGTGGGAGGTTCGCCCGCCCCAAGGATCTATCACCTATCACTATTATTGGAGGATGGGGTGCTTCAAGCTTCTGCAAGCTGCGTTTATCTGCCGGCTGTGAGCCTGACGTCAAACGGAATCAATTGTAGGTGTCTCGCTGATGTTGCGGACTCGGTTGGAGCGGGATCCAGAGCAGGGTCGTGAGCTTGTAGGGTGCGACGGAATCCGAGAGACAAAGGACAGGAAAGAGACATAGACCAGGCGGCTGAAACCAGTTATCAACAACCATGTTATTATTATAGCACTGTCCCTGGTGTCCCGGTGCTCGAGCTGTCGTCACTAAATCAGTCAGCATACAACTGATTGCGGCCGCCTTTTCCTAACCCCTCCCGGCCTATGGTTACGACCGTATCTATCCTGTCAAGGTCCCAGCTGCGGCGGAATAGTTGGCTGGTCAGTATGACTCCTGTGCCCCTCGCAGTCCTGGCACCCTTCCTGGGATGAAGCCGCTTGGTCATTTACCCGGCGTTATGTAATCGCCCTGATTACCTATGGTGCCTAGCTACCTACTACTACCTAACAGTATGCAACCAGTCGTTTTCTGCAATTCTCAGATGCTACCGGATTGGTGCACTTATACAGAGTACGAATACTCCATACCATCTCACGAAGTATCTCAAGCAAGCACAGTTGTATCACTCTGTTTCCGAGGAAGGATATCATTGCTGGCGAAGCAAACGGAAGCCTACCCTCAATAACCGATGGCACTCTTCAAGTTGTTGGGATTAGCTTAGCCTATTCTGCATTCCGCTCGGCGCCTTGCAGCCGGCCGACCACCGGAGCCATACCCCAAATCTTTGCGTTCGGGAGACAAACACGGTATTGTGAGTTATCGCCGAGAGCATCCCGCCGGGTGAGATACGAGAGGCAGCGCTCGCACTCGGGGTTTGGACCGGATCTTGCAAGCTAGGCACTGCAGACACCTAGATTACTGTGCTACCACTAGGAGGGTCCGCAGTCTACTGGAGTCAGTTGCGGGACGAGACAATCCAAGTTACGTACCACTGAATATCAACAAGAATAGAATGGAAGCCATGCGGAGCAGAGATAATAGATAATGGTACAGCAGCTGAATAAGGAATGCAGAGGAGAGGAGACCTTCGAGTTGCATGCGGCAATGCGGCAATTCCGACCGCAGTCACGTGAAGATGAAATCTTGGCGCGGTCTTCCTTATTCGTGCTAGTGCACACACAACTGAAGTCCACCTGCAATTTTCGTGGCCGCGGCTTCATCCTGGGATTTCGACGACGAGCACCAGAGACAAATCCCTTCGATCAGCATCGTTGTCGGACGCGCCAACTTTCCTTTTCGCCTCGTCCCTTTGCACAGCAACACCGTCAAGATGGTCGCCGACAGCAACCACAGATGTGAGCACACCCGAACCCCCGTCCGACATTGAAGTTGGTCTTTGGAAGCTGTTGGAGTGAGCCGCAAATGAAACTGACCGCTTCTTCTCTCCCGCAGTATACGTCAAAGGCAAGCACTTGTCTTACCAGCGTGGCAAGCGCAACACGAACCCCGATGTCTCCCTCCTAAAGATCGAAGGAGTTGAAGACACCAATGCCGCAAAGTATGTTTTTTCCTCGAATACCCAGCCCAGACGAGCACAATCTGAAGATGGAGATGGACTGGTCTCAACGCCTTGAACATGGGTGCCACGAGGCATCAGCAAATTTTCTCAACGGAACAATGGATTGATGGATTGATGGATTGATGGATTGCTAACAACATCTTGTTGTTTAGGTTCTACTTGGGCAAGCGCGTCGCATTCGTCTACCGAGCCTCGAAAGAACGACGAGGCAGCAAGATCCGAGTGATCTGGGGCAAAGTTGTTCGACCACACGGAAACAGCGGTATCGTCCGAGCCAGATTCAACCACAACCTGCCTCCCAAGAGCTTCGGTGCCAGCGTCAGAGTCATGCTCTACCCCAGTTCGATATGATTTGCTTTTCAGGAGACAGGAGGCGATGTGCGTGAGGCGCGAGCCTGGTGCGCTGCGAGGAGGTCCGTTGACGGGAATGAAAATGCCAGATGATCAGGTGTCGATACAGGCGGAGATAAACTTCGAGGAGACGATGGAAAATGGAAACAAGAATCGATCTCGGAGAAAGAATTATTGCATGGCACGGTATGGACAAGACAACTTGCAGCTTCGAGCGCACGGATTTCTATGCGCGGGAATGAACCAAAAAAGATTCAAGCTTGACCTTGGTTGGACTCCATTTTATTGTGTTGAGCTCAATCGTCCCAGATGACATCTGCGGTGCATTCTGCGGCCTGTCAGCGATATCATGGCTTTTCAACTCCCTGATCTTCCCAATCTTCCGTCGATACACCATTCTGCCAGTGGCTTCCTAGCGTCAATATCTGGGTTGTCCGAGTCTCCCTTTCTTTCCTCTTATGTCTGAGCTGTACCGTGATCTGCCAATATTATTGCAGTCTATGCATGTTGAGAACAGCCTGATTTCCGTCACCCTAAGCCCAGCGCATACGCTCTCGTGAGAATTTGATATGAACTATCGTATGATACAGCGTCGTGCATGTGTCGTCAGATTCGGTGAAACCCAGTTAGCCACGCTCGCCAGAAACGGAAGGCCAGGGTCACCTGCAGGTAGGCTCAACAGGCCATCTTCCCAGCAACTGAAGACTCGAAATACAGGGGACCTATGATAATCAGGCTTCGATGGAGGAGTTGGATAGAGATCTGTTGGACATACATCTTCCATTTACGAAAACATATATTTGTAGGAGCAGAAAGTCAATTCAATGCCGCCTGCCTGAACCTTCGACTGCAATGGCGAACTTTACATATAAGTAGATAAACTTTCAGACACTCTTCTGCTTCTAAGACGCTGATACAGCAAGCACAGCCAGTTATGCTCGTAGTATATCGCTCCTAGAGACTGCCTTGTTGTCCATCTAGAATAAGAACTGGCCACTGCACACTATAGCCAGGTGAACATAGAGTAGAGAAACAAGGTAGACGGAGATATCACAGGAGAAGTTGTATGAGTTCATATTACAATACACGCTTGTGCGTGTTCTTCAGCCATGCTGCCTGACCACAGACTTGCTCCAAAAAAAGGGCAGATTAATCTCTGAACCTTGGGATTCCATTGAGAGCAGGCGGTTCGTATGACCATCATAGTCCCAAAACGGCGTCTGTTGGCGTTGTGGCCTCTTGCCCCGGCCTCCAGATTCCGGGGAAACTACTCTTTGGCCGATGAAGGTCTTTCTCGCCACGATATTCCACCTCATCTCACTTATATGCCCATTGCCGTCGGCGCCTCTAGTTGAGATGTGCTTGGTGGAGTCGTCCGAAGCAGCGCCCGCTCACAAGGTGCATGGGAAGCTGAGGAAGGAAGTTTGATTTGGGATAATCGATTGCCTTGCGGTTATGCTCATGATGACTTTTGGGAAATCTGTGTCCTGATGGTTTGTCGTCATTTGGGTTCAGTACATCTTTAACTGACGACGCATTTCCACGGTAGAGGAGTGGACTTGGAGGCATGCTTAATTTCCTAGAATCAAGATGTTGCTCCCGTAAGATCTGAGAGACTCTGGGACCAGTTGGGATCATGGTTCTGTCAATCCAGCCGCTTCAGCCTTCTAGCGGCCTCAGCAGCGATGATAGAACATATCGCACCGACGAACAAACAGATAGCAATCGCATTGGGTGCGTTCTTCTTCAGACTTAACCAGCGGTGATGGTCGGGGTCCTCATCAGCAAGGTTGTCGTTCTTGCCTGGCTCGAGCATTGAGAAAATGATCCAGCTGATGAACGTTCCGACAAATTGGGGTAACGTGGTGTAGACGTTCAAGACTCCCAGATAAACGCCTGCAAGCTCACCCGTCGACGAATGTGCACCATGATCACTGAGATGGTTAATTTTGAGGACACTATCGGCAAGTTCATGGCGTCCTTGCGCTATATCTTTCATTGCAATGTCCGCCTCGTCTTCGTCGATGCTAGCGCGAACCGCGGTATATCCTGGAGCAGCTGGACCGTGAACATGTGCGGGTGGACCGGAGGACATCTTGTTGATCTCCACCCCTAGTAGCCCGAACGGAGCCCAGCAGGAGACCGCCCACGGCACACCGCAGGAAGCGACCAGGACTGTGGCAGAAGCCAAGGTATGAACCCAGGGAGCACAAATAGTGATCGTGGCGAACAACAGATTCGACCACATCCACGCAGTGGTCAAGTCCGGTTGGAAGCTGTAAGCCTTGATCAACAGGGATTGAACGGATTTCGCCAATGCTCGAGGTGGACGAGGTGTGAATTTTTCTCCTGCTTCTCCTGGAGTTCGGATGATGTAGGGGAATATCACAGACGAACAGAACGTGATCAACGAAAAGAGGACCAGCGACACACTGCCCAGTCTCCCGATATTCCCTAGGGCATCGTGCTCATCTTTCACGCCCGGCTCAGGAGCGGAATGCTCGTACCGATAATAGACTTCCCCCACAAAGGTGCTGGAGTAGAAGAGGAATGGAAACCTACAGCAGTAGTATTGTCAGGCTTGATCGCACATATGTCGGGGATGTGCAGTATTACTTACCATCCCACCCAGTTCCAAAATTGGACCCAGCAAATGGACTGTATCCGAGGTGGGAGATGTGTGGTTCTATTCCACAGTTTGACGAGGATCTCCTTTATAGAAGTCTCATCGTCGTCTCCCGGAAGTCTCACCCTCTCTGTAACAGCCCAGGATGTTACGCCAACCGTAATCCACAGGACCAATGCCGAGATAACCGTCATCTTCTTGAACTGGGTGTCTCCTCCCAACCAAGGTGGAAATAGCCTCACCAGGTCAAATGTGCCGATGAAATAGCCTATCAAATGACCAGCGGCGGTGAGCCGGGATGCCCATGCCGACCCTGCCTGCTGTTGAGAGATCGGCAGCGTATCGACAATGAGACTTCGACTGCAGGCTTGGACCGCATTGACTGAGAAGTCAAGAGCATAGATACTAAGCACCGCGACCAGAATGGTGACATTTTTCTTAGTGTCCCCTTCCGCAAGGAACAGTCCTACGGCCTCAGATGTCCATCCTAGTAACAAGAGGCCCAGGCCGGTGATGAGGGCGCCAACTATCATGTACGGTCTGCGTCTGCCATATCTTGAGGTTGATTTGTCCGCATAAGCCCCGACTATAGGTTGCATGATCAGGCCCGAGATTGGGCCTGCGATCCATACTAACGACGTCTTCGATTTCGTGAGACCGAGTTGAAGGAGGTATGGCGTGCCATCTGCGCCACAAGATCAGTACTCCGTACCGCCGCGAAACTCAATTGATCGGGGTCCCTAACAGGTCATCTCAATTCCCCAGGTGAATCTGCAGGCGAGGTTAGCGTCAAAGCTGTGAGCAGGGGTGCGTCGGGCCATACTGTAGTCCAATAAGAGAGAAGGTGAGCAAACACATGCGAACGGCTTCCGTCGAGCCCTTGATGGAGGGTGTGCTGCTCCATGACGCAGTCTGCATTTCATCAGCACACCGAGTGCTTTGAGCGGTATCGATCTGGGACAGAGCTGGCTGCGTGTTGCTGGCTGCGTGTTGCTGGCAGCTTTCCGCCGACCACGTTTGGTGGAGAGTTCTTGAACTCACAAAGCGACAGACAGAGTCGGAGTGAGTGTAGCGATAGTGCGCAAGGGCACTGGACAGATTATAGCTGCCATGATTTGAGAAAGGGGGGGTTTGTTCTAGCGAGAGTACCAGATCCCACTATACGCGTGTTCGGCGACCAGACTTTAGATTAGTACTTGACGTGTCCTAATCCGAAGGAATGCGATCTACAACTCTAGACTAGAAAGCCAAGGTTGCGCTCTGCTAGCCAATTACGTGGCATTAGGTAACACATTCTACATGGAGAGAACTGTTCTTGTCTATCAAAGCCTCTTCCAGGACATTGTATTCCGGTGACAGCGCGAGTTGTTTGCGACCCTCCTTCATTTAGAGTAATCATCTGAGGTGGCTCCGGCACCTGAATCAAATCAGTCAAAATGTTCGATGCGCTTCGTCTTAGACGGCCGCACCAGAGATGAAGAACCACTTGTCGACACTTCCATCAATTGGTGCAGGAGCAAGATTTTGGCCAGGGGGAATCTTGGAGAGCTGAGATGGGTCGACACGGTCTGGAGAGCTGGTGTTTGTCACATTGGCAAGGCTGAGATCCCCACGTTGTTGCTTGCCAGTGATCAGACGTTCCCATGCATCGCTGCATTCGCGGATGATCTCCTCAGCATATTTCTTGTTCTTGCACTCGCCGCTGAAGGCGAACTGGTTCTCTGGCTTGCCATCTGGGATCTTGTAGATACGGAACCATTCGTTGGTAGCACGGAGGAGACCAGGGAGGTGGCGCTCGACGTCCTCGATGTCATTCAACTTGGGGGCGAGAGGGTCGTGGATCTATTGCCAACCCTGTCAGAAAATGCGAGCAGTCGCCAAATCAAGCATCAGCAACTTACATCAATGACAATGATCTTCCAGTCCGTCTCCTCCTCGTCCAGAAGCGCCATAACGCCAAGGACCTTGACTTGTTTGATTTGTCCAGTATAGCCAACGAGTTCGCCGATTTCACAAACATCCAACGGGTCATTGTCACCTTTTGCCTTGGTCTCGGGATGGACAACGTTCGGATCCTCCCAAGTCTGCCACTGTCAGCAACTATGAGAATGCGTCCTGAGTGCCACTCACCCTTGGGAAGGCTCCGTAGTTCCACAAATAGCCCTTGTGAGGAAAGCAGTTGCGCACAAATCGAAGCTTGCCCTTCTTGACATCTTGTTTGATAGGGTTCCTGGAGCCATCTGTGTCAGGTCATGTGCTTTATGAAGATCGGGGAGTCGGTGGCAGCATACAGGAATTCCTCTTTGGAGATCTGGTCAACAAGATTTAGTACTTTTCTTCGATGATGGTGAAGCTCATGTCATACGAACCTCAAGTTTTGCATTTGTCCATCTGGGGATCTCAACAATCATGTTCAGAACAGTTTGTTGCTCATTGGCATAGAGGGGGATATCGTGAAAAGGAGAGATGGGAGTGCCATCCTTTTCAATATAGGTTCTGAACTCATTGGTGTGCAGGGCACCAATTTTCCGAGTCTGGTACTCGGATTGCTGCTTGCTGTACGACATGCTGGCCGTGGTGGAAGAGGACGATGGAGTAGTAGCCAAGTGTCGAGCAATGGCTTTAGAGCGTTGGGAAGCTATGGTCGGGGATGTGGGAGAGAGGAGAGGAGAGGAGACGGATTTTTGAGTCGCCGTGGTGGGAGCCAGGGCGCGGGGTGTTGACGGTTGGCGGTGAAATGACGAATGTCGGTGACTGGGAGGAGAAAAAGACCTGAGGCGGATGCAGCTGCAGGATCGCGGGTTCAGCCTTCGCTTGAATGGAATGCTCGAGACTGCCGTGGGAGATGGAAGCATGTGCATGAAGAAGGCAAAGAGCAGAACGGCCTTGGAGATGTCAATGTACTACTGCCAGACTACTAGCAGTGCTAGGTTTTGCTGTTCTCTTTCCGCCTCGGTCCTTCAAGGCGAGGTATGGGAGTTGCAGCCATCGAAGCCCGAGAATTTGACGTGACCGAAACCTGTAATTCGAGGTATCAGCGTCTCCCGTTAGCCCTTCACCGCCTGCGCTGTCTTCTATCAACACGTGACCGTCCAGTTTTCTCCCGATAAGGCCGCCGACTGCATTTGTTGCAAACTGCACGGCCAGAGTTGATTCTGAACGACGAAGCACACCCGCTACTCACACAAGCCCCTACATGACCGTCGGCCATGCTGCTCGGCCACAGTCTCTGCTACGACGCGCTCTATCCATCATAAAACCATTTCCCTCCCTCTGGTCCAAGTCCACCACAATGGCTTCACCCTCTCCTTCCGACCCGACTCCTCGAGTTGTTCCCCACGTTCCCATACCCAGAAGAGGTGTTGATTACCGAGGCAAAGTGGTTCTGGCACCCATGGTACGGTCGGGAGAACTGCCTTCACGGTTACTGGCACTGAAATACGGGGCAGATCTGGTATGGGGGCCCGAAACAGTTGATCGATCTATGATCGGTACCACGCAGCAAACAAACCCTCGGACAGGTTGTATAGAGTGGACACGGATGTCAAACAACAATCCCAAGTCTGGTGTACCGCCCAAGGAGTCAGTCATATTTCGCATCGACCCAAAAAGAGAATCGGACAGATTGATCTATCAAATCGGTACGGCTTCGCCCGACTATGCTGTTCAAGCTGCGGCCCTCGTTGCGCCATATGTGTCCGGAATCGATGTGAATGCAGGTTGTCCGAAGCCGTTTTCTACCTCTGGTGGTATGGGTGCGGCACTGTTGCGCACCCCGGACCTTCTTTGCAACATACTCACTGCGCTCGTCACCAAAGTCGGCATCCCTCATGAGATCGGAATCAGCGTCAAGATCAGATTGCTCGAAACGCCGGAAATGACGTCCACGCTGGTGAACAAGCTTTGTAACACTGGCATCGTAGGCTTGACCATCCATTGCAGGACAACCCCTATGAGGCCGAGAGAGCGCGCAATCCGCGATCAATTGCGCATGATTGGGGAGATCTGCAGAAACCATGGTGTGGCTTGCTTAGTGAACGGAGATGTTAAATCTCGAGAAGAAGGGCTTGCCATTGCAAAGGAGTACGAGGTTGACGGAGCAATGATTGCTACAGCAGCAGAAGCTAATTCCTCCGTCTTTCGGCCCAAAGATCAAGGTGGTGTGGCGTCCTGGCGGGAAGTCGTCAAAGAGTATTTGCAACTGGCAATCAGTGTGGAAAACAAATGGAGTAATACGAAATTTCTCCTGTCCCAGCTGATGCCTGGCAAGAATCCTGCCTATCAACCTGTGCAGATGTCACGGAGCTACAGCCAGGCGCTATCAATCCTTGAGATTTCCGATGGAGAGATGGTGGAGAAAGCGAAGGAGGTGGACCATATCTTGAGCCTCGATGCCCCTAAGGTTACAAAGACAGATATCAAGCGCCAAAACAAGCAGCAGAACAAAGAAGCTCATCAGAAGAAACAAGACAAGAAGAGAGCATTGGAGCAGTCCGACCATCAAACCGAACCAGGTTGCAATCCAAGTCAAGAACGGACGAAGAAGCAGAAAGTGGAAATTGCTGCCGAAAATGCAGGGTTTGAAGGTGTTGGGCAAGGGGCTATGGCAGTTGCAGTCTGAAAATGCAGACCTTGGGGACTTGTGTCTCTCGGTATGCCCGCAACGTGGGCTCGCCAAGGAGATATCTTGGACGAAATGTAACAAATGAGATACTGCGGGCCTCGACAATCAGCTTTGCAAGGGAGTTCCTCTAGCAAGATGGAGTCGATCCTCTAAATTCTGCTCCGTGCCATCCCATGTGGTTTAATCAACACCAACGGCAACGATTTAGCGGCCCCTGCCAGAAATGAGATGACGGATCAGCCTCGCGGATAGCTACAAGCGAGTCCTCGAGAGAAAGAAGTGGAAGAACAACACGGATATCTAGGCTGTAAGGTCTGCGGATGTCTGCGACATCGTTGCATGAACAACAATGGTTGAAGTAGGGTTCTTTGGGCCAGGTATATGGAACCCCATATAGGTATGTACCTGTCAGTCCCTAATGCTATGTACGATGGCGAAAACGCCATTTCTTTGGGTCCCGTGCTTGATGAGTCGAGGGGAATGTTTCATCCGCTGGCACACTAGGAGTATTCATAATGTGTCGACATAGTATCGTGATGCTCAACGCTACGTCTTCCTCGGAGTACGTAAGGACATCTTCGACCACCTGGTGAGGCTTTGGCAGTTCCTCCGACAGGGTGGTCGCCGGAATCTTGCGATTCTCCAGAGCTCGAATGTGTGTCTCATTGAGGGTTGTCTTCTTTCGAGCATATGATGTTGACAAGTACGCTGATCCTCGCTCCGTTAAGCTCGCTCCGTTAAGCTCGCTCTAACAAGTTGGAACTGTATCACTTTTCGAGAATGCTGAGAATGTCGGCTCGACCGTGCTGGGCTTCCTATTCGCAACGCAACCCTTCGTCTCCATCCCAGTTGCTTGGTTCAGATCAACCGGTCAGCTCCTCCTTCCTAGCCAATCCTCTTGCGTGCCTATTCACCTCCTCTACGATATCGTTCAAGCCCACTTTTTTCGTCTTTGTAGTCTTGTCCTCTGCGGATGAAGACTCAATTTCCCAGGTGTACTTCATTGTCTTTCCATCCTTGAATCCTAATTCCAAGAGCGCTGACGCCGTTGACGTACGCGGGAATTGTGCAGTGGTGATCTTGATGGTCTTGTGTGCTTCCGGCGGGAGAAGAGTCAGGAACAATCTGGGCACCTTTGATGTTGCTAAAAAAGGGTTGAAAGCGACTTTCAGCGATGTGACATATGTTGTTATCATTCTGGATGCGGCTGTAGTACGGACTCTGGAGTATGTATTATTTGGTAGGAGACGGTCGCCGACTTATTCGAGGTGGAGATAGCAAAAGTACCAAGGAGAATAAATCACAGCAGAACCGAAATATAGAGAGCGACGCCGATAAGGAGGAGTATAGATGCTCATGCACAGAAGGGTGGTTCTTTTCAAATGAGCATTCCTTTGCGAGATGTGCAGTGCTTCGATGGATCTTCGGAGCAAATCTACGCTAAGGATTTCCGCCTGTTTGCACCGTTTGCACACGCCGATCTTGGTTTGACTTAAGGTCCTCATGTTCGACTGCGGTGGCTCAAAGTTGTCTCTTGCATCCGTGATCCAACATGT
Source organism: Capronia epimyces CBS 606.96 (assembly GCF_000585565.1). NCBI lineage: Eukaryota > Fungi > Ascomycota > Eurotiomycetes > Chaetothyriales > Herpotrichiellaceae > Capronia > Capronia epimyces. The sequence goes on from NW_006912906.1 coordinate 2,072,798, forward strand.
CTGCTTCGCTAGGTCAACGCCTCCAAGCTCTTGCAGATGCGCACAGGGAAACTTTGAATTTAATCCATGAACTGCGGAAATTTTCGGCCGCCTCATATAGTAACGGAGACCCAGACGAGCGGCGAGTCGAACTTGCAACTGAGATTCACGACAACTTGAAAGAACAAGAAGATACCCTAGAGATTCTCAGGCAAGAGTCTGAGGATGATTCCATACCAATACAACGGCGTGATACTCTTCACAGAAGAGACAGAGAAAGCGAGCGCGAACGAAATGCAGACCTGCTAGCCCGACTCACCGAGGACCTGAAGATCGCCAGGACGAATTTCAGACGCGCACAGCTTGAGGCGAAGAAGAACCTTGACAAGGAAAAGAGGAAACAGAGGGAGCAGCTATTTGCGGATCGAAAGACCGATGGGCATATTCGCACCCGCCCAACACACGACAAGTTGACACAGGATGAGCTGGCACTGCGGGCCGCAGAGGATGTTACTATGGCCTTGCGTCGAGTGCATAATCAGCTGGAGGGAGAACTAGCACGATCACAATTTGCACAGCAGACTTTGGAGGAGAGTCAACAGGCTCTCGAATCTCTCACAGAGAGTTATTCGGGGACGACCGACTTGTTGAAGACTTCCCGGGGCTTCGTGACTCAACTTGTGCGCAGTACTAAGTCGGACACATGGTTCTTGAGGAGCTCGTTCTATCTATTGGCTGCAACGATATGTTGGCTTTTCTACAGAAGGCTGCTGTATGGACCCATGATGCTGTTCATCTGGTGGCCAATCCGTATCCTGCTGTGGTCTCTGTCGTCTCTTGGGACAGCAGTGCTTGGCCGATCGGACCTGGCACCATCGCGAGCTCCAGTACCGTCTCTTTCTATATCTATGCCTGGAATGAATGCAAGAGGAATGCCAACGCTCAATCCCGTCATGCTGTCGCGGAGTGTGGAATTACCAGCCAAAGGCGGAGGATGGGACAGAAGGCCTGCTCAACCACCGGTGGAACCAGAGAGTATGGTCGAGAAAGTTGGCCAGATTACGGAGGATGGGGCCACCAACATCGACGATATTACAGAGGAGGAACGTAAGGCTCAAGAAGAACAACCCCGGAATTCTCTGAAGCGGATGATGGAGGTAGAGGTGGAAACTCGGACAGCGAGGGACGAACTATGATGAAAGGCGACACGATAGCATGAAATTGTTCATTTCGGAACCGCCAGCAATTTCCCGCTGGTTTAAGCTTTATATATGTATTGTCTGACTTCGAATCCAGGACTCCGTACTCCGTACACTGGGCAAGGCAAGGTGGCCCCTGTGCTTGGAGCCTTGTCAATCACGTGTACCTGTAGGATAGGTCCGTGACGCGCGCCAAGCCCACTCTACTCTCAGTACGCGACCTCTGCAGTTGAGCGCGTCGCAGTCTGACTGTTAACTTTGGGACTTTAAGGATGCAAGTTCCCTACAATAAACCTCACTCCTCTTCCGCAGCGTTGATCACCTCAGCAATGACTTGGTGACCTCCCGCGTGGTTCTGTCATTGTCAACCTTCTCTGACTCCCAGTCTGTCCCGGAAATAGCAGATCGAAATCGCACTGTTGCCCAAAACCGCCCATCACTATGGCGAACTTCTTCGACAACAAAGCTCGCGCCGCTGCCGCTGCCTCAAGTTCGAAATCTAAGCCAAGTGAGCTGGCTGGCCCAACGCCAGCGCTGTTGCCATGGGTGGAAAAGTATCGGCCTCGGAGCCTTGAAGAAGTGAAGAGCCAGGATCATGCCATCGACATATTGCGGCGAATGGTCAATGCGTCGAATCTGCCAAACCTCTTGTGTTATGGCCCGCCTGGAACTGGCAAAACTTCGACCATCCTGGCCCTGTGTCGAGAGCTGTTCGGCCCGGAACTCATGAAGCATCGGGTCCTCGAGCTGAACGCTTCAGACGAACGGGGACTGAGCGTTGTCCGGGAACGCGTCAAGCAGTTTGCGGGTCAGCATTTAGTAAATCCATCACAGCAGTATCGAGAAAAATATCCGTGCCCCCCGTTCAAGGTTGTATTACTCGACGAGGCCGACCAACTCACGTCCGACGCCCAAAGCGCACTCAGAAGAACGATGGAAATACATGCTCGCACGACTAGGTTTGCTTTGTGCTGCAACTACGTGAGCCGGATTCTCGATCCGATCGCCTCTCGATGCTCGAAATATCGTTTTCGGGCCCTGGAGGGCGGCCAGGCTGCCGCTCGAATCGAAGAGATCCTGACCGCAGAAAACGTCAAATATCAGCAAGGAGTAATCGAGCGGGCGCTGCAGGTTTCAGACGGGGATCTTCGAAAAGCCATCACGATTCTCCAGAGTGCTGCTAGACTTGTGGGAGTTGGCAACCTTGAATCGAACTCGCGGGCACCCAAGAATGCACGGAGCGTGACCGAAGACTCGGACGAGGAGATGGAGGACCATGATCAGACAGGCTTGTCATCCGGGAGCATCAGCATCTCCGACATTGACGAACTTGCCGGAACCTTTCCCCCAGAGTCAACTGACAAACTCCTCAGCGTTCTGAAGAAGGGCAACACTAGCAACTATAACCGCATTGCCGCGGAGATCACAGACATCACGGCATCAGGTTACGCCGCGAATGAGCTGCTATCAAGTCTGTACTCTAAGATTGTCTTTGACGATCTTGTGGAAACCAAGAAGAAATACAAGTTGACGCAGATCTTCTCCGAGTTCGACAAGAGGCTCGTCGATGGAGTTGACGAAGAACTCGTTATGCTAGACATGTCGTGCCAAATTGCTGGTATATTGGCCGCATGATCACTGGGCATGAGAGAATACGGAGTAGAATGGACATGTTTCCGTTCACTGAAGAAAATGGATGGCCTGGAAACAAGGTTTATGCTTAAGGCACATATCATCTCGCTGCGTTAGCGATGGCGTTTCGGAGCCAGAGGGGAATTTGCTGAAAGGTCGGTTTGCCAACGACTTAGTGGATCTTCTGAAATTTGAGAGGGTGAAAACGATCACAGTATCAAGACAGACTAACTGGTCTGCCATGCTCATTCTGTCGGAGTACTCTTGACGCAGAATAATTCATTGTCACCTTTTCCGAACCGCGGGCCGCATGAGCCAGGCAGGAGCAGGTGATATTTTGGGGGACGACACTGGGCAGGTCTGGGATGCCGTGGGAATCCCTGGGCGCAAGCTCCCACCCCGAACGACGAATCCGAGCATGTATATCTGAAAAAAGACTGGCAAGGCAAAAAAAGGCACCCTTCGCAATGTCTCAATGGCCGAGGACCAGGTACTTCCTCGGGAGGGAAAGCGCGTTTGCTTGCTAAGAACGGAACGAATTATTTCTGTCCATAGAGTCTAACCGGCAAAGGTCCTTGCAGGCGAGAAAAGCCTCATCCTCATCCTCATCCTCATCGGCGGCAGAAAACCAACGAACAAACTTGCTCATGGGTCGCACAGTATGTTGCCACAGAACAAGTCTCATGGAGCTCAGGCACAGAGTGAATGAGACAGCAGACCATCAGCTCCGATGAGCAAAGGGAGGCGCAAGACATGTTTGTCCTCTAGAAGTCTACGCGAGTCTCTCGGAGTCTGGCCATGTCGATTAATCTTTCATTCTCGTATAGAGCGCTTACCAAGTCCGAGTTCTCTCCAGATGCCGGGTGGTGGCGAGCTGGCAGATCAGCGAGCGTCAGCCACGACGCCTAAGCCCTCTACCTTGCAGAGTAGAAATCGCTATCGCTTACTGCCGTACTCCGTACTAGTAGATCTGTATCTAATTACTAGTATCTACCGACCTCAACAGAGGTATCCGTACATGCTATACTGTACGGATTACTCCGTATAAGTTCGGGGGAGTACGGTATCTACGATCGGTACATTTGAACCGAGCGAGAGACGAGCGCTACGAGCCCACATACTATGATAGGCAGTAGATTCATTCACAAATTTGCTCAGGCACAAAGAAAAGATCAAAAGATCTGGATACACTCAAGAATGCTGTTTTGGCGGGTTTCTATTTTTGAGGCGTGCCTCAGGCGCATGGGCCTCAGTGTCATCAATATGGGCCCGAGCCCGATTCCTCCACGCGACGCTGGTTGGAGGCCCGTGGCCAGGTGCGTGGCTTGCGTTCAATCTAAAGTGCGGCCGTCTGTGTTTGGCGCGAGTTTCTAATCTACTAGCAGTAGGGATCCGTGAGAGCCAGAGCTTAGAGGGCGCCCCTCAGCCCTCCACCTGCAATCTGCCTTTGTTGACCATCAACACATCAGCACACTGACCGTGTCACACCAGTAGGACCAAGGGCCAGTGTTCCCTTCCCCTGTGACGACGCGAGCCTGTCGATTCTAGATGCCACAAGTCGGGCAAGATGGAAGTTGATGGACTGACTGTCCGACGGGATTGGATTCTACAGAGTACGGAGTATCAATATCCGCGTCCCGACACAGCAAGGAGAGAAAAAGACTCGTTACACTCTCTTGCGTGCGGCTGACGGGCAAAAGATACTCAGTCTGGAAGTGTGTACGGAGGACTAGTACACATGGGACACGGGGTGGACGGTGGATCCAGGAACATGTCTACTCTCGCTTATGCCGGCTCCTTTGGACCTGTCGCAAGGCGATCAACATCTCGGGCATGGTCGCAACGCCACAAAGCCACTGTCATCTATTCTCCCAATGAAAGTTGTGTCAGAAATTCACACCGCGCAGCCCCCATCCTCCTGCCTTGGTTCCAACTTTGATACCCGGTTGGCTTTTTGTCCAAACAAGCCTCAATCTCCAAAAAGCTTCTTGGGCAGAGTGACATGGAAGCATCCACCGACCGGCCGTCTGCCGTCCACGGTCCATGGTTGCTGGCAAACCGGCCGGCAGCATCAGCATCGCATCGCATGCCACCCACTTGTCACTCCTGTCAGCCGCCGAACCAGCTGTGCGGACTAGCATGGAGCCGCTGCAGTCTGAGCCGTGTCTCACTGAACCTTGATCTGCTAGTATGCTGGAAATTTATTATTGGCCTCAGGGCTGTTGGCTTTCTCTGGAGTGTGGACTAGCAGTGTTCCGTTGACTTCGCCTATTCTGTGTTGTTCAGCCTTGTCGGCCCACGTCCACTTCGGTCTAGCCGGGGGCTTGATTTATTTCTGTGACGGCTGCCAGACTCCAGAGTCTATCAGGCACCACTGCTCGCTGTAAGTTAGAGGCACCGGCTATTGGGAACCCGCCCCAGAGCCAATCTCCCTGGAGGATCACCATGATACATGACAGCCACCAAAAGGCCGTCTCCTGTTATCTACCGCGTGCTTCCCCAGCTCCTTTCCAGTCTCTCCTCTTTTCTCGATCATCACTCTTTCTTCTTCGGTATTCGTCATCGTCATTCGCTTGAAGTCGACCCCGTCTGCCCGTCCTTTTTTGACGTCCAACAATACACGTACACCCCATACTTAATACTATTCACCCAGACGCCGTCCATTGAGCCGACCGAAGACACAGACACAGACAAGATGAAGTCGTTCGCCGCCGTCGCCATCCTCGCCGGCCTCGCCGCCGCGTACCCCGGAGAAGTGCTGCGCAAGCGTGCCCTGACGGCACGGGATAGCGGTTGCCCTCGCGACTTGGAAGCCGGCCAATTCGAGTTCCCTCACTACATCACCCAGATCTCCAAGTCGGAGCCCGACAAGAAGTTCGGACCTCAGTACAACGGCGTCTTCACGCCCAATGACATCGGCTCCATCTTCAGCTTCGACGTGCCCATCGAGCGGGCCGACGCCAACTGCACCCTCGAGTTCATCTTCCCGGCTCTGTCGCAGCTGAAGACCTCGACCTTCGAGTACGAGGGCGCCGGCAGCTTCTTCTTCACCGGCTACAACCCAGGCAGCTGCCCCGGTCCCGACACCACCTGGAACAACCAGCCCGCTCCCGGTCCCTTCCCGCCCTTCCCGGCCGTTCACATGGAACCCGGCAACGCCTACACCATCGACGTCGGCCCATGCTTCGTCGGTGCCGGTTCGTGCGTGGCGGGCCTGACCACGACCAACGACACCAACTTCTGGTTCTTCCAAGATCAAGATGAATGCCCCATCGGCATCTACACTGCGTACGAGTACGGGCTGCCAACCCCTGCTGGTGGCTTCGGGAAATAAATGCTTGGTCTTGATTTCCTGTTCGGTCTCGGCCTGTCACTTGAGATCCGATCTACGAGACCTTGCTACCATCATAACAACATCTTGAACGGCAACAAAAAGGGATGAACTGGCCAGGGTCGGGTGGTGTTCTGGGACGCGTGGATACAGCGCTAAGGGAAGGCCGGCTATTCAATCGCTTCCAACCATCTGCCGGTCCCGTCGTACATGAGCAGGGAGAGAACACACGGTGTGGCTTGGCTTGAAAACACACTGGGACACATGGACATGCTATGCTGTAACAAACGCAAAGGAGAGAAAAAAAACACATCCCCTGATAGCACGCTGGCCGGTGGGTTGGCCGGTTGGGATCTTTGATTGAATGAGCGACGGGTCTTTTTGCATCCCATATCCCATATCCTATATCCCACATAATATTTTCTCAATTACATGACCTTGGAGCAGGAAGGAACGGCGTGTAGAGTACGGAGTACAGTATGTATCCAGAACCCATACCTGCTTTTCGTCGTTTCTTCACGGTTCCTTGGCAAAGCTGGCGTTTTCGAATGATTTGAGCGTGACGTGCAGGGTCGATTTGAACTGGATTGTCCCGGGCTGGCTGGAGGCTGGAGTGGATTGAAATCGATTCGAGTCAGTCGTGGTGGAATCGACACTGGACATATCATATGAACTTGTAATCTCGAGTCTTGAATCTTAGTCTTGAATCTTAGTCTTGAATCTTAGTCTTTTCAGTCTTGAGTCTTGAATGTTGAGTATTGAGTCTGTAATCTCGAGTCTTGAGTCTTGAATCTTGAATCTTGAATCTACAACCTTGAATCTTGAATCTTTAATCTGCGATGACATCTTCAATCTTCGCAAGCCCTAGGACTAAGTCCCGCCTTAAGCATACCGGGGGCTAGATACCTACCTATTGTGTACTGCTACTGCTACTGCCACAGCCACTACTATCCTATACTAACCAACGTAGTCACGACTCTTGACTAAACAGTTCCGCGAATTCAATTCAATTCACCCAACACGACATATATGTTACAGAGTTGGTAATGAACGTAGGAGTAGGGGTAGGAGAGTTGCGAGCCCTGACAATGAGGATGAGGATGAGCCTGAGAAGGAGGGCGTGAAATACTGGGAAGATGTGAGCTGAGCGAGACTAATTAATTGCCAATAATAATAATTATCACCACCTTAGACATCAATCACCACCTTAGACATCAATCACCACCTTAGACATCAATCACCACCTCAGACGTCCCCGTCCCGCAGAGGACATTATTCACGGTTCGGGGGTTTAGACTTGTACAGTGAGTGGTTCGAATGAATGAATGGAGCCGCAATGCTGGAGGCACTTTAATTTTTGGACTGGTTGTTTCATTAGGTATAGGTAGGGTTGAGATGAGTTTAGGCTTCCTAGACCAAGTGGGAAATGATGGTCTGGCTAATCCATCCAGCTCCTATGTTCGATGAGGTAGTTGAGGGCGCTGGTCCATCATAGATGACCGTCAATGTCATTGTCAACGCCAGCACCACTTCCATCATCGTGACCTGGTCACCACCACAATTACCACGACAATCAGCCATCGCTACCACCATATTGCTTTGGGTGGTCGCCTCGCCACTGTAAACCACCACGACGACAATAGGTATCCGCTTCCTGGACAACCTCGGCGTCTTCCACATTCCTGCGTCCAAACATCTTCCGACGGTACGTCCTTCCCAACAATAGATTGCTGAAGTGGATGAGTATCGATGTCGATGTCGATGACTGGCTGAGGAGAGTCTGTGGGATCAATACCAGATAACCACCCATGCCGAAGGTGAGAGCAGAGTAGTGTACATGGCATCCAAATCTGACCTGGACCGCCTAGCCTAGTCCAGTCTTTCTTGTTGTACAATTCCACGGCTATGGCTTCTGCCTTTTTCTGGGTTCCCAATCCAGGGCCATCTCGAATATGTGTCTCTCCTGCCCGTTCATTTCTCCTCCTCACTCTCCGGACCCTTTTTCCTGCTCGCAAGGATCTCATCCACAACACCTAACTCCAAAGCTTCCTGGGCGCTAAGGAAATAGTCGCGCTCCATCATCCTCTCGATCTCTTCAAGAGTCATCTTCTTCTTGCCGGTCAGGTGTCGTTCGTAGATTTGGTTCAGCTGCGTGCGAATCCGAAGAATCTCTTTCGCATGGATCGCAATGTCTGCCGCCGTCCCGAAATAGCCGCCACTGGGCTGATGCAGCATGATGCTTGAATGTGGCAGACAATATCTCTTACCAGGGGCGCCGCCCGCAAGTAGCAGACTGCCCATCGACGCCGCCTGGCCCAACACCAGTGTCGAAACTTCCGGGACAATGTAGTTCATGCAGTCGTAGATCGACAGGCCCGCCGTCACCGACCCGCCGGGCGAGTTGATGTACATGGAGATCGGCCGGTCACTGTCGGCCTCGAGGTACAGAAGGGATGCCGTCACCGTGGCCGCCATGCGGTCGTCCACTTCGCCGTACACCGCGACGATGCGTTCTTTGAGGAGCCGGCTGAACAGGTCGGTCGTGTGGCTCATCCCGCCAATCGTCTCGGTCACAAATGGCACAGGCAGCCAGCTGGACGTGGGTGGACTGGATGTTCGCGAATAGTGCCGTGGCCGGCTGCCATTCTGTAGACTCGCCCAGCAGGCTCGCGCGGATCCAGGCGCCGACAGTCGAGGGGCTGCGCGGAGTAAGTGCCGCATCTTGTAAATGGACAACGAAGGAAACTTGTCGCGTCAAAGAAGAGGAAACAGAATCCGGAGTGGTCTTGTATCACGCATTTTGAGGTTGGTAGCGCAGCTGGCTCTACGGGGGAGTATTGCCGCACAAAACCCCGATGACGAGGCTTGCCGGATGAAGACGAATACGAGGCTACCTAGTAGTACCTACGTCTTGATGTTACATACTAAGGTACCTGGTAGGTACGTGTCGTGTTTGGGCATCACCGAATCATGGGTTACCGCGTGGAAGAATACTGCAGACATTAGCGGGTTGATTTTGCCATGTAAGCATTGCGATCGTCTCAGTCAAACATCTCTATGGACATTTGGGGATCATGGCTACCTGCGGCGAATCCCCATAATAGTTTCATCATACATGTACGTGCCGGGCTCGGCTGGTACGGCGTGGCATGATTTGTGTACTTTATCCAAGTACTGTGACCTCCTTCCACTCAAGCCGTCCCTGCCCGTACCCTTGCCGCAGCGATCCTCGCCAACATATTCGCGAATCCTGCGCGAGCTGCTGGACTGTCCATTGCAGGCGAAGTAGGCTGGGGAGGTCTCCTCAGCAGGGCTTTCAGTCCCTTTTTCATATCCAGCACAATCAGATCGTCCCCTTGAGTGTCCAGCTTCAACGCTGCATGCGCTGGCCGATCTTCGCTGGCTCGGTCGGGTAACAGACTTTGTAGTTCAATGCCGTCCGCCGTTTCGGATGGTGGGTCTTGGGGTTGTGACCGAAGTCGACCAGCCTCCTCGCTTTCTATATCTTGTGGTTGTGATTCTTCTTGCACTTGTGTATTCCCTGAAACAACTGTCTTTTCATGCCCGACCACCAGCATGAGCAGTTGCAACCCAAAGACAATCAGGTCTAGTAGCAGCACCCTCCATCTCGAAGGGGCCAGATCCCCGACAAAATCAACAATCAGCCCGCCATGTAAATACTTGGTCTCAGGCCTCTGTTGTAGGAGATGGGTCCCGAAGCATAATAGGTTGGCGAAGATGACGGGTGGGAATTGGAGCGCCTCCGACTGTCGTACGTGTAGGACTTGGGAAAAGGCGCGTAGGAACAAGAAGAAGGTAAGGTTGTCGCAGAGATACAAGATGCCCAGCTGGAGGAAGATCAGGCTATCGAGTGTGCGTAGGAGGGAATCAATGTGGTCGATCTTCGTATCGCGAGCGCGGAGCGTGCCCTGCTCTGGACCAGGCAAGAGGACGGGGACGGCGTCATTATTCATGCCAGGACATGTGGATGAAGTCTGGTGAGTAGCAAAGTATCATTGTCGTGCCGTAGCCAGTTGCGCTAGGAGCAATGCCTGGGCTCGTAGTTCCGTACAACACACAGCAAGCAATTCCCCGATCATCCTGAGCTTGAAGATGTTCCTGGCCAAGCCGAAAATGGTAGCACGGCACCAACGGTAGAGCACTCCGCTGACATAAGCGATCTCATGACATCACGTGCCGTCCAATGCATCCTCGCTTCAGCAACTCATCTTCCTTTATCCATCTCCATCGCGCGCTGACACTTGAATCTCGCCTTATTTTCCTGACACCTTGACGCCATTATTGTATGCAGCGTCGCTCTCATACTCGATAGTGACACTGCCCAGTCTCTTTCTTCCCGACTTGGCTGCCAGCTCCAGAGTGCCTTTCTGTGAGCCCAGCGTCATCTCGAGGCAGACGTCAAAGTTGAAGTTGGCCGGATACTCGCCCGTGTCGTTGTCGATGCGATTCTGTTCACTTTTGACAAGTGATGTCAAGTCGAATTTGAGCCTGCCGATTCTCCGAACTGTATCAAGTCAGCTTTGGTGGTTTCCGCAAAAAGCCAAAGCTCGCTCACCAGAAGTGTCAAGACGCTGTGGTGCCAGTTTTTTATCGCATGCATAAACATCCTGGTATACCAGGTGTTCTTCCTTCACCACTTCGGGGTCTTGGATGACGAGGTAGCATTTGACCTGTTTTTTTAGGTTGGTCGACACCTTCTCGCCCTGTTGTTCTGTTAGAACCGACCGACAAAAGATGGTTGGCTACTTACCCGAAGAACCGACCAACACATCTGATTTCTAGCTCGTAAACCGAGCTCGGGGCATTCAAATTGGTCAGCCGGGTTGTGTTTCGATGGGTCGAACTGTTGATGCACGGTAAACCCGATGCTATCACAGCAGCGTCGGAAGGAAACTGGTGACTTCTCAAGATTCGCAATCACTGCTCCTCTAACTATGGCGGACCACGGCCTCTGCGGGCTCACAAGCTCGACCTTGCTTTTGAGATTCTCGTCGATGTACTTTTCGAACCTATGCCTTACATAGGGCGATGATCCCACCCCCCCGCAAAGTACCATTGCCTGCTCAAAGTCAGTTTGGTTCCCCTCGCAGAGGAATTATTCATACTCGAACAGGAGGCATTTTGGCTTCCTTGGTCCTGCTGAGCTGCTTGTCGACCAAGTCAAACGTGGTTGTCACCACTGGCTCGAACATGTCTTCCACATCTGCTCTGATATTGAGTGAGCTTTCTTCCTGATTGGCTACCATGAGAGTTGCTCACGCCGTGATCTTCACCATATCTTCATCAAAGTCATAGGACGCCGCGACGACCGGATCGTCTTCGTCGAGCTTTCGCATCTTCAATGGCAGCTCGAACACCTTTTCGGCGTCGACTTCATTGCTGAAGTTTCTTTTGACGCTTTCGAAAGCTGCCATGAAGCGACTGCCTGCTCCAGTCTTGCTCAGAGGAAGCTCACTGAATGCACGACCGAATCGTTCTTCAAGAAGCTTATTCAGGTTCCGGTCGATCCAGGTTCCCCCACATTTCCCCCCTTAACGAAGGTCAGACCTGAATTTTGTGACCACCTTGTTGACTCCGGACTTACCTTGGCCGACACAGGCCTCTTCAATTTGCAGGGGATCAATTCTGACCAGGCGGTAAGTCGACAGATCGCAAGTACCGCCACCCATGTCCACCACCATGATGCAAGTATTTGGCTACTCAGAATTAGGCGGACCCATCTTTGGACGGCGATACACTTACAAGGAAAGGTCTAGCGTCGAATGCAGACATCGTTGATTTGATGGCGTAAATCGCTGCCGCCTCAGGTTCGTCAATCATGACGATGTCATCGCGATCACGACTGCCAATGTCAGCGTCTTCGGCTGCCTCACGAGTCGCTTGGCGCGCTGCCAGACTCCATGTTGCTGGAGTAGTGACCACGAAGCGAATTGCAGTCTTCTCGACCGCTACTCTCCCAATGACTTGTTGGATCGAGTCCATGACATGGCAATACAGCTTGCTCAGAAAGTCCGATGCAACTTCCATGGCAGTCTTGTCCTCAGGTAAGTGCATCAGACTGCTTCCCATGCTTCTCTCCAGCAATGGGTCATCGAAGTCGGTCTTGTTCAAGGCTCCGTCTAGTAACAGTTTGAACCACTGGCATGTATTCTGGCCGCTTCCAACATCATATCCCCACTTGTCGGTGGAAGACTGATTTTCGATACCATAGGCCAAACGAGTGGGGACCTTTTCAAGAATGTCGTTTCGTTCTCCTGGCCATCTTGAAATGACAACCACGTCGTTCCATGACTTCGTCGTGCTGCCATATGCAGCACCTGCAAAGCTTAGTACTATCTCATCAATCTTCTCCATGTGCAGATACCTGAAAACGTGGTCCCGAAATCGATACCGACAACTATTCTGCTATTTTTCTCGGCACGTCTCTGCTCTAGAGCTTCTTTAAGCTCCCGTTTCCTCTCGGCTTCTTCAGGACTGAGTGGACATGCTGAGCGGTCAGACTAACGGCTCACATGTGTTCCATGGATCTTTGCCTACTGGATTTCTTGCGTTTCAGTGCTGGGGACTTGATGGGCGTTCTAGCCTTGAGCTCTGCTTCATCGAGAACTGTCAGCGGCCTCGGTATCACTGATCTCTGTGCCTTACCGTCATCGCGAGGAACAGTGTCCTTGATGCCCAGGATGTTCGAAGGCATGGCGCTGGATATGCCCTGGTTGCCTCGAACGAGAAAGAAAAGCGGGACGAGGGAGTGGTAGAGTCCTCAATGCCATGTATCTTTGGTCAAAAGGAATGGGAGAGGAGATGAGGCGAGTCGAGGCGAGGAAGGGAGGTGTGTTGTGTGAGAGAGAGGAAGACAAGAAGAGGTGCTCCTTGAGATATATAGGTACGGCCGACTATCACATGCTTCGCCGTTAACGCTGCTAACACTTTGATTCTAACTCAGCTCATTTCACTTTCACCTCTCCTCGTTACCTCTCCTCGTTACCTCTCCTCGTTACCTCTCCTCGTTGGGCTTGCTCATTGCGAGGCTATCTCATCTCCTTGACCAAGACTCGGGTTTCTCTGCTCGCATCCTTTCCTACTACTATCCATTGCTATTTTCAATTTCCACTACGACTGGCCCACCACGACTGGCCCTTATTTCCCAATAGCTGTGGCAGTGCAAACCAAAATGGCCAGCGATATCGAGGAGACGGAGAGACTCTGCCAACTTCCCGGTCAAGAATGTCAGACAAACCGTCGTGATACGAGACTACGCCACCAGGCAACGATCAAAGGCAACGGTTCGACATCAGTTGCCAATTTTGCCAGCCAATATTCGGATGAAAAAGACGACGTGCCGACGAAAAGACGAAATGGAGACCATGACTCAGACAAGGACTACGAGGAAGAATGTTCAGACACACGCTCAGCGGAAGCTCAGAACGACAATCTGACCCTCAAAAACAAGCGTAGGAACCTCCCAGCCAGTCTTGAAACTGCCCGCAAGAGAGTCAGATCACTTGAGGAAAATCTGGACGAATCAAACAGGGAGAAAGAGGCTTTGAGAGTGCAGGTGCAGAATCTCAATTCTCATCTCAAAAGCGAAAGAGGAAAGAACGAGAATCTCAATTCTCAACTCAAAAAAGCAAGAGAAAAGAACGAGAATCTCAATTCTCAACTCAAAAAAGCAAAAGAAAAGAACGAGAATCTCAATTCTCAACTCAAAAAAGCAAGAGAAAAGATCGACACGCTCGAGGGGAATCTTCGAGAGATCTGCAGTGAAAAACTCGACCTAGTCGGCGCCGATGACAATGACATGAAGGTAATTCCCGATGATGTTGTCAGCAGCGATTTAGATCGGATTTTCCAAGAAACCAGACTCTTTTCGTACAAGTGGTCCTTCAAAGCATGGAGAGAAGCAAGCGAGCAGCAGCACCAGAAAGCTGTGACTTACCTTACAGCCAATTCTGCCCAGCCGTTTGCCTCGGAGCGCTGCGTGCAGGCTGTTGAGCAGAAGGAAATTCGTCCAAAGACCATCGTTCATGCCCTAGTCAACCAGTTTGTCTGCGAGAACACGTTCCAACGACCATTTGCAAACCTCAAGGGACTCTTGGCTAATGGCTCAACGATGAATGTGGAAAAGGCGATGGGTTCATTCATACGACTGGCCGAGCTAGGTGAGTTGTCCCTATGGCGGTGGCTCACACACCGTATTTTGTTGACCCGTCTCAGGGTCCATGGAATCGTCAAATCTGGCCCGGGTGAGCATCCTCCGTGCTCTCGAGCCACCACGAGTGTCCGGGCCTGAGCAGCTGGCCCAGTCGGAACTATTCCAACATAGAAAGCAGGTACGCGAAAAACATTGTCAGACTACCTGCGATAGATTCTTTCCGACATACGGGGCTCTCCTCAAACCTGTCGATGAACAGGATCGACAAACCCGCAGAGCCGAATTTCTCCAGCTTGTCACAGACGCCTTTGAACTGTCTTCCCAGTTGGCACTCCATCACCCTGTCGTCCAAGCATTCTTTCTTAACGAGATGCCAGACCCTTTATTTGAGGTCAAGCATGAGCATTTCGACCCCCACCGTGGAATGAAATTGAAAGAAGACGACGATGACGATGATGGGCGCGACCCGAAACTGATCGGCATTGACGGACAAGCCATAGACTTGGTGATCGAACCCATGGTTAGGAGATGTGGAGATAACAGTGGGAGACACTACGACAGGATCAAAGTGTTGCATAAAGGCGTGGTCTGGGTGGTTGCGGATGAGGATTTGGGCCTGACAACTCAGGAAATTCCAAAACAATCGGAGCCAGTTCCAACCGCAGCCCCAGCCAGAGCACATGCGACCTCTGCCACGGAGCAGCCTCCAGACAGCAGCCCAGCCCAGCACCAGGCTAGACTCCTTGACCCGTTCATACAGTCTCCTTCGACCAATGTTCGACCGGCCACCCCAGGAGTGCCAGCACAAAAGGAAAATCATATGTCACTCATCTGCGCACCCGACCTCAATTTTAAGCCCGGTCGATCCCGACTTAGCCCGTTGGAAAGTCAGGCGGAAGCAAAACGTGAGCGATGTGCTATCAAATCTGAGAATATGAACGGAGAGGGTCCCTCCATCTCGCCTTCTCCGAGTTCCTGGACTCACGACAGCGCGCCGACTACGCATCCTCCCTCATCCCCGAGTCTTGTTTTGCCATATTGGATGGGCGAAGTTGATAAGTCTTTCGAGGGGCTAGAAAAGCGCAAGGGCTTAGGCATACAGGAAGAGTGTCCAGAGCAGCAGAAGGGAGAGATGTCCAAGAGTTTTACTTGGCCTCCAACACAGCATTCGGAGAAAAAGCGCAAGAACAAGGGTTCGGGTCCTGAAGAGCCCCCTCCCAAAGACGATGCGGGGAGTGAACCATCGACTCGCAAGAAAGCGGTAAGCATGTTGTCTCACGGCCCACAAGGTGGTTTTGAATTCTAATATCTTTTCAGAAACGCCAGCAGGTCTAGTGAGTGCAAGATACCGAATATGCAGAGACATTCCCAGGGAGCTGAACAACTTTGTCTTGTCGACAAGATAGCGGAGGCAAAAAAGCGGTCATGATATTCAGGGATTTGCGAGTTTGGTTTCGGTTCCGGTTCCGGTTCGGTTTCGGTGCAAGGGTGCAGACAAGGCTGGGTGTATTGCTGTTTCAATGCGCCATACATAGGCAGACTTCTTAGCACTAGCACAACATGGACAGCTTTCTGCGGCATCACGGACAACTTCCCGGGGCAGGGCAAGACGCCTGAGGCGTTTCTTTCCCGTTCGTTGCCTTGTGTGCTCATGTTTCAGAGCATAGCATGGCGGACATCTTCCGTTTCCACATCCTCCCCTAGCTAAGAAAGTCGTCTTCGTCACAGTCAATGAGGCGTGAGAAGGTATGGTCGGTACAGGACAAGGGAGCACGAGTCCAGGACCACCAACAAGAGCGGGTCTCTCTCAGCCTGCCAGTGGTCGATGGGTCAGTGGGAGTGGTAGTGGTGACACCCCCTTTAGAGCTTCAGCCTCGGACCTGACCCATATCGAGATCGAGATCGCGACCCGCCTATGACGAGTCTTGGGCACAAGATTCTACAAGTCCTCTGTATTTAACATTTAGGCCTCCGTCCCACTCAATCGACCCCATTTGACCTTTGAAGAACTGGAACGGGATGTGTCGTCCTTAGGTCTTGATTGAATGAGCAGCAGCTTAGCTACCTGTGCCACCTGGTAAATGGTTAAACCGGTCACACTGCTTGAATCGAAATGGACATTCTAGACCACGGCGAACTGGAACTGTCCATGGGTCGAGATGTTGACGTCAACAACTCCCACCGACACATATCACAGTCAGCGGGCCTCCAGTAGTACAAAGTATGTACGGATACACTACTTGAGCCTTGAGGGCCGGCCGGCAGCTACTACTAGGCGTCTGGCTCTGGGATCATCACATCAACATCACACTGTAATTGTCACTGTAACCTTGGCGTGGTGATCATGGCTGGCGAGAGCGGTCCGCATCTGTACTCCTATATCCATACACCTGCATACTCCAGCATAAATCCGGGGCCTTATGCAATGTGCCAGGCTAGGTGCCAGGGGGTGTAGTGTAGTGTGGTCCACCATCGAACGATATCGACATCTGTCTGAGCGAGGCAACAGGAAAAAGGGTCTCGACCGGCTCAGCCTCCGGACGATCCTGAAACAAATGCACGAGTGGTGTGATGTCAAGCCACGTGACCGGGTCTAGGAAGCCACCCAAGATACGAGCAGCGCCCGACAGCCTATGAGGTCCGGCACCGGGCGATTGTGGCTCACGAACCAAGAACGTGGCTTCTAGGGGGAGTGGGCGAGAACGCTGATGTGATTGATGCAGCGCCGGAACGTTGGGAACGAACGGGGGACAGGGGACGGGAGTCCCTGATATTTATGTATGTCTATCTCAGCCCACGCTGCCGGCAGACCTGACCCGGGTCGACCCTTGAAGTGCCAAAAAACTCTCTCTCGCACCTGCTTTCCCTAGCGAAACGGATACTAGGACCCCAGTACCGGCCGTGCGGATGACATGTTCGTTTGAGCGAGTGGAATTCAAAGTCCGGACCTGCTGCCCAGCTCAGTGCTCAGGGCTCACGGGTTGCCTCCTCTTCTCAAGTGCAAGCAAATCTCGTCTGCAAGCAAGTGAGGGTTCAATTTCGCAAAATGCATACCAGAGGCCGTCTTGGGCTCTTGGTCGACGCAGACAGCGATCTGGAGATCAATGCCAACTGTGGCGACTGGCTTCTGCCGCCGGCCTGCAATGAGGGCGATGTGCACCATGAACATGTCGAACGGGCCGTCGCCCAACACGCCGGACGGACCGAAGACCATTGCCATTGTGCCTCGCTGCCACACGAGCCGGGGGTCAGCCATGCGAAGCGAAGGCGTTGTCTGGCCGCGGCCGCGGCCGCACAGTTGCCTCTGTTCCAGAGTCGGTCGGTATGAGGTGGCGAAAGTCACCTGCCTATACCTATACCTTACTGGCAATTGAGCAGCAATCAAGGCTCGGGGTCCAGAGTACCTACTACTGGAGCACAAGATGCGTCAGATGAGCGACCATTCACGCGGAATATCACCTCATGGCTTATGGCTCATACCACACATCGCACGTCCTGACTGGCGACCCATACCTGGCTCGGCGTGAGATTGAGAGTGATAGAGAACATGATGCAACTCGGCTGATATGGCGGACGAGACAGAGAAGAGGCCTGGAATTTGGAAACTGTCTGTAACCCGCGGGCCACACCATCGACACCGTCGACACCACACCACACCACACCACACCACAACCGCACAACCACGCAAACGAACGCACACAACGAAAATACCCACCAACCAGGTCATCAACAAGTTCTCGGTTCGAAAGTGCAAAAAACTTTTTCCTCCAAGCACCCACAATGCTTGGAGGGAAGTGAAACCACGACCAGTGGTTCTTTCGAACCCAATCGGTACCGCGTCCTTAGCCGTCGTCTCTGAGGTGTTGCAGGTACACCAGCGGACCCAAACAAGGCAGTTTCCCAATTGTTGGAGAGAAATGCGGTTGAATTATATATCAAGGTGAATGATTCACGGTGACTAGTGATGGGAGGTACTGGCAGAAAGAAATCTGCCAGGTCGACTGTCACATGTGCAGTATAGTGCCAGGGGTCGACAGCCAGACAGGCTTCCTCAGGTGTTGTTGTACAGATACATAGAGAGTACTCCGTCCCTACTATACCTTAAGTAGGTAGTTCTGGATGTACATTGTATAGGGCGGCCTCCACGATAGGGGCGGGCATACCACACACACACATACCCATATATCTCAGACGAACCGGTCCGAGTTTTTCCCTTTCGAACACCATATTCAATGAATGCTCTGGAAGGTGCAAGCGATGCGGGCCAGATGGATGGGTAGGCAGATATCTTTCTTCTGGATTGGTAGTAGCACAGCGCTATACGCCTACGGAGACGTCTGTTCCATTCCATCTAGATTCGCCGGCTGGATCTGTCAGTGTCAAGTGTCAGATGGGACCAATTTGCACACGGAAAATTACTGTCAGATCTCGTGGGGCATTGCTCGAGCAGTGCGAAAGCGAATACTAATATTAATGCTAAATACTACGGAGTCCAGTGGGTAGTGGGTGGTCGGTGGACTGGACTGTTCCCATCCCAAATGAATAGTCCACTGTGCTAGTTGTCCACCGAACCCACCCTTTCAATATGCGGTGTAGAGATGGAGTTTTTTTCTGTTCCTTTTCCCTTTCTCTTCGCATTATTGATCCGTCCGTCGTGCGAGAGAAAGGTTGGATTGCGTGCTGCTGGCTAGGGATGGTGGAGAGCAGAGGTGCCAGAGGGAGAGGGAGGCTTGAGGGAAACAGGAAATATTAGCCCGTCGTCGTTCCTTATCACCGACGAAGTCTCCGTGTCCGTCTCCGTCTCCTGACCACATGTACAATACGCAGGCCGGACATATCGGATAGATACCAGATATCTACGCATCAAGTCGGGTTAAATCAGGGCAGGGCAGGGTAGGGCAGTGCAGCAGAGTACTGTACCATGTACCTCAGGTGGTCGTGGTCGTGGTCGTGGTCGTGGTCGTGGTCGTGGTCAGGATGAACGTAACACATGAGGGATAAAAGTCCCGGCCTGAGGATGCCCAGTCCAATCTCACTCCTACGTACTCGTACTCACCTTGAACTCACACTGAACTGCCACTGAACTGCTACTACCATCACACGCGACGGCGATTCCCGAGCAGTGTTAACAATTAATAATAAGGCAGCCTTAGCCCCTAGTAAGGAGTCAGGCATTCTGTCGACGGTCACGGTGACTTCTGACTTTTACAGGGTCCAAGACCGAGAAAGAGAAATCCAACCGCCCGGGTGCGCTGGCAGTTGTACGGAGTATTCTGTAGTGGGCACTGGGCACTGGCACTGGCACTGGCGTGATTATTGTCCCGACAGCCTAAGGACCTTTAGCCTAGCCTTAGCCTTGGAACCCTGAGCCTAAGCCCGGAGCCGGAGCCGGGTTCTGAGCCCTGAAAGAGACCCTGAAAGCCTAAATAATCATAACAATCGCGCCCGGGCCGTCGGCGACAGAGCCTATAAGCCCCTAGAACAATCCAGATCCCGCGCCATTTTCCCATGGCGGAGCCCGCCTTCTTCGCCGTCTCCGCTGCTCAGCGGGTTTTGGTGGTTTCTGGTGGTTCTCGGTGGCTCCTGTGGCTACCTGTGGCTACCTGTGGTATGATTGCATGCTCACGCGTCAGCCATCGAATTCCCAAGACAGCCACCGAGTGCCGCTG
Source organism: Capronia epimyces CBS 606.96 (assembly GCF_000585565.1). Classification (NCBI taxonomy): domain Eukaryota; kingdom Fungi; phylum Ascomycota; class Eurotiomycetes; order Chaetothyriales; family Herpotrichiellaceae; genus Capronia; species Capronia epimyces. The sequence continues at coordinate 2,092,781 of NW_006912906.1, forward strand.
GAGTAACAGGAAAAGGAAAAAGAAGCACATGTCTCAGTGTCAGTGCCAGTGTGGACACCAGCACACCCACACTGGCACTGACTGGGACATTCTCATTCACAACGGTGTTGCCTGTCGACCCTCTAGGTTCTCCGCTGCGAGCGACGTGGCAGACGCCGACTCTCCAGGTATGCCACAGAGAGAGAGAGATATCGGCGGTGAGGCCAGGCTCCGACTCCAGAGGCTCCAGAAGCTAAGGCTGGCGCTGGCCCGCCAGGCTGAGGGGCAGGGGTTTTGGCAGGGGCAGGGGCAGGCGTCGCTGTGCATGTGCATTTTTTTGCTCTGCATCTGCATCTGCATCCCTGCCACCGACCCATGCCTCCCATCAGCAGGCCAAGCGACAGTAGGCGAGCTCCCCCAAGGCTGAAGATCTGTCCAGATGTGGTAGGACATGCAGAGTCGGTGGAGTGGTCGGTGGTTCTACTCCTCTACACTAACACCACCGGGCGGATCCTCCGAAAGTCTGACTCTGATTCTGTCTCCTCTCCTCTCCTCTGGACTACCGACAAAACCCCCGGTTCCGATGTTGCGATGGGTTTCCCTTCCCCCCTGGACCCCGGACGGGTCTGGCTGTGACTCTTGAGATGTTGATGCTAATGCTAATACTATCAGCCTAGGCAGCCTTTAGGCCCTGGCGCCAGAGTATATGAATCGCCTCGAGCACTCTTGCCCCCGACTCTTTCTCCTCCTTCAGCATCTATCACACTACAGGAAAGCAGTACATACACTATCACTCTCACCCTCGAGAGCACTCACCAATTCATCCACACACCACACCACACCACACCACCACCATATAACAAATACCTATACCTCTACAACCAATATAACATATACATATACCACAACCCCAACCATTGCCAATATGACGACCACATCCAGCAGCAGCAGCGTGTCCGATATCTCCTTGGCCTCGATGCACAACTACGGCGACAGCTGGTTCGAGAACCTCGGCAGCCTGGCACTCGAGTTCCACCAGCAGAAACAGGCCAAGTCGCGACCAGAGTCGCCCGAGACGGCACCCCAAGCACAAACTCAAGCACAAGCAGAGGCGGCCGAAGCCAACTCGGAACCACTGCCCAGTCCCACCGCCGAAGTCACGCCCGCGCTGCACGGCTACGGCAACGCCTGGTTCGACAAGTTCGATTCCATGTGGGAGGACTGGCAGCACTCGAAGACGGCCAAGGCTGCACGAATCTGAGAGCTGCACGAATCTGAGAGGTTGTTCTGATACACAACCACAACCACAACCACATACACACACACACTTACACACATACACGCCAAGAGACGAGATGACCCCAGACCTGCGCTTAATTAGCCCTTGGCGTTTATCAACTGCCGTTCGGGTCACGCAGGTCTATGACCACATTTGATTTAACGAAGGCCAACTTGGATGGAAATGAAATGAAATTCAGGCATGGACATGGACAGATTGTGCGGAGACACAAAGGCCAGGACTGGGCCACGGCCACGGCCACGGCCACAGTGATACCATGTGCAGTGATAGCACGGGGACTCGTATACTCGGTACCTACTACCGTATAGAATCCAATAATCTAATGAATCCACCACTACTTTATCTATGTTGGCTGTCTTGTCTTTTCCAATTTCATGTTCGTACTCTTAAGTAGGTAGGTACTATAGGTATACTTGGGTACTGTGAGGTACCTCACCTTAGTTAGGTAGTGAAGTACCTCTCATATATGTGCCTCTCAGTTAAGTAGGTAGTTAACCATGTGATGATGGCCGTACCATATTGCCATACAATGATACCGCCAGACGCTCGTCTATCGTCATTGCTCGGCGACGGCGATGGTGATGGTGATGGCGATATAGTATCTTCCAGCCCGCCATGTCTAAGGCTACCGTCCTCGTCCTCGTCCTCGTACTCGTACGGAGTACACTGTACACAGTATCCGTACACTGTACGTGGTTTACCTATAGGTAAGGTAGAGAGAGATCTTAGCTACCTTGACCTCTGCCTACTACATAGTGCCTCGAGACTGATGTAGCGGCCACTAATTGATCTGATGTACGGATACTGTGTCTATGTCTGTGTGAGTATCTGTGTCTGTGTCTGTATCTGTGTCTGTGTCTGTGTCTGTGTCTGTGTGAGTATCTGTGTATGTGTTAGTGTCAGTGTCGGTACCTATGCCTGTATATGATACCAATACCGCCCATGCAGAGTGTATACCTCTAGGTACTTTGTAGGTACGTAGTTACACTATAGGCACAATGTAGGTACTCTGTGGGTACGTAGGGACTCTACAGGTACTCTATAGGTACTGTAGTCACTCTGTAGTCACTCTTATAATCACATACTCCGTCCTCCGTACGTATACTGTACTGCGTAGTAAGCAACCTTCCACCCAATCATGCGATGCGGCGTTATGCCCAAGCCTTCAAGTTGAAGTTGATGCCATCAATCCCACGCCATATCACATCATCATCATCATCATCATCATCTTCATCATCTTTCCGTCCTCATCTTCCGTCCCTTCTCGTTCTTTGCTTAAATGTGCAACGACCAACTCCGCTCGATCACTTTGGACTTGATTGATGGTAGATACTGATCCTGATCCTGATCCCTAACACCACAGACACAGATATAAACACGAACACAGACACAACCACAGACACAACCACAGACACAACCACAGACACAACCACAGACACAGACACAGACATAAACACCAACACAGACACAGATATAAACACGAACACAGACAAACACTGGTACTGATACAGACACTGATACTGATCTCGACATATATCAATCAAATCAGTATCAGTATCTTGAACCCCTCCCCACGGTTCTGGTTCCTGGTTCCCACAATGCCACTACAACCCACGACTCTCACACCCGCCGCCCTGGCCCGCAGTCTCGCCGACCAAGCCGCATCATCCGAGTCGCACGAACCCGCCTTCCTGGTCGTGTACGCCGGCCTGACGAATGGACGAAGCTGGTGCGGCGACTGTCGACAGGCCGAGCCGTTCTTGAACAAGAAATTCGCCGACCCGGAGAGGAATGCTACTGTCGTCTATGCGGGGAGTCCGCAGGAGTAAGTTGTAGAGTCGAGTCGAGTCTGCACACGACGATGCTTTCCGTTCAGATCAGATCCCTTATTCTCACTCTCACTTCCCACCACTACTCCCATTCCCACTCCTGGGAATCACTTCCCCGTGTTCCCTTACTCCCACTCCCGAGACTGACTTACTCCCACCGCCTGAGAATCACTTCCGGTGTTCCCGTTCGCTGTTCGCTTTGCCGCTTTGCCGCTTGCTTCATAGACACAACACCGCTGACATGGACCACGCAACAATAGGTGGAGGAGCCCCGACTCGCCGTGGCGACAGCCGCCGTTCAACGTGACGAACCTGCCGACCCTGTTGAAGGTCACGAGCAATGGGGTGAGCGCTACCAGTCTCCTAGTGTCTTCATGAATCATGACTCTGCATTCGTCAGATGAGATGCTAGCCTGGCCGTCTCTGAGCTACTGTATCTCCGACGCGACAGACACTGACTCTGTCGACGACTCTGACATTAACGTTGATCTGACACCAACGTTGATTCTGACCCTAACGTTGACACTGATATTAACGTTGACTCTGACTCTGTCGACGACTCTGACACCAACGTTGACTCTAACTCTAACGTTGACTCTGACACTGCCGTTGCCACTGCCACTGCCGTTGACGCTTACGCTGACCGTTTGTTCTGTGTAGAAATGGCACAAACTAGTCGAGGCCGACGTCTACAATCAACGCAAGTTGGATGCCTTTGTCGATTCCAAGCAGCTGGGTCTGGGTGCCGGAAGAATCTAGACCCTAGAATCTAGAGCCTAGACCCTAGAATCGAGGATCGAGGATTGAGGATCGAGATCGAGGATTGAGGATCGAGATCGAGGATTGGGGATCGAAGGTCGAGGATCGGGGATCGATCACGCACGGTGTGATATTAGATACTCCCACATCGACGATCCACCATTCATCCATTCATCCATGGTCTGGACGAGATATTCCCAGTCTCATTCTTGAGACTCATCAATGATATCGACTACAACTCGACTCCGTGTCGTATGGAGAAAGACAAAGATAGGCGGACATAGATACTTGTGCTGCGATCACCTATCTACTATCTAGAGAAATAACCCTCGATGAGTTAATATTGTTATCAATCTTGTTGTTGCTATTGATGATGATGATATGGTTCATGTTAATTCGTGGGTATCAAAAGCATTCCCACTCTCACTCATACTCCCACGCTCTCGCGCCCATTATGTCCTTTGCTCTGTCCTTGTCCTTGTCAACCTAACCCAATCCAATCCAATCCATCCAATCGAAAACTCCAAGAAGCAAGACCCAACCCCAACAGCGGCGGGCCTGTTCCGATGCGTCAACATGACATGTTTGTTGGCCTGTCGATATAAAGCCTGGGCCTAAGTCTGTAAGTGACTTGAGGCTTGTGGTCGAGAGCCTTGAGAGTCGTCCATTCATTTCAATATCTTCCATACTAATAGTAAAACCCAATCAACTGTATCGACGACTGGGAATGGGCCATTAGTTTCCTGCTGGTCATTTCATTCGCCATCGCCATGATCGTCTCGGCCTATTGGGTTATTTGTTCAGTTCTTAGTTCTTGATTAATCATCGACTCTTTCAATCATCAATTCGGTCCCTCGTGTTGACAATCATTGGTCGAAAAACAACACTGTAGTCAACAACTGTTGCAGCGCCGTTTTGGGCTGCGAGTGACTGACGCGGCCATCGTCTGAGCCCGAGCCCGAGCCCGAGCCCGAACCGTCGCTGAGGTGCGAGTGTGTCTGCTCGTCCTCCAGCCCCGTCTTGAACCGGAACTGGGCCTGCCTCTTCCGCTTGCGAGGAGGTCCTGAGGTCAAGGTCGAGGGTGGTTGGACCGTAAAAATCGGCTTTGTCTCCTCGGGATGGTAGTTGGAAATGACACTGTCGGCTTCCGAACTGCCATTGTTGCTCGAGGCGTCGGCGTAGTCACCTGAAAAGTCCGATGATGATTGTGTTGAGTCCGTGAGTTCACGGTGCAGCGTCGGCGTGTTCGGCGTGGGTGGAAGCTGGGCGGGGAGACCAGGACTTTTGTCGTTAGCACTTCGTAACACTTCCGGGAAATGGGTCGATCGTTGCGTCGATAGGTGGTTGTTGTTGATCTTCTGCTGCCGGAGCTGCTCCCGGATCCGCCGCATTGCGTGCATGTGGTTACGGAAACCATGTTCGATACCTTCCAGGTTCGGCACGGTGGCTTTTTGGGATGGAGATGGAGATGAAACTTCGTTGCTATGTTGTTGCCGTATGGTGGGCGGCTGCACCTTGGGACTCTGCATCCCAAGCCCGAAACCGGCAACACCCCCGTTCAGCAGCGGCATCATGTAGCTTTTGACGTCGTCATTGACGTATCCTGGCGCCTCGATCAGTTGAGGCGGTCTTTCTGTCGGCCGCCGAATGCCTGAGGCCATTTCGTGGTCCCATTTGTGCATCACGTTTCTCGTGACTTCGGACAGGACTCGAAACTCTTCTGACTCTGAGGCATTTTTGGCTCGGGCCAGTTCGGCGTGGGTCAGACATGAAAGAAAGACGTTGAGACTCTCGACAAGCATGGATAGTTTCCGTCGAAAGTCCTGGATGGTGAGCCCCTCAAACGTAGAGTCTGAATGGAGTAGCCAATTCTTGATGGATGCTCGATCTTTGGCCGGACTGGAAAGATAGAGTCGGACCAAACTGTGGAGAGGTCGGAGAGCAGATGCCAACGAGGCCAGAATCTTGGAAAATGTCAACGCCCACCGTGCTCGGTCTGGCTGTCGGTCGATGAGTACGGGGGTGGTGCCGACGCTGTGTAGTGAGTCGAGACTGATGGCGATGGTCCAGACTTCGAACCGTAGGTTTTCAAAATCTTCGGACGCCTTCTGCATGCCGTAGAACGTGTGCCAGGCCAGTTTGCATACTTCGGCCAGCGAAGCTGGATCGCCGGCCGTACTGAATCTCATGTGCGGTGACATGGATGAGGATCAAGATGGAGGGAGGTACTCGGTAGAAAGTGACAGATACTGAGACTGGAGACTTTGGGAGAGGGGTGGTAGCTTCGTACTGCACAAAAGGCCCCTTGTGCTAGCTATTTAAGAAATCAGTCAGAGCCTTGCCTGGGGTGAGATGGATATGGGCATGACGCGACAGCTTATTGCCTTACAAAATAGCTGGGCAAGCGGTAGCGATGGACCTGTCCCAATGGCAAACAGGTGATTTGTCCGAGATGCCAACTTTTGCCTCCTCCAACCAACAACAACGACCATGGCATTGAATGGAAAGGAGAGCAAAGTTGCTTGAGGGAGAGAGACATTGGCCTTCCTACCAAAAGAATGCGTCGCACCACTATGTGGTGTGACAGGATTATGTGTATCCGTCCGTACAGGGCAGTACACCTGGCGTTCCACCCTCCCGCGGCCAGGGCTCTTCTTTCAGCGTCGGATATCATTTCCCTTCAGGCGTCCACCGTGCCACTGGCCCGTGGCTGGTATTGCTCTTGTATGGCAGCTCCAAGTGGATCAGCCACACGCCACTGCTCAGACTCTGACAGGCTACAGGCGTCAAGGCTAATTGTAGGCCTCGATGAGCCGATCTTGAATCCTGGAGAAGATCGAGACCCGTCCCTGGACAAGTGGCAGTCATGGCACGACGGAGTGTCCGACAGAGTTTTCGACAGAGTTTCGCCAGAGGTTCGCCAGAGGATATGGATTCGACTTGCTGGAGCATGGATGGCGCTTGGAATACAGGGCAAGACGGGAGGGAACAAGATACTGTACAATACGTACTGTTCATCACGCCAGCTGCCAACAAGAGAGGAGGACTTTTCCTAGAGGGAGAAAAGGACAGGCGCCACCGACCGATGATAGGTGGGAAAGAGATCAAGAAACCCTGGGGATGGTTTAGGTGCGGGTGACCGCCGCAGGGGCCCTTAGGCCTGGATTGGCCGCATCGGCCTGGTCTCCAGGCGTCCACTGCGCCTAAGGAGCCCAGTGGCGGGCTTGCTCGCCCCTATGCTACAGAGCATTAGGCTTAGGCCTCAGCCACCTAAGCCTAAGGGCCCCTACTGCCAGGCCTAGAAGGTGCGCCTTATTCTCATAGGATCGCCTAAGATAGGCGCACCAGCCGCCCGGGCAGCCTTGCAGAATGACCTATCCTGTTCTGGCAGGCAAGCACGGTATACTGTACCTATGTATTGTAGGACGAGGCTGAGAGCTTCTATACAGAGTACTTGTGAACTGTGCTCTTATTCTCATGCTTGGGTTGGCATCAGCTCTAGGCACCTAGGTATTGACTAGCAGCGGTCGTTAAGGTAGTTTTGCTTCGACTGGCGCCAGGACAGCCACAAGACGGTTGATTACAATGCCGTACAGATACAGTCAGCGCTGAGTACAGTAGTGAACGCTTTGGGCCTGAGGAGCCCGGTCCTCCTGAAGAGAAGAGCGTCTGTGTCGCAGAGGTGCAGAACTGCCGATTCCCTTGTGTGGACGGCCGTGTTACCTCAAGTGGAGGTGATCGCCGCGAAAAGACCTCCTAGCCACCACATTGAAGTAGCCTGACCTCGAAAGGATCCCTGGTAGGTGCCTGGGCGGCTGTAGCACCCGCAAGGACAATGTACTGTATGTGACATGTGCGGAGTGGAATCTCGCCATGCAGCAGCCGTCGCGTGTCTCAAGCGCTGGTACAGTATCGACACGTATCAAGGCCGCTATGAGGTATTGTCCAACCCTTCCATTGGTTGTTGCGCGTTTTGTGTACCTTGTACCTACCAAAGGTACCTTACCCTGTGCCGTGTATGGAGCCAGGAGTCAGGTAGGCCAGCGGAGTCACTGACCAGGCCGACCAACCTCCAGGCCGTCTGTCCACAGTCGGCTGAGCCTTGAACGGCAAAAGGGCGGACAATACATACCCCAATACAGGAATCAGAGTTTGCTCAGCTGTCCGTCAGCTGCACGGTGCTGTACTATGTGTATGAGATCTGCACCTTAGGCAAAGAGTGGCTCGAAACACCAGCCCGTTGGTGTCCTGCGTACTGTCTGTGTAGGCTGCCAACCCTGGCTAATCCTTGAGGCCTTGGGCCTCTAGATCGCGATCGGCTGCCGTGTCTTGCCACCGCGAGGTGCTGCGCAGAATGAGCGCATCCAGGCCTGAGCCGTCAGATTTAAGGCTCTAGCTATGGAGATGGCTATTACTCCCTGGCTGGTGATGGACCATTATAAACAGGGCACCACTCCCTGGGCAGCAGTCCTGGTCAGTCAGCCAACTGAACCGTTCAAATTGCAACATACCTGACCCCAAGTGAAGATACTAAAAGACAGCTGAGCTGTTCCCAAGTCTCTCTGTCTGCAATTTCATTTCAACTGCCTATCAAAGAAGATCAAAGCAATCTAACCGCGAAGTCCTACAAGTATACCTTGAGGCATCCCGTTGAAAGCATCGCCCAAAAAGACATTATCAGTCAAACTCTTCATACCTTCTTACCTACCTCGCATTTCCATTGCCGCTTCTGCCTTCAACAACAGCACAAACAACCTGAAGATGAGAGCAGCAGTGAGCAAACTCGAGCTCAACATCGGCCAAGGACTCAAGCAGCTGATGAGGCGTTGGCTGATCGTCAGGCCATTCACGGACAACGCCATCATGGCCAGATTGACCCGACCCGACATGGTCCGATAATGCCGCAGACCCTGGTGTCGCGAGGATCTGGACCCCTAAGCCCCGGGGATTTACGCCTCGCTTATACTACCTAGTGCTAGGTGCACGATCAGGGACAGGGGGGTGTGGCTTGGTCGGACTAGACCTCGGTCTGGGTACGTGAGTACGTACTGTCGCGATCACACCACACTTCAGTCAAACCACTTTTTCCACCATCGTGCTCTGATACCGTACCGTACAGTCAGTGTACACACCACAGCACCTGCCATGCCTAGGTATGGTTACCAGGTACCTTAGCTAGGTAGGTACCTACCGAAGTACCTGAGTACCTAGGCAGGTACTGTGCCTAGGTATAGGTAGGTACCCATTTGTCTCTCCCACTTCCAACGTTTGGTACCGTATGGTACGTACCGACCACGTGGGAGTGGTGCCAGCTTGCAACCGCAGGCGCAGCTGCAATCGAGAGACTCGAGCAAGCGAGCTCTTCTGTCTGCTGTCTCGCTCCCCATCCACCATCGCACACCATCCACCATCCACCTCCACCGTCCATCTGCCTGCACTGCTGACTGCCCTTCTAGACCTACGATCAAGCCACAGGGTCTCCATCCAGCAGCTCCGCAATCAGGCGGGCGCTGTATGACATACCGGCCGCCTCTTCCGTTTGACTGCTGCAACTGCAATCGCATCCTCTACTGTAAGCCCGCTAGCTACGTACATCATACGATCCGACGTCCTTCTAGACTTTGATGCCCACCTGTGGACGAGGCCCTAGTGAAATTGGTAGAGATATTGAACGAGCAAAAATGTTGATAATATACCTCATGGACTCCCTTTTGTACACAGAAGATTATCATCCGAATTTGTAGCCATCACCACTTTGCATTCCGCTGTCTTCACAGTCCCATCCTCATCTTCCTCTCGGCCTTCCCGTCGTACATTTACAGAAACCAACAACCGCAATACCTGATATCTGCCTTTTCGACCAACCAACTCTCGACTTCTCTGTGCCGCCATTCTGCCAATTCATATTCCATCACATCCACCATGTCCAACTTCGAGGCCGTCTCAAGTGCTGACATGCGCTGTTTTGCCTACAAAATCGGCTACATGTCGAAGTACCGCATTGAGCGAGAAGCCCGCAAGACTGAGCCGCGGCTATTCAAGCTGATCGGCCATGCATCTCTATTCGACAGCGCGAAAAAATACATTGTCGAGCACATTGATGACGACGATGACGAGGACGACTTTGACCACGACGATGAACTATCCGACGACCTGACCTCCATTGACCATATCGAGGAACTCGACCTCGACGATGACGTTGAGTGTGCAGAAGCGTTACCACCAAGCTACGCTGAATCGCAATCCCAACATCAATATTACCAAGCCTCGACGAAACGCATCAGTCGACCGGTTCAGAGACCTCAGCAAGTGGTCCTGGCGACGCCCGCCGAAGACGGCCTCCCTCATCACTACGAGACCGAGGATTGGGAAAACGTCAGCGACGTGAGCACCGAGGCAGGCGACAGCGACAGCGACAGCGATTGGAGCGAGGCGACCTGCGAAGGCGACGAGCACGTTGTCGATGCGGTTACCGCCGCCTCGCACCCCGCCCGCAAAATCCTCGATATGTGTGAGCTGCCGACCTCGCAGTTCTCCATGCCCACGTACGAACCGGTGGACGACGATCTGGTTCTATGGGCGCAACAGCCGAAAGTCTTTTCGCAGAGCCAGGCGGACAATCTACTCGTCGACATCTTTGCTTGATGGCCGCCAGTGCGGCCTTTTGTGTTTCGTTTGCTTGTCCTCGCTCTCTTGTTGCTGAGACAACAGGACAGGGCTCGGACTGGGACTGATTTTGCATTGCCCTTTAAGCGATATCGTTCAAGCATGGTGTTCGGCGTTCGGATGGAGCCAATCAACTCGAGCAATGCGCCTTGTATGGGCATTATATTTTTTGTAATTTTTTGGGACGGGACCATACGCGTCCCTTACATAACTCCAAACAGCCAAAGGAGTATGTCCTGCCATGATAGCCTCTCCTCCAGTGGAGAGAGATATGGTATTATATAGCTGCGAGCCTGCAGACTCACAAATGACACAAATGTCATAACGATCAAGTCTACCATCTTTCCTTCCCGCGTGTCCCTAGAGGAATCCAGTAGCAGTAAAAGTAACGGGAGCATTGGGAGCATCATAACCATTTGTGAAGACTGCTCTGGACACTCAAATCACAACCAGATTATGCACGATTTGTACTGTATCATCCCATCTGTATGGTCGCAAATCATGAGATATGGTACCTACGCGGGCAATGCACAAGGCCCCTGAGCCATGTCCGCCGAGCTGGATTGAGTATTAGGCATGGCACCCTCCCACTCCCACTCCCCAGCTTGCCTGTCAGCCTAAGCAGGTGGATGGGATTGGCCTGATCTTAGCCTGCTTGTCTGGTCTTCTGTTCTTTAGCATGTCCACCATTCCGATTGCCGCCCACCCTTTTGCTGGGTCATCTTCCGTCATGCGTTGCGGGACCGGTCAAGTTTCAAGCCCAATCAACCTCCTCTTGGATCGCTTACGGAACCCCAGACGTGCAGGGCTAACCATGAGCCCATGTCGACCCTAATCAAAGTCAAAAGCAACCTCAGTCGATGGCCCGTTCCCAAGGCTGGCCGGCCTCGAGGTCAGGTGTGCAAAGCGTGTCGGTGAGGAGGTGGGATCGTGGCTTTGACATTGGTGTTTTCGAAAGCGAAAAAAGGAAGAACCCCATAGCCCAAGGCCTCGCATCGATGTGTACCTAGACAATCCCGACTCAATGCCAGGGTTGCAGTCTCGACGCTCCGTAAGGGTTCTTTTATGCCATCGTTCCCGCGAAGCTCTGCCCGCCGTCAAACTCGGGTTCGTCTTCTTCCGTTTAGTGTTCCACCTCTTGAGCTGCTGGGCTTCTCCCGAGAGAATGGCTGATCTCGCAGGTATGAGTGAGAATTTCGACAGGCACTCCGTTCAGGAGTTCACGTTTGTAGAGGGTCTCGTGCCGGTGACAGCACGGCCTATCTAGGTCTGTCGAGACGGTCTGGTCGGCATCGCCCATGTTGAAGTCGAGGCAGAACTCTTGTTGTCGTAAGCACGACTCATGCTGCGCCAGATGTTGGCCCGGTGAAAAGTTCGTGGTGAACTGGGTGGCGGAGTCAAGGTCAACAGTGCTGCCTTGTCTCGATCGGTTGGAGACGTAGAATTCCAGCCCCGGTGGCTTTGGCGGCACTTGAGGCTTCTTTTTGAGTGGTATTCTGTCTGTGACTTCAGCTTCCACCAGAGGCAGAGGCAGGGGGCGGCCTCTGCAATCTTTGGCAGGCTCGATGCCCGGCGGCGGCGGCGCGATATGACGAAGGAACGCGACGCTCTTGGGGCAGAATCTGTCTCGGAGCGGTGAGTCGGGAGGCGTCGGTGGCCTCTCGAAAGGATCGTCGTAGAATGCGGTCGTCAGGGATGTCTGTCCGATCATTTCCTGTGTATGTGCTGTATGTGTTGTGTGTAGCTATGGTTTTCGATTCGATGGGAAGCAAGACAGCCTGGCCTAAGCCCTCACCGAACCATACGCTCACTTACATACCTTGGCCGCAGGCCCGGCAAGAGGTTTCTCGTCACTTGACTCTCTCATCAGGCTCAGGCTCAGGCTCGTGATCTGGCATTTCCATTCAATTCGCCGAGCTCAAGTGACGAGACGAGCGACGACCTTTCCAAGCCTCGGACCCGACCTTTGTCAAAGTAACCAGATCAGGTCTCTCTTTCATGTTCGCAGCCATGATCTCGCTTCACGGATGTTTTCACGCAGATGCGCTGCAGTCGGCGTTCTGCAAGGCTGGCGTGGAGAAGGGGACGGTGTTGGGGGCTTAGGGGCCAGCCTTAGTTAAAAATAAAAAAGGGGACGCCCGGAATCCAAATTCCGCCACCTGCGATTTTCCTTTACAAACCTGCTCCTCGTTGACAAAATGGCTCACTCTGCTCTCCCGCCTCCCCAAAGTCATGGGACAGGCCGAAATTTTCCATTCTTCAATGACAATTAGCCTTTTGCTCGTCTGTTGCTCCTTTGACTTTTTCGCCACATGTCTCATCTCGTGAACACGGGTCGCGTCGCGTCGCTGTACAGATTGGTTCGGCCGTCGCCTGCCAGCCGACTGGGCCTGGATCGGACCGCCGTGCTGGTTCACTGACGGCTGGAATGCCGCTCTCGGGAGTCTATGCTGATTACAAAACATCTTCAGCATTCATCGGGATCTTCTTGCGAAGGGTCATGGAGCCGCCGGGCTGGGCCACCCGCAGAAAGTCGCTAGCCGCGAGCAGCGCTGTTGCCCCTAAGCAGCCAGAGATTTGAGATAAAGAAAGAGCAGAAAAGCCAGGGGCCGCGCAGGTCGAGCAGACATGAGGGCCGTTATGCTGCTCTCCAGGATCACGATCCAGCAGTTCGATCTCGAACGTTCTCGGTCGTGGAGGTGGCCTCATTGTCCAAGCACTGATGGAGAGACGAAAGAGATGCAAGGAAAAGGCAAAATCGAAGGAGAAGAAAGGACAGAATCGATGAATGGCAGCAACAAGCTTTGCTACACTATACAGTACATCTTACGAACCATCCTACAGCCCATGGACGCAGTCTGTCAAGCCAGACCGCAGCACTACATATAAACCATCGCAGCAATAGAGAGGACATTCAGCTATATTGGAGACTCAATGGTGTTTTCCTCTCAAAATCTGTCAATCGTAGGCCTTGGACTATCAGGCCTCAGTCCGGTGGCAGTTGTAAAGCTGAAGTTGAAGAGTCGTACTCTATAAGCTTGCAACATGCCGCCAGGCTGTGTGACTGACAACAACTTGCTTCAAGCTGTTGAGGACACAGCGGTGCGAACAAGCAAAGATGTGGGCGTCATATTACATTACATTATACCAGGCCACCTCTTCTCTTGAGAGACACCAATCAGGAACAATGGGGCTGGTATCAGTATACTAGTCTTGTAACTTGAACGCTTCACTATTCCTACTCTTGACAGAAGGAATGCTTCTCAAAGATATCGTCATACACAAGTAAGCTATCGGGTCCCCTCTGGGTAGTGTCTACACTGCGGAAATAAGAGCTTGGCCGCTGACGCTTGACGTTGGGGATGGATGATCCTTGTTATGGGTGCAGCATGCGCAGTGGTGCTGGGTCTGTTGTAGGGTGGCAGGCCTGTTGATTAGTGGAAGACTTCTCCAGCCTGTATTGTGGTCGAGCTCAATGATACGCAGGCAGAGAGATACGATGGTAGAGGCCGCAAATGCCGCTCTGGGATGCCGGTCAGTGATGGGATGCAATGGGATGGGATGCAATGGGATGGGATGCAATGGGATGGGATGCAATGGGATGGGATGCAATGGGATGGGATGGGATGGGATGGGTGGGTATGAGATAGCCAGTGCAGACCAAGGTGGGAGTGGACTCACAGATTGATGATCATAAAGGCAAACATGGCCTTGACCAGCCTGCAGTCGGTCCTGAAGTAAGACCTCCGCGCCAGGTCACCAAAGTACTTGCTCTCCAGAGCAGTGCAGGTGCCGGTCCCATCATGGTCCCAGACTCCAATCAGACTGCTCCAAGCTGCCACCATGCCGGCGTCAAGCAACGCCATGACGGTAAAGTACAGGGGCCCTTCGAAGAATATGGGCAGCACGGTCAAGCCAGTGTAGACGGTGCTGACGCAGGCGATCGCAATAGCGGCCGAGGCCTTGGACGGCACACCGACGTCGGCATTGGATAGTCCACCGATGATCGCAGCCACGAAGCCGATGATTGGGATGGAGATGACGAGCTGGAAGATACGCAGGCTGATGAGCGACAGTCGCAGGAACACTTCGTCGAGGGCTTTGGAGAGCTCGAGTTCTCGGGTCTTGATCCTCATGGACAAGTCGGTAGGTATTGTCGTCGTATAAAGGTAAGGTATAGATTGGGACTGTGATGGGGAATTCGGTTTGGAATGGTCTTCAATTGTGTACTAGGTGTGTACAGTACTGTTTCATGTAAGGTACCTATGGATACCAGGTAAGAGCGCTCTCACATCTTGATGGTTACTGTGCCTTTAACTAGTAGGTCGGTGCCGTGCCTGCCTTCACACTTCGTCATCGGCTACCATTAATGACGCTTTTGCTTGATCCCGTGAGCAAGAACGACTACTATACTGAGGCAGCAATATGATATGTATACCCGTACAGGTGTAGGCTCTGTGCTCGAAGCAGGCGAAGCCTCGTGACATCCCAGTCCAGGAGAGATGGCGTGAGAGTTGAATGGACCAGAAAACTCTGCGGCCCCTGTGAGGAGGCCACACAGTCTTTTTCAATGCGTAAATAATGCCCGGCAGCTGCTCGGCTAGAGGAGCCTGGTGTTGAGGCTCAGGCGAGACCGTGGTCGCTACTACTGATGCAGAATACTACTCTGCTTATGTGCTGCTCTCTGTATGGAGTACTGTCTCCATCCAGCCAAATCTGGTCTCCATCTCCGCGCAGTATCCGTATGTACGTACTAGGATACCTGTCTGGGCCATGTGTAGGTACCTACCTACCTTACCTAGTATCTACCCAGGTATGCATAACGTGTATGATACTGTACTGTTCCGCTAGTCTTCAATCCTGGACCCTTGGCTCGAGACTGGCGACCATTCTGATCGACAGCAGCAGCCCGTGCGTGGTTGCGAGAGCGCAGCGGCAGATGTCACAGGCCACACACAGGACCGTCCACTGGCCTGCCAAACAATAAATGGGGTCTAGCAACATTCGTTTCGCTATAGTACTGTACAGTGTACACTCTGATGGACTTATGTAAGTACTCTGCACCCGATGAAAAACGTGCAATACCGGCCGACGGAAGGGATTGGACATGCAGGACCCTCTGTGCTCATGGATCGACGACTCCTCCTACATGTCTCCGCACAGCAGCGATCCTGACCTGCTTCAGATTTGACAATTCGGCTGCCCGAAACAACGAGAAGGCAGGCTGGGGCAGAGGAGCCGAAGGACGGTGACGGCTCCTTATGATGTCGTAGGCGCTGGGCACGGCTTGGGTGCGCCTAAAGCTCTCGCTCGGCTCCCCCGGACAAGCCCCTTAGCCCGATCCAGCCCAGCCTTGCCCGGTGCCCAGTAGCGCCCACTAGCCCTCGCCCGGCGCCGAGTTGGACAGGGGCTCAGGCTTCGCTTTAGGCTCCTTAGGCTTTCGGGTGCCAGGACAATGTCGGCCACGCTGTCTTCCGGCTCTTGGTGGCCTGACGAATCTTCGATCCCATGCCAATACGGAATTTGCCTGGCTGCACCGCGCCCTAGAAGCGAAGGGGCCGGCGAGGTCTCGAAGGGGCTCGTCATCCCTAGAGGCAGACTGGCAGACTGCTACCGATACTGATACTGTAATAATAATATCATCATCCTTGCGGCCGTGCTTCGGGCGTGGACTGATAGGCCTTTTACTTCTGGTCTGCTCTCCCAACTCTTCCACTACCCTCACCACCACCACCCTCAGCGTCACCACGACCACCACCATCCAGCCCTCCACAGCCTTTGTGATCGGGTGCAGAACATTCGATTCTCAAACCATCTTAAAGCAGGAAAGGCATCATGCCCTTCTCGCAGATGTTCCCACAGTACCAGGACTCCACGTTCGAGAACCAAGTACGTACCTAGTTAACGTGGCCGTTGTGTCTTGCCACCCATGCTGACCTAAATAAGCAGTCACAACAATGGGATGAAGTCGACTTCACCACCGTCCCGCTCTCGGGCGACAATTATAATGATAAACGCATGAAGGAGGCAACCTTTTACGACATTAACACCATCCCCGCCGACCCCCAGAATGCACCCTCACCCAACTTCTCTCAGTTTTTGAACTTTGATACCTCAGATGTCGCCTCATACTCCGTCCCCAGCGAAGACTTCTCGCCGGACAATGCGTACAAACCCTCGCCAAATTCATCCACCATCTCCCGGCAGTTGTCGGCAGGTTATCCTCTGAAGACCGAACCTGATCTTAATCAGAACGACTACTTCCCTTGCGGCCTCCCCAATGCCCAGGGAGAAGACTGCAATGCCCATCGATCTGGCTCTGATCCATGTTGTCTGCAACTGACCAGCCTGCCTGAAATTGAAGACTGCAATGCCGCCCCGTGTCAGTCCACCAATCCCGACTCACTCCCCGAACAGAAGTATGGTTCAAGCAAAGTCCACTCGTACTCGGGCGACCTGGCTCCTCCAGCTCCAAAAATTAAGGAGGAGCGGGAGAAGAAACCGCGAAGCAAACGGGGCCATAAGGGCTCTTCGAGTGAAGACGAATCGGCCCAGCTCCGCGCCAAACAAGCGCATTCCGTCGTCGAACGACGATATCGTGACAATCTCAACGGCAAGATCATGCAACTGCATCGAGCCTTGAGTACTGCCGAGTCGACCTCGCGCATCAATGGTACGCAGGCACAAGATTTCTTCACCCCCCGAGACCACCGGGCCAAGGTGCGTAAGTCTGATGTGATGACGGATGCGATGAACTATGTCCATCAATCCGAGGTGGAGATCCGTCACATGTCGGACGAGATCACGCGGCTCAACGACCGGGTTCGAGCGCTGGAGAAGCTGGTCAAATGTGAAGACTGCACCCTCCTCAAGCAGATGGTGCGACTGCAAATCCAGCAGCAGCAGCAACAGCAACAACATCAGCTGTCTCAATGAATGGAGACCTGAAGAACGTTTGACATTGGTTGAAGAATGATGTGTTGACGATACCGCGGCTTGAACGACCGGCTGCGCTGGCGGATACTTCTCACCCTCCTACACCACTAATGATAACTCACTCATCCGAGTGACGGCCTTTTAGGCTTCGCAACCGGGGCCTTGACCTCTGGAATGCTTTCTTTGGCGTTGTGGAATTAGTCCATGGACAGGGACAATCCTGATGGAGACGGCAAACAAGGCTGGTGTCTGTTTGACTTGAATTGGAAGAGATGGAATCCCTACCGTGCCCGTATGCCTGGGCAGGCACTGCAGCACTTGTCACTGGCTACCGGTTTGATTGTCCTGAACGATATAGGGGCTGGCAATTTCAGACTCATCCACATCTTTGTATGTGTACTCCGTACGGCGATTGAAGAGAGACTTGAGACCCTCTGGAATGGACGTCGCACGGGCTGCACAATTGAATGTTGACAATGGGCAAAAGAGAGGGTGGTTGGAACAACAGTGGCTCCGTTATGGGAATATTACGAATACTTGGTTATGCTTGTGCTGACTCGCACCTTCTGTGCTTGAGTCCGGGTTATGTGCTTGAAATTTTACGAATATGTATCTGGTAGGAGCACTGCGCAGATGCAGATGCAGAAACAGAAACAGTCTCCAGATTTATCATGGCTTGATCAATTACCACTGAATCTGTTGTAATTGTCTACTGCAGTCCCGATGCATGCTCTTGCAGTAAATGCCTTGAACCAGCCAGCCCTCGACTCGTCCCTTTGACACCCTCGCTCCTTGCAGGCTCCCGCAGTCAAGAAACGAAATCACCCTAGAGACAAAGGAGAGACAAAGGAGGCCGGTTACGACGGCTGCATCGTATGATCATCAGACTTGCAGGCACAGGAGATGGAATTCCGCACAAGGCAGGGCTGTCACAGGGCAGGCCGGGACAAACAGCCGCACTGGGTGTGGCAGTACCGAGACTGACAGTACCGAGACTGCTGCACATGGGAAAATCATGCAAGACACGCCCTAATGCTCTTACGGCCTTTCGCAAGATCCAAAACAAGATCCAGGCCTTCAATACACGATCGAACCATTCTGCGGGGGGGGGAGACTCGAGAGGAACAGGGCCAGATTGTCAGGAGACCCGGTGGTGGGCAGGGCGAAAAAAGTGGTGTGTGAGGGTGGTGGCATGATACCGTGATACGGGCACCGTCCAGACCACCACCTACCACCCACCGTCTGGCGTCTGGAACACAACTCCGTACCTACACAGTACGGATCTGCCATACACTATCCGTACAGTGGTGGCTGATTCCCTTAGGCCATTTTTGCAACACCACAGAGGCTCCGCAATTGCAGTTCCAGATGTTTACAATTCTCCAAACACGACTGTAGGAAGAAAGATTTAAGGGACCATTTTCCCACCCTCCAGCAGTAAGAGTTTGTTCTACACAACTGCGCAAGATGAGGCCCCAGTAACCTCGGCCTTGGGGTTGAAGGATCCCTAGTGCTATAGGTCTCGACCTCTAAAGCATCTTACGAAGCCTTGAATGTCCAGTGTATTCTCATTGTTGTTCCATACCCCAACAGGCATTTTCTTGACGGCCTGGTATTCCAACGACATTGTCACCGGTCTCGAGTTCAGAGCGGCACAAACAGCACCATCCGCTCAAAACCATTCAGAAAGCCGACCTCAATCAAATCGGCATGTCCAGCGGTGCGCCTCAGGCAGGTGCCTAGCAGCGGACGAGCTCAGAAGAGCATTATTACTTTCAACAATTTCAACCTTCCACGGGAATTCGAGAATCCTTTGAGACACCGAGTTTCGGATTTCCACATTATATTTCTATTACGAAAGAAACCGACGGACAACCAGTTCACGCCCAGATCAGAGATATCCATCATAAACAGCTCCACCAATCACCAGTTCAAACAAACAGCACCCCGTCAACTGCCGCCTTGTTCGCTCGTAGCAAAGTGAACAAGCCCAGTTGCCAAGGGCGAAACGACGACGAAAAGACTTGAAATCAATACGAGAATATCAACAGCCTGAATCCCACGTGCTCTCCCACCGGCAAAGGATAGTCGCAGCATTTGATTATTGCTGGCTCCTTTTGTGGAAGACTCTACGATCGATTCAGGAGGCTGCATACCTCGTATCTCTCATCTTCAAACCCCCTATCTTTGGAGCACCACTGGAAGAAGTCGGGCCTTAGGTTGCTAGCGTCCAGTGTCTCCAAAGGAAGAGGGCTCCGGGTTTATCAGCACTGATAGAGTCTACCACCTCAGTGCTGAGATCTGGTCGAAAGTCAAAGACAGTACCGGCGACGGTCGAAAAATCGCCGTCACCGACTACCGACGCCGTGCAAGGAAAGCTGGAAAGCATTCCTGGCGTCAGTCACTACTATTGTCGATCTGCCAACAGAAGTTGGAATTGAAGCTATCATCATCAAGCACCGATAACAGAACGTGCTTAGGGCGCGGCAGGGTGGAGAAGGGAACAGCAGGCATCAGATTTTGATTGTTGTCAGGCGTCAAGTTGTTTCAGCAAGCGGGACAGGCGCATTTTTTTTTCTTTTGTCCAGGTGCTGAGATAGCATCTCGCGATTCCGCCCAGGAGCAGGATCGTTGGCAGTCAGTATGGGATCCAAGTCGAGTATCCATATAGTACAAAGCCAGTCAAAATGGCCTTTGCCTTCAACGTTGAATCCAAAACTGGTTCCAGACTTGTGTAATCCCCTATCGTGAAGACGCCATCACAGCCAGCACTCCACAGAGTACTCCGTAGAGGCCAGCAACGTGCAGAGGTCAAGCATCTCGGCAGGAGGGATGAGGTGGAGATGTGCTCGGTATCTGCCACCGGGTTGCGGGCATCATTTGACAGCTCGGGAGTCTTTATCCGTACCCTGCATGAGTTGGAGTTATGCAGGCATGGGAATTCTGTATTACGGACAACTCCATGCCTGGCACCAACTGGCATACCCTGTGATTAGCAGTAGGGCTCTTGCAAGACGTTCTGAGAGGGTCAAGGCCCGGTCTGGGACCCGTCGGCTCGGGGCCAAAGTCTCCTAGAGAGACCTGACCCTTGTTAACGTTGAGGATCAGGACCAGGACCCTTCTGATGCTAAATAACTCCTCTGCTACTACCACTAGTTGAGATTAGTGCAGTGGCCGTCTCCTAGTTCCACAACTATTCTGGCAGTCGACCAATGACCAGGGATGACCACAACTTCCGCATCGGGATCGGATCAGATCAGTGGAAGCTTGAAGCTTGAAGCTTGTCCAGATTGCTGGACGGAGGACGGATACGCTGTATCGTATGTGCAGCATAGATGTACACCGTCCATGTATGTACTGACTGTATTTGGCGATCAGTTTAAAGCATGTATCCGTATGTTCATCGTAGGAGGAGAAAAGGCTGGCAGTGGATAGTATTTAATGTCATGCCAACATCTGCTGCACCTATCTCATAGCATGTGCCATGTGATATATCCGTACATACTACATAGTGCTCTGCGGGTGTGGCTAAGTACGTATTATGTTATCTTGCAACATCCTTACCTAAGAAGAGACGGATGGTCCAATGGGCAAGAATAGGCTCCCATGGCCGGCCCGGAGGATAGAGGCGGGCACTTCGAGTTCCTGATTGTGTGTATGTGAATCCAATCTGTATGTGACATGTGCCGTATGTGTCCTAGTACTAGTACTAGGTAGTACTAGAAGTGTTAGCTCACTCTCCTGCTGTGATTCTAGCCCTGGCTGTAGAGGTATGGGTGACAGGTGTTGGTGTTTAGGATGGACATGGGCAGTCAGATTCTTTGGGGGGTGGAGGGACTCGGCAATGGAATTCCGCGCGAGCGATGCGAGCCAATCACTGCAGTGGGTGAAATACACCTCATATCAGTGTAATATTACTAGTAGGCGGTGTACCTCGTACTGTATCCGTACTTGGTAAGGGTATTTACTTAGCTACTCAACTACTAGTACTCCGTACTGCCTTTAGGTACTTAACTTAGGTGTCTCCCTGCCTACTAGGTATCAAGGTAGGCACTAGAACCTACCTACCTAAAGTAATTAGTAGCTGGTAATAAACAGGTCGTCACAGAGTCGTTGCGAATCTGTCAACTGACGTCCGTATCGACAATCAAGTGGCCGGTCAGATACGAGGTGGCCTGACCTTTGATTCAACCTTCGACCACACCACCACCCAGACCAGCCCTGAGGCTGCGCAATTATTGCCGCCCATAACGCTGCTCACCCCCCGCCGGTAGTGTGCGTTGTCGTTTTTGCCAGACCGGTCTGGACTCATACCCAGGTAGGTACTGTACGTGATACAGGACTGGTATGTGAGATCCTGTCATGTTTCCAAGTTTCTCGATCTCGATCATCTATGTCGTGTCTGGCGTGGGTAACGTGATGGCAAACCCGCAACAGGTATCCGTACACCATATGGCATACAGTACTTACCAAGCCACAGCTGGAGAGTTCAGGGTCCAGACGTGATCCGATCAGTCGATACCACCACCACCGTTCCTATCATGTGCCCTGTGTACCTGAGGTAGGTAGGTATGTACCTATGTCTGATCCTCGGCAATGGACACCTACGTAACAGGTGTACGGGGTAGCTGTGCCTGTGCCTGTAAGGTGCGGGCACTGTGTGCTCCGGGGCAGGCTTCTCATAAAAAGAGCCAAAGAGCAATACCGTAGCCATCCCGTGTGCTTCCCTTCCACCCTATACAGACGAACAGAAAGACAGACGGCCAATCTCGAATTTTCAAATACTATACTTGCTGACGAGAAGTCGTACCCTGATTGTGATCGAACTTGGGAGATACTACCACCACTACCGCCACTCCTACCACCTACTCAATCCAACAAATCTTAAGCATCCCAATTCGTGTATACTACAATTCACTATTTTGTCGCTCGAACTCCGATCCAGATCAGATACCACACGATACAACACCAAACAGCAATCCTCACTCACATATACTACACACCTTCTCTCCTGCGACACATCGCCTTTACATACAGAACAGATACATAGTAATCATGCCTCCGACGAGGATCCCAGTCACCCAGCTCCGCCAGGGTCTAAGGACGTTCGCATCACGGGCATCACATCAGCACGCCGCAGCGGCTAGCCGACACGTGCCGCTGCACCACGAGCCTTCGCAACGCATTCTATCCAAAGTTGCCACCCTGCATAACCAGACGGCGTCGCAGTTCCCCGAGCTGGTGCGGGACGCCACGAGCTACACCGCACTCGCTGCCCTCACGACCGGGGTTTCGTGGCTGATTTATTGCTCGGTAAGCAATATCTCGTCCTACCCGTCCCCGCGTCTTTTCCAACCCCCGGTGCCGTGGCTTGACAGAAGCGACTTTTGAAGCGGAAACGGATTTTGGCAAAAAGAAATCCATTTCTGAGCTTAGCTTTGTCCTTGGCCGGGAGAGCGGCTACGACAGCATCGGGTTGGCAGAGAGACGCGGGAACTTGATGCGTCGGTGCTGATATTTGGGTTTGCAGGACGAGAATGCAGATCTGATAGAGTTCCTGGAGCTATAGCCTCGGTCTCAACTGAGGATTTGCACAGATACTCTCTGATGATCTAATGGGCACATGAGCATACGCTCGGATTGGGCGGGATTTTGGAATCTTACGGGTGCGTCGTATTCATGGGTTTGGTCTCTTCGAATAGGGGCGCGAGTGAATCGGCGTTTGGGCGAAATGGTGAAGAATTGAGCACCTCAAATACGACGACAACGACGACAACGATGACGGATGTTAAGCTGGCAATAGTCAGTCGCCTGGCGCCCGAAGCAGGACCACGAAGACTCTTGTATAGCAATATCGCAACATTCACAGGGGCCTGGATGGAGCAAAGCCGTACGGAGATTAGATATCTCCTGTTTGCATTTCCAGACGGTCGGCATGGTTAGTGCGCGGTCATTCCTTTTCTGCAGGCTCGACAATAATACTACGAACGGTCCATGGCAAGCCGTGTCTCTCTCTGTGCTTTGCGTGAATCTCAGGCGGCAGGAGGGAAAAAGCCTTGTCACGTGATCAAAGCCATCACGTGATCAGGGCTGTTTCTCGTGAGGCTTTTTCCCCCTTGATTTGTATGTACTCTTCGTCGTCCCTCCCGTCAGCGACTTCGCGGCTGTGCGAGAATCACACAGTAGACAGTATCTGTACGCATACCTAGATTTCCAGGAGGGGCTGGAGGCCAGCCTTGCCGCCCAACGCACACATAACTACTAGAAGGTTCACAAGCATTTCGTCTTGACATCATCCGGATGTCGGCGGGATTGGACCCTGGGATCTTCCACCAGAATTCACATTCAATTCTGTGCCGTTCTGCGACCGAGTCCCCGAGCAGCGGCAAAGATGGACCCCAAGACGTAACATGGTCATTGGACTGGCCGAGTTTATCACCATTACTGAGGTTGGATCTTCGCCCGCCTGCGGATCGTCCGGAATCTGGGGTCGAGTGGCGCCCGAGCACGAGGCATTATCAATGGTCGGGTGCCGAATTGGCCTTTTCCCGAACCGAATAAGCCGCGCAGTGGGTGAATGACAAAGAGGGACTTTTCGCTCTCGTCAGCCTCTTTCTCGGGCCCGAGCCTCTGGTCAAGTGATGCTTTCAACACCTTTGCCTTCCGGTCACCGGGCGGCCGATGCTGCGATTGGTGGCCCGCACAAGTTGGGGTGAATGACAATGTTGGACGGGGAGAATAGAAAACCATGCCGGCCTCGCCTGTTCGCCTGATTTTGCTGCCGAAGTGCGAAGAGACATTACTACATACATACATACATCATCATCCCTATCTCCAACAAAGTCAAACCTTTGTCGGTCGAACAAAAGAATATTACTCCTCAGCTACAAACAAACAAGGCCAACTCGTCTACTGAACCACCATTGTTGACGCTCTCGAATGAACTCAACCACATCTCAAGATCAAACGGCGGAAGTCGCACAAACAAAAACAACGGATAGCCCTCCATATAGTGGAGAGCGGACGCAAACACCAGATCGCGTCGAAAGAGCTGAACCTGATTCAATGCCCGTCCTCGTCACCTACGCGACTTGTCGTGGCTCAACCCGAGAAGTGGCCGACCGCATCGCCCAACGCCTCTATGAGCATGGCTTTGCCGTCGACTGCCGACCTGTCGACCATGTCTTCAGCGTCGAAAACTACTCGGCCGTCATCCTGGGCAGTGCCGTACACTCGCAGCATTGGTTATTGGATGCGGTCAAATTCCTCGATGTCGAAGCCATGGGCCTTCAGTTGAAACCCTTCTGGGCCTTCAGCATGGGAATGGCTCCCGGCGGTGTCCTAGGCTGGATCGGGGGGAGATTGGCCAAGAAGGAAAGAAAGAGCATTGAAGACGGCCTCCGCGCCAAAGTCCCCCAGATGAAAGACCATCGGCTTTTTGCAGGAAAGGACGACGGTTCATCGGTACCTAGTCCCCTTCACAGCGTGTACAAGTGCCTCGGCGGCCGGTTTGGAGATTTACGTGACTGGAGCGAGATCGATGCCTGGGCGGATGAGATTGCGAAGCAATTGCATGTCGAGACGACCTGATCCGGCAGTTACACCAACAACACCCAGCACCCAACACCAGGGTCGAAGGTGGAAGTTTGGAAGCCTTGGGATCTTGACACAATATCCGATCCCATCGGACACGATTTGACGACGTTCTGGAATACCCCGAGATTGTGGGCTTTGCTTCTCTGTTGATATCGAGCGGGCGTTGAAACTTTTATGGACTTGCTGGTTGTTTATTGCGCTCGGGCGAGACCGAGACGGAGTGGTGGAAGGACAAGGACTAGAACTGTGGCGCAGCGACGGCAACGGCATTGTTGAGATAACATCATGTACTGTTCCATTTGAAGGGCAAGGCAAGGCCTGGCGTGTATGTTATCAACTTGAGTACGGATCAGAGGCGATCCAACATGACCAACGACCCCTGTAACTATCGTGGATAGATAGATACTTCCAAAAGGATGAGAGTCTTCAAACCAAACCTTCTTGCCTAGCGACCGACCTCCATGGAATGGTGATGGTTGCCAGCCACTCCATGTCGAGACTAGCAGCCAAGTCTTCTCAGTCTCGCACCATGTACTCCGTCCTGTAGACCCTTCAGGGTCACGCCATGATTATTAGTATTAGTATTAGCCCAAGGGGTCGAATCTCGGTCACCTGCAAATCTCGGACACAATGCTCGTCAATCCCGCACTATACAAACGGGTGGACAATGGACGGTGGCTGGAGGGAAACCGTCGATTTCGAGACTCGGCCCACCTTCTTACTAAGGTGGCTTGTATTTTCATACGTGGTGTCTGACAAGCGCATTCCAAGTATTCTGTATTCTGTATGCTATGTACTGCCTTGTGTCTGACGGGTGCGAAGTCGTCCCAAAGACACCTACCTACCAACAGTACAGGTAGGTAAGGGAACCTACCATGCACCATGCACCATGCACACTACCAGTGCAGTCTCTTCTCCCTTGTTCCCAGCCACAGCCGACTTCTTGATATTGCTCGACGTTTCAAGATATCAATGGATGTTTCAGGGCCGGTCATCCTGTGCACCAGGCACATGCAATCGCTCTCCTAGCCGTGTCATCCGTCGGGCGAGATCCCTGATTCGAGTGCGAACGACCGTGACGAGACGGTCGACTGCACCCCGAAGGGCAGCATGCAGTCCCTGATCTACGACTAGTTGTTACGATCTCCGATCCTCGCTGGCCTAGACTGTCGTCCAGCCACTCAGAGAAAAAGAGGGACAGTAGATCCTATGTGAAGGAGAGAAATTTGAGTGGGCATCAATATTGGGCCGGACCATGGCATGATTGTCACTCCATCACCCCCGCCCATGTCTGCCATGGGACACTCCCGGACGGTGACGGCCATAGCCAATTACACCCTGAGATGATTGCACCGTCTTGGCCTAAGCTCGAGTGGCGTGGGCTGTTTACCGACATTTGCCTTGCTGGAAACCACCTCTGGACGTCCAAAATGCCACTAGTTGCGTTGCCTCCTCTTCGACCTTCGTTCGACCTTGTTGTACTCGTACAGACAGAAGATATCCGTACACCATTACTACTTGTGGCCATGATCGAGATATGCTGATGGAGACGTTATCGCTGATATTGCCTTCGCATTGGCTGCGTGAGCCATCCAGCTGCTGACGAATGATCCTCATGATTCGTCCAAACACCAAAGTCTCTTCAGTTAGGTGGTCGACTTCCCCTTCCCCCGAGTCCACCATGCCCGTATTCTGCTGTATCGACTGACAGACGGCGTTTCAATCGACCAAGTCACCCGCATCCTAACAGGTCAGAGCCGGACCATTTGTTTTGCTACTTAGCAATGCCAGATATGGCATGTGTGGGAACCAAATCGGCGATGAAGCTGGCCTCCCATCGCATACTCCCCCCACCTTGCGAGCTCTCCTCTTCTCATGTGCAGACGATGGATTCTGGCTGTCCGCCCCTGCAAATTATTAGTACATAGAAGAGCTCGTCATCGGAATACTTTGAGACGATCCGGCTGGAATAAGACATGAGCATTTCCTGTTGGAGGGTTCATCTTCATAGGCATCTCTCTTCCTTGCATCATCACAACGGCTGCACCGCACCATTATGCCACCGGCTCACTATCTGTTCTTAAGCGGAGAAAGTCTTGACCACAGTCACTAGTGACCAAATCCCATCGAGAATACGGTTCGATCATCCGGGCGGTCAGACTACGGGTACTGAACGTGACCTACATATTCGACCAGTGCCCTTTCCTTGATTCTTGGTCCACAGGTCAAGTCCAACTTCAACCATGTATTCTGAACAAGAACGTACGCGAGCTCGGCCACGGGTCTCCAGGGCCTGTGAGAGATGTCGAGTTAAGAAAGCAAAGGTACATTTACCCTAGCCTACTGGAACCCTGTCACTCTTCCTCCAATACCATGTAATCTTCCTCAATCCCGTGTCGTTTCCGTTGGCGAGCAGAACAGACCTGATCCGAATTTTCCCTCTCTGTTTAGTGTGACGGCGAGAAGCCTTGCAAGAGATGCAACCTCGACAAGGCAGTCTGCTCCTACAAAGTCCGCAGAAGGACGGAATCGGGAGGTTCTAATCAGAGGTGAGGCATTCCTCCCCATCAGCGGGACGGATTGATGTTATATCGAATCGGGGCTGACTCGCCGACCAGATATGCCGGTCTTCTGCTTCAGCATCACGCCGCGCTTACTGCCGGTCTCATTGAACTGTATTCTCGCCTCATCAACGGCCAGTCATGGGAGGGATCTCCTGTCGACGAGCTCAACGGCAGCCCCAGTGTGCATTGCATCCTCGAACGGCTAGGCGTGATCGACACCGAGGATGAAATTGATCCCACCTCGGATTTGGCTGGGGAAAGCGACTCGATCTCGTTTAGCTGTGCCAAAGCTCGAGAACCACCGGCGAAGGTGCAGAAACTAGCCAAGTCAACGGCACGCAACGGTTCAGTGTCGGACCGCCAAAGCCGATCCTCACGCTCTCCTCTTTCGACTTCGACAACCATTGCTCCTGCACCTCCTTCACAGCCATCCACGGGCTACTTGAACCAGGTCGCCTCACCGTCGAGCTCTGGCTCACGAAGCGGCTCGATCCAAAGCACCATGTCATCATGGGAATCTCAGTCTCCTGGCCTGAGCGATGATTACATGTTTACCACGCCCGTCCCCACCCCAGCGACGACTAGCGAGTCGCAGTGTCCAGACTATCAGATGCCCATGCAGGCCTATCCGCCTTTCTCAGATGGCACCGTGCCCAACTACTCCAGGGAATCGATTCCGACTCCGGTGCCGGCGCCGGTTCCATTCATCTCGCCCGAAACGGTGACTGACCCGTGCACTGCCGGATATTTTATGGACGCAGCCGGTGGGATGGGTCTGTATGGTTGGGAGGATGGCAGTGCCGGCGGCAACATCGGGTTTGGGTCTATGCCGCCGGAGGGCGGTGCTTGGGACCAGGGCGTTTTCGTGTGAGATTGGAGTTGGACCGACAGGATCATGTTTGACGTGTAAGCCACGAGGATGACTGTGTAACAAAGGCTGAGTTACGAAGGTGTCTTGTTACGTGATTTAGATTTGATGGATGTGGGGTTCATTTCCGTTTCTTCTGTTGCTGTTCTGTTTCTGTTTTTTTTTTCCGATTCCCCTTTGCTTTTTATTTTCCTTTTCCTTTTACTGATTAGTTCCCCTTTACTTTTTATTTTCCTCTCCTTGCCTTTTCCTTTTGCTTGTCATGTTTCTTCCTCTTCTTCAGACCGAGACATAGATAACCCCGCGAACCAGTTCATGTACAAATAACCTATTGGGCGCAAGCTGTTCGAGAGCCGAGAATTACAGATTACAGATTACGGACTTGGGTCTTGACTGACGTGAGAGGAGGACTGTACGTACCTTAGCTTAGCCTAAGCGCGATTCCTGAGGCGGAGGCTCTGGCTGAGGCTTTGGCCTCGCGAGAGTCCTGAGTTCTGAGGTCCAGCCCTTTTTTCCATGGTGGAATGATATGTGATCTTTCCTTCCTGGGAGTTAGAGTTAGAGTTAGAGTTGGGTTGGGGTTGATGTTACATAGGGTTTGTCAAACTCAGGCACTAACTTAGGCATTCCCAGCCTTGTCCTTTAACCCGAAGGCTGGTAGGTTGGTAGGCTGGTATAGGCACACCTACCTGAAATAGTCCGGGCTCCCCCATACCCCTTTGCTAGCGAACAATGGAACATCTCAACCTTTGATATGGTTGGGGTTGAGGTTGGGGTTGGGAATTGGGAGTTGGGAATCGTAGCTTAAGGGCTTCGAATATGTTCAACGTACCTTCTTGGTCTATTCTATAGTCTATACTCTATAAGTACTTGGGTCTCGACCCGATCTATATCCAGTACCATATAGTAAGACATGACTGATAGACATTAAGGTAGACATGCCAAGCGAAATAAAAAAAGATGGAATGAAATCGTCTCATGCCCAACTACCCACCTCCCTATACACCTACCTACCCATCTGCTCTACAGTACAGTATCAGGGTCGGGAGCGTTCAAGGTCTCCTATAACACCACCACCGCCAACACTGACATCAACACCACCGACATCAACACCACCGACACCAACACCACCGACACCACCGACACTACCGCTGGACGATCGCGCCATCACAGTACACTTCACACGGCATCAGACACAACAGCACATTCAATTGACTTCCGAACCAGCTTTACATACATACCTAGAATTAGGTACTTATGCATACGAGAGTTGCAGTTGAACCTATAGGTACTGAACGAGGCGAAGTAGGTTTAGTACTCTGCTCTGCTTTAAGTGACATGGGATCAAAGGTCTAACGTCTAAGCTATAGGTACTGTGTATGTAACTACCTACCTACAGTAGATACAAGCATAGGTACTCTGTATATACAAGCAGGCAGGCAGGTAGGTAGGTAGGTAGGTAGGTAGGTAGGCAGGTAGGTAGGCAGGTAGGTAGGTAGGTAGGTAGGTAGGTAGGCAGGTAGACATGTACCTATCTGTACAACGCCTTTCATTCATGCCGTTCTACCATCACTATCACTATCTACCCTCTGGCCCTGGCCCAGGTCAACGGCTAAGCCAAGCAAAGACACCTCGCAACTCGAGTCGTCCAATCGACCATGACCATTAAAAATACTGATACCGGCCGATCCAACAATACCTAGATGTACGGAGTACTGTACGGAGCACTAACCGTGTCCTTTCATGACCCAGTCCAGTATATCTAGATCCCCATCACCCATACTCCACGCTCGAAACACTCTCATTCTCACGGCCAGGATCAGTACCAGTTGGACATGATGAACTCCCAGCATTGGTCGGACATTGATGAACTCCCAGTACTAGTCGGTTGATGAACCCCCAGTACTAGTCGGTTGATGAACTCCCAACACTAGTCGGACAATGAAACATGCTCTCACTTGTCTACCTTTCGTCAACCTGACACCGAGACTTCCTGGGCCGGCTTTTGCCTGTTGGGTTCTGGTGACGAATTC
Source organism: Capronia epimyces CBS 606.96 (assembly GCF_000585565.1). Taxonomy (NCBI): domain Eukaryota; kingdom Fungi; phylum Ascomycota; class Eurotiomycetes; order Chaetothyriales; family Herpotrichiellaceae; genus Capronia; species Capronia epimyces. The sequence continues at coordinate 2,123,311 of NW_006912906.1, forward strand.
CAGGCCGTGTCGACACTGAGTCCCCATCTTTCGGCAAACCCTTCACACACTTCCTGACACGTCTTGGCCGCCTGTCGAGTTCGACACCTTCGGTCCCAGTCTCCGGCCTGAATCAGGAGAATGCTGTTCTCCACCAACTCTTCCTCCAGACGCATGTCCTCGACCATATCGCGCACGGATTTCAGTTTGCGGGTCGCGGCGTTGGCGGCCAGACGAGCTTCTTGAAGCAAGTCTGTCAGAGAGCGAAGAGTCTGGTTAAGTTCTTCGGTCTGGGAAGCGAGAATCTGGAGAGACAATAAAGGATTTTGCGGCCTGAGGAAGGGGAGCGTCGAGCTCAACATGTTGAGCTCTTCCAAGAGCAACTCGATCATCTCTTCGGGGAGATGGAGCAGGCCACCGTACATGAGTGAGTGGCTCTGAGTGAACAGGTCGCGGGTTTTGTGGCTGCGGTGCGACGCCATCGACGTGTATGCCGTGATCAACCGTGTGACACCATACTCGACATTGCCCTGTGGCCCTAGATCTTTCAGCCTTTGTATCGTTCTTTTCACAGTGCCGCCATCTTCGCTGACTGCGTCTTCTGGGTTGACGCTCATGCGCGTCAGCGTCTCGATGTCGCGTATCCGTTTCTTGAGCATGGGAGGGAGCGAGTCATCTTGCTCCTCGCCGTCTGATTCCGGCCCGTAGTCTGATCCATCGTAGGCCGATTCATGTCGGCGGTGGGCTGATTTTCTGTGCGTGGCCGAGTCGGCTCTTGCCCTGGGCGGCACAGATAGCGTAGGTGACTGTTGTGCCTCGTGAGATGCAGGATGCGGACTCTGCACCACCATGCCAAAGCCAAAATCGTGCATGTCATTCATCTCGTAAGGACTTTGGAGATCCTGTGCCACGTCCCCTTCTCTTAACCCTTCGAGGAAGCTGGATTGGCCTTCACCCTCACCCTCGCCCCCGCCCTCGTCGTCCCAGGCCTGTTCCAGCTCGTCCGCCAGATTCCCCAGCCCGCTGTCCCGCAGTTGTTCGAGACTTCTTTCGCTGTGGAGACTTGTCCTACTCGATCGGCGTTGCTGGGAGAAGGAGGGCGGTCTGGAGGACTTGGATGACATCGGGCGCGGTGTCACCGGAGATCGTGGTTGAAATGAGGTCTGCGAAGTCCGCGACGATCGCCTCGAGTAGGTGGTTCCATTTGTGGTTCCGCTGGTGTAGGGACTCGTCGAGAGGGCTTCTTGCGAGGCAATCTCGACGTTCGACAGTCGCAGCGAGCGACGCTTCCGCGAGGGTGTCGAGGGGGAGGCTGGTGCTGGTGTCGGTGCCGGTAGCGGTGGAGATTGAACTGTCATCGTCTCATGCAGGGGCTAAATGGGAGGCGAGCGCGGTCTACCATGCGTTCTCGATCCCGCTCTGATTATGATGATTTATGCGGACTGAGGCATGTTTTACCAAAAGGAAGGCTGTTCGGACGAAGAGACGCTCTGGACGTGAGTACAGTAAAGACGTGAACCGTAGAGTTGCTTGCCCTGCCCGTCCATTGTTATTTTTGGCCCGTTCTTGTCCCGTGTGACGCACGGAACGGCGCGTTTCGTGTTGCTCCCCACGTTGCCAGTCGCCCACGCAGGACAGTGTCGACGGTCAATGTAGTATGAGCATGACTGCTCTCGAAACTTTCGACGCGTACACCAAACGGGATATTCCTTCAATTTCAGGGTTTACAAACGGCGACCAGCCATGCCGACCATTCGAAGAGTCCAGCCGTCCGACTTATTCCACCTCAACCTCTGCAACCTGGATCCATACACGGAAAACTACGATTTGAATTTTTATCTGACTTACCTGATGAGATGGCCGTCGCTGTTTCAATGCATCGAAGAGCACGGCCAGATTGTCGGCTACATTATCGGCAAGGTGGAATCGTCCCCTGCTCATTTACAGTAAGTTGACGTTTTTTTGGTGCACATAATGCGACATCATTCTGAGAGGGAAATTTTCCGCAGAGGTTCACCACATTACTTACCGTGGCACGGCCACATCACCGCCTTGTCCATAGCGCCGCGCTACCGCCGGCTTGGATATGGGAAGCTCCTGAGTGAGGCGCTCGAGAAGGCATGTAACCAACAAAACGCCTGGTTCGTGGATCTGTTCGTCAGGGCAAGCAACAAGAACGCGATCAAAATGTACGAGAGTATGGGCTATTCGACGTATCGCACCGTGGTCAAGTACTATTCGGACGACCCGACTGGGCTGTCAGCCGAGGGAGAAGATGCGCTGGATATGCGGAAGCCGCTCGACAGAGACAAGGAGCGCAAACATGTGCGGGAGAATGGGGCCAGTTTCAGAGTCGATCCGGAAGATGTGTTTTAAGGGCAGAGGGTTGCCTTTGAGCATTGATGATCTCCACCAAAAAGAGCCTGACCTTCTTTCAGCGGCGCCTGAACTATACGGTCCCTTCCAGCGGCCGCGCCGGAGCCGGGATTCGAGGGGCATGGGAAGTTTCGCTCGCCTAGGACTGCGATTTGAAGCACCCATTGAGAGTATGGCGACACATGGCTGGGTATGAAGGGTATGCATTCTGAACGTGCAGAAGCGGTATCAGAGCCGCCGGCAAGGCACGGTAGACCGGACGGACAGACACGAGAAGAAGGTCAGAAAGAGTGGTCATATCATCCAACATGTCCAAGTACGCCGTGAGAAAATGAATTATCCATTGGCACCTCGCCATCGATTCGCACAGTGCTGTCTAGGGAGACACGTCGTGACGTGGCTCCCGCCATGACTCTGTCACCTCACCGGTTTCTATCCATATCGTTCGGCCCAAAACTCATAGGGAGCAGCTCCCCGATCGTCATCTTGACCACCTCCCCCTGCAGCCCATCCTTGCCGTACATGTAGATAGGGAGGTGCTTGGTGGTGGCAAACTCGTTGATGAACTGTCTGCACATGCCACACGGACTCGCAGGTGGGTTGATGTCGGTGCTCACGGCGATGGCGCGGAGCGTGGGCATTGCGGGTCTTTTCATCGACGCCACGATGGGTGCAATGGCGCAGCGTTCCGCGCAGATGCCCACGGGCGTACTGGCCACTTCAACGTTCGAGCCGGTGTGGTATGTGCCGGTGGACAGGAGAACGCATGCACCCACGCGGAAGTTGGAGTAGGGACCTAGACACAGAATTGAGTCAAATGAGTAGGCTGCTACGTTAAGCTCCGCCCCTGTGCGCAAAAGATAGATAGGCTGGGAAGATGGTCGCACATCATGTACTCCGGACTCCGTATGTAAAACACAGAGCGGAGGAGGACTGCGAAGGAGAACATCGACACCGTGCTTCCTCTATCTAGCCAGTCCGTCGTGCGGCCCGAACGGTGCAGCTTGAACTTACAGTATGCGCTTGCTTTGGCCTCGATGGCCAGGGTGGCGAGCTTGGTGAGTTCTTGGGGAGATAGTGGCTCGACGTCAACGTCGAGCGCCCTTTCCGTCGTCATGGCGAGTGCGAGTGTTGATGCCGGGAATCGTCGTTGCTGGTTTACGGATACTGGTCCAGTCACTTTGGCTCTTTGTCCGTTTTCAGCCACTCTATACGTGAACTTGATTACACCGCGAGACGTGAGACGAAGAATTCCTTCAGCCTTGCCAAGACGGCGAGGCAGCTAGCTGCACTTGCCATGCCAGTGCTACGCTATCTACCTATACAGTACATGTACATGTACCTTCGGGTATGTACATCGTATCCGAAGTGGCTGTCGCAGTGTGCGCCCTAAGACATTCCCTTGAGATTCAGGTATCAATCAGGTTCTGCAACTTCACCTCCTAGTACTAGGCAGTGTGAGCACGCTTCCCCAGGCTTAGGGGCCTCAGCCCCTACTGTCACCGCCTAGAAGGCCATCTTATCCTACAGCGCCTCATAGGACCGCCTAAGATAGGCGCGGACCTCGGCGACCTCACAGTCCGAATCCAGACTCTCCCTTACCATCGCCCAGCTGCAATTCGGTGCTGAGCTATGGGTAGACTCTGAGCTGTCTACACCTGCAGTCCAACCTGTGGTTCAGATCAGTGTCCAGAACACCTGTTCCAATCTGCTCCTGCTACTTCACACTGTCGACCTCACCTTTGGCATATTCCGGCACTTCTTCTCCCGCTCTCCATCTGAACCTGGACGCAGGATGATCAGCTCGCACCCTGGGCCCTTTGCCATCCGCCGAGTAGTTCTCCCGCGCAGTACCTCCCGGAACGGCGTAATCATCCCAAAACACTCCACGCCGTCTGAGTTCAGGGAAGAGATACTTGATGATATCCTGGAAGTTCCCGGGCGAAATAGCATACGAGATGTTGAACCCATCGATGTTGGCCTCGTCGATCCAGTGCTGCAGTATATCTGCAACCGTCTCCGGAGAGCCGATGGCTTTGGCATGAGGACCGCCCAGAGCCAGTTCTCGGGCGATGCGTGACTTGGTCCATTTGATGTTTTTTCCGCCGGGGACGGTAGAGCTCCAGGCTTCCAGCATTCCCTGGACCGCACCTGGAAACCCGGGGGCGAATCGGAAATCCTCATCGTCGCCCCATTGCGAGATGTCAACACCGTACCAGCCTCCAAACAAAGCCAGCGTTCCGTCGTCATCGGCGTAGGACAGGTATTCTTCGTACTTGGCCTGTGCCTTTTCGTCGGTCTCGTCCACGATGATGATGATGCCGGCAAGCAGTTTGATGCTGTCTGGGTTGCGACCAATCTCCACGGCAAGCTTGCGGATCGAGTCGGCCGCCTTCCTCGTCACATGTGGCTCCATGCCAGGAAGAAACATGGCTTCGGCATGTTTGGTAGCGAAGACTTTGCCTGCCGAGCTCGTGCCGGCCTGGAAGATGAAGGGCGTCCGCTGTGGGGACGGCTCGACCGTGTGAGGCCCAGCAGATTTGAACCATTCACTAGTACAGGAGATGGGACCATGTCAGTCATAGATGCCGCGAGCTGGATCCGAAACGAGGTTCTCACTCACCCTTCGTGGTCAATGCGCCTGACACGACCAGGAACGGTGTATTGCTTGGTCTTCGGGTCTTGCACCACCGCATCATCCCGCCACGAGCCCTCCCACAGCTTGTACGTGACATTCAGGTATTCCTCGGCTTTGGCATACCGCGTGTCATGGGGCACCTGGGTGTCCAGGCCAAAGTTCTTGGCCGCGCTCTCCAAGTAACTGGTGACGATGTTCCAGCCGACGCGACCTCTGGTGAGATGGTCCAGAGTGGAAAACCGCCGTGCCAGTGCAAATGGGTGCTCGTAGGTCGTCGAAGAGGTGATGCCGAATGCCAGCGACGTGGTCACTGCCGCCATGGCGGCAATGGCAGGGCTGCAGCGCGTGTCAGATTCTCGGCCCGCATCCCTCATACCGCCAGTTCACTGCTTACAATGGATCGGAGATGGGAAATTGGGCCGCGCCAGGCAGAACCGGATTGATGTTGCCAGGGCCTTGGTATACATCGTAAATGCCCAGCATGTCGGCGATGAACAGGCCGTTGAATTTACCTTCCTCCAGGATTCTGGCCAGATCGATCCAGTAGCCGAGATTGAGGTATTCTTGAGATCGATTCTGAGGATGTCGCCACAAGCCCGCTGCAACATGGCCAGGCGAGCTCATGGCAAATGCATTCATGACCCATTGCTTCTGTGAAGCTCCCGTGGAACCCATGATGGACCCAAGTCGCAGTTTGGACGAAGATCACACGGTCTGGAGGTTCTCTCTGGTCAAACGGGCACTGTTCAGGGGCGGGAAGAAGAAGGCATGCTTCAGACTGGTCGTGGCATAATGATCTGGTATGTCTTAACATCTGGCGATGGGCCCATGTGCGTGGGCATGAGGAACACAAGAATTGCATTATCATCATGATGATACCATTCTCCTCTATCATCACGAAATCTAATCGATCGACATCCTAATTACTTCATTTAGGGTCTGTCACTTCTCTTGGATTGAGGGACGATGTGTACTCTACAGGAACATCCCGTACGTGATGCTATTCCGATTTGCTGTCCAAGACTGGATAAGGCTATCACCTCATTTCAGCAACCACTCAGGTTGGTCGTTGGTCGCCGAATCTATAGCAAGCTGCCCGAACTGCTCCACATCTAGGCAAGCTTACTGATTATGTGAATAGGACGATATCAAGTCCCACCATTAACATCTCATCGCTGCTCCTGAGTCGGAACACCTCGAACGGTCCAGATGCCATATGGCTCCAATCTCTTTCCAAGCATGGATCTTGAACATCAGAATGGCGCGATCGAGCATGCTTTGTGCATCATGCAGATGAAAGAATCATCGCAAAGTTTTTGAATGCATCGAATTGCATTAAATACGGAAACATGCTGCCAGTCCGAGTCCGGTGGGCTGCCTCACCGTCCACACCCGTGGTAGAGAATCGGATCGCAGCTGGAAAGGGTTCAAGACATGTCCGGGCCTACCGTCGTTCCACCCCCCCTTTCCCAGGGCGTTGGGTACGGCGTGGTAGTTGGTCTCGGGGCCGCGTTTGCTATCGGTACGTTCAACAACCCAAGCCTGGTTGATACTGTACAGTGTACAGGGAGTTGGGACTGATGTTGGGGTTTCCTTCCTGCCAGGCATGGTCATAGCGACTCGTTCGCTGAAGCGGACATTTGGCGAAGACAACAAAACCACTGAAACGTATGCAATCTCATCCATGCTTACTTCCCCCCTGTTCTCACATGGCCTGTGGCTGACTCTGCATGTCAGTTATATGGTTGCCAACCGAAGCGTTGGCACCGGCCTGACCGCATCGGCCGTCATATCTTCCTGGACGTACAGCACGGCACTCTTGGGATCTCCATATCTGACCTATTGGCATGGAATCGCCCTTCCGGTTTGGTGGGCTAACGGCCAGAGCACCATGATCTGCGCCTTTGGATGGCTGGCGATTGAAGCCAAGCGCAAGGTCCCGAATGCCCATACTCTTCTTGAACTCATCCGCGCTCGCTACGGCACGCTGGCGCACATCATCTGGATTGTCTTGTGTCTGATCAACAATCTGCTGAACTTCTCTTCCATGCTCGTGGGCGCTTCCGCTGCCGTGTCCGCCTTGACCGGCATGGACATTACCGCCGCCACATATCTCCTTCCGTTGGGAGTGGCCATATACACCTACTTCGGTGGGATCCGCGCAACGTTTCTCACCGACTATGTCCACACATTCATCATCATGGTTATTCTGGTTTGGTTCACCATCAAAGTGTTGGCCTTGAAGGAGATCGGCTCCATCGGAGCGCTGTACGACGCCGTCTTGCCATTATCCAAAGCCCATCCAGTGGCCGGGAACTATCATGGCTCCTACCTGACCATGACGAGCAAGGAAGCCATCTTCTTTGGCATCATCCACATCGTGTAGGTCTTGCATTTAATCCACCTGCATGATCTGATAACAACGCTGACATTGACCTACCCGAAAGCACCAATTTCGGCATTGTCTTCCTCGATACCGGCTTCTGGCAAAAGGCTGGTTATCCCCATCCTCCCTTTCCTGGGAATGGTTTGTACTAACGCCTCTTTCGCAGGGCTTCTCTTCCGAGGTTGCTGCTGCTGTGCCCGGTTACATCTTGGGAGGCAACGCTTACTTCGCCATCCCGTTTGCATTTGGAACTATCATGGGTTTGGGAGCACTGGCTCTGGAGCAGACCCCCGCGTTCCCAACATACCCTAGAGTAAGGCGAATGAAGAAACAAACAAGAGTTCCCGGCTAAACCTATGTCTTGCAGAGAATGACAACAGAGGAGGTCTCTAGCGGACTGGTTCTTCCCTACGGTACGTATCTCTGTCCCTCCCGCAGCTTGCCGCCGATCACAACTGTGGCTATCTTTGTCTTTGGGCGGACCATTTGGCATTTAGAATGTAAGTCTGACCGGAAGACAAGTGTCACAAGCCATTGCCGGCAAAGGAGGTGCGGCAGCCGTACTGCTGATTGTGTTCATGTCTTGCACCAGCGTCTCGTCGGCTCAGCTCATTGCCATGAGTTCCATCTTTTCCTTCGATATCTATGGGACGTACATCAACAAGAAGGCGACCAACGCCCAGATCATCAAGTGGTCCCACATCGGAGTAGTGGTATCGGCCCTTCTGAACTCGACCTTGGCCACCGCCTTCCACCAGGGTGGCGTGGACCTCAACTGGCTGCTATATTTCCTGGGAATCTTGATCTGGTCAGTTCATTTCTACCATTCCACGCATCGTGTTGCGCACGCAAAGCCTCGACACGACCGATCAATGCATCACGGTCCCCCTTGCATTTCCATTTCCATTTCTATTTCCATCTGCGCTTCGCTTCGGTTTGCTGACACCTTCCGTCACCCCGACAGCCCGGGCACGTTTCCTACGGCGTTCGCATTGGTTTGGAAACGCCAGACCCGAGCCGCGGCGGTGATATCGCCACTGATAGGGATGGCCTGTGGCCTAGCCGTCTGGATTGGCACGGCCTACGCCTACTACGGCGAAGCGACCATCGCGAGCTTGGGCCAGACATTACCATGTCTGTTTGGCAATATCACCTCCTCGTTCGTCCCGCTGGTCATCACTCTGGCCATAAGCTATATCTGGCCTGACTCCAACTTCGAGTGGTCAGACCTGCTCTCCATCAAGCGTGTCGAGGACGACGAACACGGCGAGGTGGCGGCCAAAGCATCGCATTTCGACGCAGAAGCCTACTTCAGCCCGGAACGCGTCGCCTTCATGAAGCGCATGTCACGCATCGCCGTCTTCTGGGGCATTGCCACATTTGCGGGTCAGGTCGCGCTCTGGCCGTTGCCCATGTATGGGGCTCGGTTTGTGTTTTCCAAAAAGGTAGGTTCACTCTGGTCGATTCAACTCATGCAGTACTGATATCTTTTCTTTTCCATCTTCAGCTTTTTATCGCCTGGGTCGTGGTGTCGCTGATCTGGCTCTGGGTCGCCCTCTTCATTGCCAATTTCTACCCACTGCTCGACGGCGGCCTCAAGAAGATCTGGTTGGTGTTGAAAGGCGAGAAAGACGCTTCGGCAGTCGACGAGACTCGGTCAGCGGACATCTCGCCGTCATCTGATTCAGTCACTGCAAGCCCGCCGGGTGAAAAGGTCGCGGTCGTGGTCGAACAGAAGACTGCCTGATGAGGGGTTGGAAGATTTTGGAACAGAAGACTGGCTGATCCAGAATAGGAAAACCATATCGGACTATGGCTTTGACAACCTAGTCTCCGGTACTGTAGGAGGGGAGGAACAGAAGGGCCAGACTTGACTTCGGCCATATCCATCCCTCGAGACGAGAAATAGACATGTAGACGTAGAAATAGACATAAGAGGCGTGGAAAAGAACCTCATACCGAGAAGTCGATATCGGGGAATAGACATAGAAACAGAAATGGAAACGGAAAGGAGAAGCAAAAACAGGACAGGAGACAAGGGTGAATTCGGCAGATACTATAGAGACCGCGATAGGTAGAACGGCTAGATCCAGCCTGTCGTTCCGTGAGTAGACTAGACTACGCCTCTGCCTCGGCCTTACCGTTCGCGTGACAGTGGCAGTGAGAGATGGGGAGGGACTACGGAGTATGCACAGCTGGCTTGCGAGCACGGCAACCTGGCGAGAGAATGGAGAATGGAGAATGGATGCCAACTTTCAGTCGAACAAATGGCACGGCACTCTATGCCTCAAACTCTTCTGTATTGCCCTAGATGCCTTGAAAGCACTGCACCGTCTAATCAATGCACATACATACCGTCGTCTGCATGGCCGTGAGTTCATTCCTATGCGGGTCCGTACGTGCTGTAGTGGCCATCACCATCATCATCACCATCACACTCAAAATGCCGAAAGATATTGTATTCTTCCAGGCAATGCAGCCTTAGCTCAGGATACACAGCAACCGCCGGTACCCCTGTACCAGAGAAGCCGAGAGCCAGCCCATATGCTGGAGAGGGTCCAACCCGTGCAGTTCCGCTGCAAATATGGCACCCTTCCCAGCGATTTGCAGAAACGCCAGTCCCATGCAGTTCTCCGAGCCTGGGCGGCTCAAGTATTGTGAATGAGGAAATTCCTGAAGGAATCCCAGTAATCCGAATTCACATATCTGGCCCGCTGGTTAGTTTTGACTGTGTGCGAGGGTAGGCGTAGGGCGACTGAGAACGTACATATATTTCATGCTGCTCCTCAGACTTGGTTGGATGCTCTCCGGTTGCCATCTGAAAATATACATGACAAAAGCCCAGGTCAGACTCGCAAAAACAGGCCACGCATTCTGCTGGATCTTTTCTCTAGTCGCCGGGGAAAGTCGTTGCGTCCACAATGTCGGGGTGGGCGTCCTGCTCGTCATACTCGGGGGTTCGATGCTCAGCTTGGCCAACGCAAGCATGACTCGAGCAAAGACATAGATGACTATCTGTTGATTTACGCTGCCAAATCATCGCGGTCAGATTCGTGGCACGCGTTGTCTGGGAGACAAGGCATTCTCTTACCTGCTCCGACTTGCTCGACCAAAGACAGTATATCCGCCCAACAAGCCCGCAAAGAATGTGTCGTATGGTCCTTCTTTTCCAGGACGCCTGGGATTGAGCAGCCGTAATACTAGCATTGCTGATTTGTACACGACGGCAAAGGATGCGAGGTTTTGCGCATGCTGTTTCGTGGCCTTTAGGACGAGTCGAACCTTCTCTCGAATGGACCCTGACCGGAACAAAAAGACCATGACGAGAGCATGAGGAAAGCGAACTTTAGCTCCATAGACGGCGCCATTGCGGGCGGCTTTGACGATGGCAAGGAGAGGGGCGAAATCGGGGTTGAGGAGAATGGACTCGACCGAATCCTGCACATAGTCAGTCAGTAGAGGTTTGACAAGGTGACATGGACGTGGACTAAAGATTTACTCTGAGGACGTCCATAGTTCCTGCACTTGACTGATCGAACCACGCCCGTGGACAGATTGAACTCCTCACAATTTGCCAGCCGGGCCCTAGAGGATAGAGATGGAGCCCAAGAACCGATCGGAATGTGGATTGGAGTTGGAGCTGGATGCTGGGTGCTGGGTGCTGGGTGCTGGGTGCTGGGTGCTGGGTGCTGGGTGCTGGGTGCTGGGTGCTGGGTGCTGGGTGCTGGGTGCAGGTGGCAGGCCGACCTCACGTCATGAGCACGGACGAGGAAGGCTGCAGGTGAGGATGAGAGATTGGCATGTGAACAGCAATTTGGGCTACAGTCACGGTACAAGGGCAATGGACAAGGTGAGCGTGTATAAGTAAGTCCGAGAGCTTGGGGGACGAGTCAACGAGTCAACGAGTCCTGCAGGCCTCGGCGAGGGAAGAATCATGGCTACATCATCGACATGAGTTTGGCGGCGCATGCCCCATGCCAGCGAAAAACAATAGTATGTCTCCGTACCTACCAGGTGCAGAGGATTTCCCTTGTTAGCGGGCAGCGGGATCCCCCACAAAGACCGACTCTTTCTGCCTCGGCTTGTCTCTGAACCCGGCCTCGCCGGTTTATCTGTATCTGCACACTATCACGGCCACGGCAATATCTCGCCCAGCCAGACAGCGAATAAATCAATCGAACTGCCCGAGCCTCAGGTCGGAAGGAATACTAGTATTTACCAGTGTTGGAAAGACAAAGACCGTATCACTCTCCTTCTGGGCCTGCTAAACCCCGCTGCCGGACTGCGGACTGCACTACAGGCTGTCGGACCGCTTTGGCACGTGACTGTTCGGTCATGTGATTGTGATATTGACTCTCTACCGTTCGTGTCTGTCGCAGCCATTGTCAACACAGAGGAGATTATCGACGATATTGACTGAAATCCACCGGGAACTGCTCATGGCCCGGAGGGTACAGAGCACACTCATCGAATCCGAGCAATAGTGCCGAGGGACGTCGTACATCGTCGCAAGGCTGTGGCATGCATTTCCTCCCCAATCAGCTCGCCGGCCATTCTTGTCTCAGGACCTCTGGGAATCCACGGTAGGTCAGCCAATGCATCAGTGGGAATGGATCATGATACGATCGCCCTACTCTGGGCGGAGTACATCCATCAGCTCTTTCCGGTCGAAATCATGAAATCCGTTGCCGCTTCGGCTTGTCATCCGCATCATCTCCCTCTCCCATCTCGGCATCATCATCACCAATACTGATCTCATCCCCACTGCCACCACCACTGCTCCCCCCTTCCGAGACCTCATCATCCACATCCATTCCACCGTCGACCAGGTCCTCGTCATCACTAAGATCATCTTGGTCGAAGCGACCTTCGTACCTGCCTTCCTGGTCTTCTCCAAGGTTGTCTCGTCCTCGTTTGAGGCCTTTCATCTTTCTTGTCTGCAGCGTTGAAAGGTCCTGTTTCCCCAGATGGACGCGACCAATCTTATCGCCGACCAAGTCAGTCTCAATGTTCTTCTTGGTCCTTGCCTCGTTCGGTCTGCGTCCATGCTTCAGCGCATCTGCCATCACAGCTGAGTCGGCTTCTCGGTGACGACTGACTCGGAAGTCAAAGCTGGGGCCCATTGGGTCGAGTTCCACTCGGGGGATTTTGGCATTGTTGGACCTCACGGTCCGAATCTTGTACCAACGAAGATGAAGCACAGGCTTGTCGGCGGGATTATTCAGATCTCCGGACGAACTTGTGCTCTCACCCGAGGCAATCATCAGGACGTATTGTAAGCCTACGACGTCAATGGAGGGCACTTCTTCGCCCTGGAAGAGGTCGAGCAGTGTTGACTTGAGGGTCTGGTAGAGTGTCGCTTGTGCAGAAGAAGAAGGGTCGTCCCATTGCGAGCCCGAGAACAAGATTAAGGGCTTCATTCCCACCCCAACCTCCATCTTCGGTTCGGTCGGCGGCTGGTCCGCAGGCACGAGAAGGAGGAGCTCCACCATATCAAGGACTTTTCCATCGTATATACGCACGATCGTGATATTGTTGGGCCTCTTCTTGGAGTGGGTGCCAAAGACCACCACGCCGCATTCATTTTTCTGCGCCAGAAATTCTATCGAGGCTGTGTCTTCGAAGGGGTAGATGTTCTCGTTCTTCTTGTGCAGTAGGACGGAGTCGGGTTTTGTTAGGGTGTGTACGGTTTTGAGAACGGAAGCCACTGGCTGAGGACATTTTGTGCCGTGGAAAAGGAGGACTCGTTTTCTCGATTCGACTTGCTGGGGTTCTCGAGCCTTGACGATGCGCGCCGTCCGCGCATTTCGGGGTTTACTGCAAGGTGTTAGTGGAAAAGCCAGCAGCTTCGGGGACACACTTGCATTTCTCGTAGCATAGTGAGAGACCTAGAAGATTTGTAACAGCTGAGAGACGCTGAGCCTGTACTTTGCCCTTTGTTCGTATACTACCGGTAGTAGACGCTGATATCAGGATCAGACCTTGAAGTGATGCGGCTAAAAAGTTTGGGAATTTTCTTATCGATATGCGGCGGAGCATAATGTGCCGGCGCGTTGTTCCGCGGACAAGGCTTCGAGGCTTCAAGTACCCAGGCCGCAGTGCTCTAAGACGGTCTCACGACTGCGTTTCACCTATGGGCATTATATTGCCTTACATCTGTACGCATGATGTACACGGTCTACATGGCCTCGCTGTCTTGTTCTCCAGCCACGATCGGTATTCTTCGACCAAGACAATGCACCGTATGAGTTACAACATCGCAATCGTCCACGAGTCAGCTTGACTGAGTACACAAGGAGCGGTGATTCGCCATGGGGATGGGATGACGCCCGGAGAAAACGCTGGCAGCGTGATCTTTCATCCTCTTGCCTGCATCTGAATATCGTTTATCCTAGACTCACAGTCGGCCATCTTTACCACTACCAATTTATCGAGTCTTTCATCGAACTTTGTGCTTCATTTCGAGTCTTTCTCCACCCTTCCGTCCAATCTCACCGCGTCTACTGGCACCGCAAGAGTGTCCACGTCGTCCATACCCACAGAATACTCGGAAGAGGCTGTTAACAAACAACGTTGAAGAGAGGAAATGGGTGTGCTGGGACCCGCCGAGCTTGATCACGTGATCTGCCAAATCTCGGTACCCTCAATGTCGCCATTTTGGGTGCCAAACTCGCAACAAGACGGCGTCCGGGACTATATATCAACCGGTGCCTCCTGCTTACTCTCGTTCTCATTTCACCTCATTCTCCTTCCTTTGGGAGTCTCTGAATGTTACTTTGCGTATCCGAAGCTTCGCAGGCAAATACTCATGGATATGTCTCCTAACGGCAGTCGGCGATCGTCCAGCTCGGCACCGAATGCCGAACAGATTGCCAATGCCTAGGCCCAAAGACTCGAGAGTCTATAGGAAAAGTTCTCCGACCTTGTCCCGCGGCCGTCCCCAAACTCGCTGGACTTCAGCTCTCCCTGGTCTGGTGTGTGCAAAACATGTGCGGATGCTTCATGGACGCGTCACTGTCGTTGACAGGAGTCGTGACATGTTCGGTTTTGCCGTCAAACCACCGCCACAATCTCCTTTCTGGAACGCTAGCACGAACTAGCCACCGTGCACTGATTTGCAGTCTGGGATACTTTCGAGCAACGCGTCCAATGTGTGCCACTGGCTAGCTTAGCTGTCTTCCGACAATGGGCGTTCGTGTTGACCGAGAATTCCTTGACAGCTTGACGACGCCGTTACGTGGTCCCTGATCTTTTGGACGGGTTGGCGCAATCAAACGGCTGCAAGGCCAAAGAGTCGTAAGTCTTCTCCACTTGGCTAGGTTATGTTCTTGGCCTTCTGGCGGAGGCACGTCAGCGCGTCAGCAGCGTCGTTGGTACTCGTGGCCTCTTGTTTACAGGTGAGTGCTTCATTATTGGGCGAGTTCCTCAACCTTTGTGGGTGGTCCACTGTGGAAATAGCCATGCTGGAGCCCTGCCGTTATTTACACCCGAATTCAAGCGGTAACAATTGCCACTGTTGCGGGAGAGACACGTACACAGCGGCTTCGTTTCGATTGACGGCAGCTCCAAAGCATAGCGAAATAACCCCAAGGTGTCGGCCTCACGTCGCTGGTCTGGCATATCCCACCAAGAGACTGGAGCGGCCATGCTGATCAGGTCCGTCTCCTGACTACTGCCGCCTTGACCACTTGACTTGTAGGATACTCCTTCTTCCCATCGTGTCCGTGCCATCAGGGTGTTATCAAGCTGTCGGCATAAGAGACCTCAACACCGCTGCTTGGTGTTAAACCCTTTCAATTCGGTTCCCCCAACATCCCGCGTTTACCAACCATCTCTATACTTCCGAGGTTGCGAAATCCTCACCAACCCTACGCCATGGCCTCCGGCATTCCGTACACGCCCAAACCTGCGACCGACATCTTCACTCCTTACCAGACCGACATTGACCGGCGGCAATGCAAACGCATCGTGCCAATGAGGGTGTTGGCACTCGGCCTAGGAAGAACCGGCACAGCTTCGCTGCGTTCAGCTCTGCAGGAGCTGGGCTATACCGACACATACCACATGATGTGTGCCAGCGTGGAAAACCCTCCCGATTGTCTCTGCTGGATGGACGCCTTCGCCGCCAAGTACGAGGGGAAGGGAAAATTTGGTCGCGAAGAATGGGACGCTCTGCTCGGCCATTGCCAGGCGGTGTGCGACTGGCCCGCTGTTGCCTTTGCGAAAGAATTGATTGAGGCGTATCCGGAGGCCAAGATCATCGTCACCACGAGAGACGTGGATTCATGGCACAAGTCCGTGATGAAGACAGTCAATTGGCGCGCCAACGACCCGGAGCTCAAGGCTGTGGCCAACTTTGACTGGGCTGCCGGATTGTACTACCCCATGCTACGCCAGTTCTGGAAGTATTTCTTCTACGACGAGTTCGAGAATCAGGGCAAGCAACGGTATCACGACTACTACCAGGAAATCCGAGAGCTCGTGCCGCCCGGCCAGCTGCTGGAATACCGAGTCAGCTCCGGCTGGAAACCGTTGTGCGACTTTCTCGGCGACCCGATCCCTGACACACCATTCCCAAGATCCAACGATGCGGACCACTTTGTCCAACGATGCCGAACACAGAACCGCAAGCAAATGATGAATGTCGTCTTCCGCGCCTTGGTAGTAGGGGTCCCCGTCGTCGCTACTGCGCTTTCTGCAACGTTCGCGTATACCCACTACCTACCGAAATTTGCACACAGGGCCGTCTGGCGAACAACAGCTTAGAGAGTTGTGAGGAGAAGGATTGGACATGTATTGTGGGCGCCTGTCGGCATGGGCAGGGCTTGCATATAGCACGGCGTTTGGAGCCATCCCAGCTGACCACGTCGGCTAGTTGCCGGCTTCTGGTGCTGGGATTTGTTCTAGGAAGTAAGAAATGTATATTGGCTGGAGTTTTGGGATCGGTGGGTTGGATACTACATATATCATGCTAGCTGGGTCAACAAGGGTCTTTGATCGCGTGCTTATCGCAGCCTGATTTGTGATGTGCTGTAACAGGATGGAACATTACGACCGTTTCTCCCATTTTTCGTTTGATCTGCACTTCAGTGAGCTAGCTGGTCATATGTATGGTGTACAGTGTACGTTGTACTAGAGTCAGAAGGTGAGCGGAAGAATCTAGTCGGAGTCGGAGCCGGTGTTGGTGTTGGTTACGGTGGTTGTGGTTGTAGAGATGGTCAACTGGGACTGGGGAACCAGAGGACCATCAAGACACCCAGCCCAGTACAGCTCAGCTCAGCGATGTTGGGAAGCCTGAGCCTGAGCATCGTGGTCGTTTAGAGAGAGACGGATGCGGAATGCAGACTCGTCACCCCAGAGCTGAGGTGGCCTGGTCGAGAAGCGACCCACGCCGTGGTTCCGCCGAACAAGGAGCATCCCGGTCCATGGTTCCCACCCCGGCCAGCGGAGGCCCTCACCAATGGATCTATCACCGAGTTGGACGACCCTTGGTGCTACGTATTGCGGAGGACAGAATTTGCAAACGTGGACACGGTTGACGCCGCGTCATGATCTCAGATGGCTTGTTGGGTCAGAACCACAGAACCACAGAACCACAGCTGGCTTCTCCCAGCTGGAATCGATGGAGGAAATCTGCGACCGAGACCGCCGTCGACGGTCGACGCCACTCTGGGTTCCGGAGGATTGCAACCTGGAAGATCAATTACAGTCACAGTCCACAGTCAACAGTCGCTAACCGTCCTGATCCCGACTCCTCGGCAGATGGCAGGCTGTCCAGATCGAGGCATGCAGCTGGTGTAGCCTGGCTACTGCTTGTCTCGTGTCTCGAGCGTCTGTCTTTTCTTTCCCAACCCTACCCTGCGCAGCATGAGACGTATCTGTCTTTCCCAGCCCTACCCTGCGCCGGATGAGACGTGTCTGGAACCATCAGGCTGAAGTTCATCCCATCCCAATCCAACCCAACCCGAGCGCTGCCATGAGTCTCTCCCTGCCTTTCCACTGTTGGCTGTGGCTGACATGCCTGTTCACCTGGCGGATCGTGGCTGACAACAAGTCGCAGCCCGTGTCTGTCTTTCGATCGGTGAGTCGACATGCTGGCGAGCAAGATACGAGTCCAAGTCCGAGTCCAAGTCACTGACCAGATGTCGATCTCGGCCAACAGCGACCGGACCTGGTGGCGCCGATTCTCAGTGTCTTCACGCATGTTCCGGAAAAGCAGGCGCCTGGGTATTACTTTGTGGCGCCGTATCAGCAGGCCCAGGAATCGGTCTATATCTACGACAACGAGGCGGTAAGGATAAGGGCCCTGGCGGAGGAGTGACTGTTGCTGTTGCTGTTGCTGTCTTTGTGGCCATGTGCTGACCATCCCATCCCCTCCCTAGGACCTGGTGTATTCCGGCTTTGGGAACGTCGGCCCAGGCATCAGCCATGCGCCTCAGACGTGTCGGTACAAGGGCGACATCCATCTGTGCTTCTACCAAGGCAGCCAGATGGTGGGATGGGGCCACGGCCACGGCGTGATCATGGACCGACACTATCGCATTGTCCGATCCGTGGAGCCGGGCAGCCACCAGGCATCCTCGGACATGCATGAGTTCAAGCTGATCCATGACGGCCGGTCCGCTCTGATGACCCAGTACCTCCGGCGCGTGTACGATCTGTGCGCGTGGGATCTGTGCGACGGCCTGGGCTACATCCAGCAGGGGGCGTTTCAAGAAGTCGACGTCGAGACGGGCAAGGTGCTGTTCGAATGGCACAGTTTGGACCATGTCGATCCCCGCGAGAGCTACGTCGGCCCCAGCAGCACCGAGATCAGTGGCAGCGGCGAGCGACCGGACAGCCCGTGGGATTACTTCCACATCAACTCGATCGACAAGAATGAGGACGGCGACTACCTGATTTCCGCCCGGCACGTGTCGGCCGTGTACAAGGTGTCGGGGGTCGACGGCCACCTGATCTGGCGGCTGAACGGGGCCCGGTCGGACTACCATCTGGCCGGGTTTTCCTTCTCGTTCCAGCACGACGCCCGCTTCGTGTCGGAGAACGAGACGCACACGGTCATCTCGCTCTTCGACAACGGCTCCAACGGCTTCAACCAGACTCAACCTCATTCCACCGGCCAGCTGATCAGCCTGGACCACCGCACCCGGGTGGCGACGTGTCTGGTGAACCTCGACCCGCCCGTGGTGGACGGCCACGCGCACGTTTCGAAATCGCAGGGCAATCTGCAGCGGCTGGCGAACGGCAATCTCCTGATGGGCTGGGGCAACGACGCATTCTGGACCGAGTACACGGCCGACCACGAGATCGTCTTCTACGGCGCGCTGGGCTGGAGCAATGTCATGAACTACCGGGTGCACAAGTTCGACAACTGGGTGGGACAGCCGCTGACGAAGCCGGCCCTGTGGACGTACTCACAGCACGGCGAGGAGATGACGCTGTACGTCTCGTGGAACGGGGCCACCGAGGTCGCGTCATGGCGCTTCTTTGGCCGCGACGAGGCGAAACCGGGGCCCGAGCCCTGGCATCAACTCGGTGTCGTGCCCAAGACTGGCTTTGAGACCGTGTACAGCCAGGCGTGTATGCACCGGTTCACGTACGCAGAAGCGCTAGACAAGGCCGGACAAGTGCTGGGCGCCTCGGCCGTGGAACAGACGTACGTGCCGAACGAGCAGATGCGCGAGTACTGCGACGCGCTGGCGTGTCGGTTCATGCCGAACGATGAACAACGCCAGCGCGAGCGGGAGCAAAAGGCCCAGGAGCAGCATGAGAAGGAGCAACAGCAACAGCAACAGCAACAGCAACAGCAACAGCAACAGCAACAGCAACAGCAACAGCAACAGCAACAGCAACAGCAACAGCAACAGCAA